>NC_143067.1:8037272-8340303 GCF_052426305.1 Pelodiscus sinensis
AAGGGAGGCTCAAGAGGTTCTGGCAGGAATGAACTGGGGTGCAGAACTGCTAGGACCCACTCTGATACATGCAGTAATCAGACGGTCACATCAGTGCAGTCCTGTAGAGGAGGAATTTGCTTTAAATATAACTAAGTGTAACTTACTCCTGCTTGTAAAGTAGCTCTAAATTGGACCTAGCTGCTCCAGAGATTAACGATACTTAATTCATCGCAGCCCCTGGAGGCTACCAGCAGGTCACTGTGTCTAGACCCGGCTGCCCTGCAAGCCAGCATGTCCTGGTGACCAGTCTTTTTATAGACCAGAACAGAGAGGATGCTCTCTGCATGGCCACTCAGCATAAGGGACTGTGGGGTTGATGCCAGATTACAAAAATTGTCATTCTGCTGATTTCAGTTCCTCCGCACATCCACGAGAAGGAAGCCTCTTCCCGGGGCATCTATTCCCGTAGGAGCCACCAGGCGCTCACCTGTACGGTCTACGGCATCCCGGCTCCCGAAGTAATCCAGTGGCAGTGGAGGCCGTGGGGGCCTTGTCCGAAGGTCTCCCGACGTAGCCTGTAAGTGCTCTTCCTCACTGTATTAGCCCTGGCTTCCCAGCGAGGTGCAGAGGTCCCAGTGAAAGGGATATACATATACACGGAGCCAGTAGCACTCGAAACAAAGCGACGTCCCTTTGGCTGAAGTGCTGAGCAGCACTTGTTGGGCATGTTTCATTGGTAGGGGGAAGGCAGTGTTGTCTAGCAGTTAACATAGGGAGTCAGGCCTCCTGGGTTCTACTCACCACAAAGTCACTTGGTGACTCGGGCTGTGTGTCTTCACCTTCCTGGGCCTGAGTTTCACCATCTGCTGGGCACAAAGTTCCAGTCCAGGATTGGCCTCTGACATGCTGGAGCGAAAACAGCAATTGCTAATGGATATGGAGCTGCCTCAGCCTGGTAATTCACATGGAGTATGGAGGAGGAGATGCTGAGCCACCGGAAACAGACTTTTGGAGCTTCCTGATATGTCACGTACCTAACCTCTAACACAGAGCCTAAGCAACTTTCTCCTGGCTCCTTCTGGGGCTACTTCCAATGCCTCCAGTGAAGGGATGAACCTGTCAACACTTCAAGACACTTGCAGTAATAGCACCTACCACTTTACAGATCTTAACGGAGCCTCACATTATCTCTGTCAGGCAGGTGAGTATAATTACCCCATTTTACAGATAGGGTAACTGAGTCATGGAGTCCAAATGACTCACTTAAGGCCACACTATAAGTCCACTAGACCATGCTGCTTTTGCAGTCAGCCAGCAAAATATAAAGTACCAGGAAACCAAAGGACTTTCTTTTGCTTAATTCCTACAAACACCAACTCAGCATCTTACAAGGTGATGAGCATTGATGACCAATGACTTATGCAGGATCTAGAACCAGATGTGGCTTCCTGCATGTCTCCTATTAGAAAGGTCAGAGTCAGAAGTCTGTGGTATTTCACTTTGGTATCTAAGTGGTTGACTTCTAAACTAGGAGAAGAAACATTCTAAAGAGGAATCAGAGAGCTGCCGTCTCTACAAGAGTTAGGAAGTGCAGCCCAAAGTGTCTCTAAATCCTTACTGCAAATCCTTATTTTGGCTACTGGAAGGGAAGGAAGAGGGGGGCTCTGACTAAGGAAAATCTCTGACACACCTGTTGCTTAGGTTGACCTACGTCCTTCCCACACCTAGCGAGTCTGATGCTGCAGTGCTGGGTGTGTTTAATTCATTTTGTTAGGTGGAGCTGGAGAATTTCATTATTCCTTTTGGAGTACTGATCTCAGTGCGTCTTCCATTGTGAGGTACACAATGCACTCCCATGTTCTTGAGACAGGAAGATTTTTGCTAGCCGTGTCTATTAGTCTGTGCCTGCACTCTTCTTCTCCTGGTTCTGCAGAACAATCCAGGGTGCATCTACACTGTGGCACGCTAGCTAGTTCAAAATAAGCTATGCAATTGAAGCTATGCAAATTGCATAGCTTATTTCAAGAGAGTCTATTCCGGCAAGTCCCTTAATCCTCACGGAACAAGGTTTACCGGGACGTTGGACTAGCGAACCCGTTATTTTGATTGCATTTCGAAGTAACGGGTGTGCTGTAAAGACACGAAAAACGCTATTTCGGGATACCGGACGTATCCCAAAATAGCGCCACACTCTAGCCGCCCCGCTCGCCCTGCCTTATATCCACCGCTGGTAACGGGGTCAGCACTCACCTCACACAAGTGTCCCCATTTGGCCGAGTGTGGGCTACTGCACTCTGTCTGTGTTAAAAGCATTGCAGCTACTCCAGACCGAGTCACACTCTTTGTGCAATCACAAGCCGCTTTAGCAGGGGCGCAACCCAGAGCCCTCTGGAGAGTGTCTCTCAGTTGATTCCCTCAGCCTTTTTCTCCACTCAGATAGAGAGTGGTGCCTCCAGGCTGCTTCTCCTGGTGAGAGAGCTCTAAGCAGCTCCCCACTTGGAGCTGTCTTTGGCACTGCCACTCCTTCAGCCAGCCAGCCACTCCAGTCTTTGCTATGCAGCTCCTTTTGTAGGCCTTCCTGGCCCCTGATTGTCTGGTACCTCCACAGCCACTCTAGCCTGCCAGGAGGACTTCTTTATAGCCCTTCTCTGGGCTCAGGGCTTGGTCTGCCCTGTCACATCTGCCCACAGTCCTGCCCAGTCAGTGATAACCATCGGAGGTGTCTATGCAGCCTCAGAGAAGCTAAATGCCGTATTTTTCCCAAGGCTGGGACAGTCATTGGTACCTGCCAAGATCAAACACTAAGAATCCTGCCAACCTGTCTGCCGTAGTTCACGAGTACTTGTGTCATCCTGGTGGCAGACTGTCAAAAAGCAGGGCAGAAACCTCAACGCAGTTCTATGTTCTATAATTAGATTTCACCAACCTAATATCAAGTGTGAACTCCTAGAACACCGTAACAGTCTTACCACAGAGTCAAAGACAGTCCCGTTGGGCATTCCAGGCTATTTTGCCACCAGTGTGAGTGGAACTATGTGATGGGTGGTCATTTTACACCAAAAATCACAATAATATTCAGGTTACTCTCAGTCCCAAAAGACCAGTCATTTGCCTCAGATCATTTATACTCAGATTTCAAACCAAAGACAATGCCTATCGCCAATCCTGTAATAAACCAACTAAAGATTTATTAACTAACAAAATAAATAAGCAAGTTATTTACAAGGTTCAAACAGGAAACACACACACACACACACACACAAATCTTAGATTTATCAAAGTAATCTAAGCATCCATATTAAGCAGTTCTATGTGCCCTTTTGGACTGACCCAGGCCAAAAAGCAAGGAGATATCCTGTTTAGGTATCTTTGACTCTCAGAGCCCGGACAGCATAACGGGTATGTCTAGACTACAAGCCTCTTTCGAAAGAGATCGTCTAGACAGCTACAAAGGTTTCGAAAAAGTGGCTCACTTTTTCGAAAGAGAGCACCCAGGCAATTTGGACGCTCTCTTTCGAAAAAGCCCTGTTTGTGGTCAAGAATACCTTTTTATGAAAGAGCTCTTTCGAAAAAAGGCGTTCTTCCTGGTAAAAGTAGGTTTACCGATTTTGAAAAAAACACCGCGTTCTTTCAATTTAATTTTGAAAGGACACGACGGCAGTCTAGATGCAGGTGACGTTTTTTCGAAAAAAGGCCACTTTTTTTGAAAAAACTCATGTTTCTCCTTGTTAGGGATTTGTGATTCTCTTCATCCCAGATCCCAGGCTGATGGGATGAATTCAGGTGCAGGTTTCCCCTTCCTGGAGAGAGTTAGGAATGCAATCAACAAGGACCCTGTCCTTTGCTACACAATGCCTCTCTTGCCTTCAATGGACCATCTGGGCTACGTCTCTGCTGCAGCGCTATTTACCGGAGGTATCTCAAAATAGCTAGCCTGCATTTTCATGGCAAGCCTCTTATTTTGAAATAACATTCCACGAGGAGTAAGGGACATTTCGGAATAGTGATTTATTTCTAAATAAGTGCTGGGTAGACAGTGCCAAATTTCGAAATAAGCTATTTTAAAATTAACTCGAAATAAGCTACTCAATTTGCATAGCTCAAATTGCATAGCTTATTTCAAGCTATGGGTGCAGTGTAGACACATTCCTGGTGTGCAGAACAAGCACTTTATCTTAATGATTATTTTTCCTGTTTGGTGACTTGCACCATTAGGGTGGCATATATTTATATATAACAAATCTCTGTGACTTTTCAGTGGTTGAGTTTTCTTAGCTGGCACAGAGGGGGTAGGTAGAAAGAGATGTCTCTGAGGCTCTGTCTCCCTTCTCTACTTGCCAGCTCTCCCCAGAAGAACTCACCACTGCCTGGAAATCTGGGAGGAGAAGACCAGAGAAAGTTGGTTAGAAAAATGTACCATGGCTATTGGGTGCGAATGGCCAGCACTGTAGAGTGGGTAACTACATGTGGGACAGGTACTCTTCCTGAAGCAGCCTGAGATGTAAGGACTCTGATACTGGAGCGGTAGGGGCTGGGAACCCAACAGAAGCAGCGTGCTCAAGTGGCATGGCATAAAAATGCCTCCTCTGTGGCATTGACCCATCTGGCCAGAGTAGAGCCCTGTCTACATTAGACTTTCTTTTGCACCGTTTCCCAGAGTGCTAGTGAGAGCAGAAGTGGGTGCACGAATGTAGACGGGCCCTAGTATTTTTTTACCCCTGTGGTAGCTAACCCTGCTCAGAGCAATGACATGATAGTCCAACACCCAGTGGCCCTGGCTGCCTTTTGGCCTCCGGGCACCTGCCATTGTTTCCACCAGTGGAACGGGACTAGGAGGGCATTTGAGGGGAATAGACAGCGGAGATACATCTGATGAGCCACATGGAAAAAGGAGCCAATTGAAAGCAGATCATGCGCGAGGGAGTCGCCGAGTGTGGAGGAAATGGGGCGCCGACACAAACACCTAAGCCACCAAGGTTCTCCTGTAACTGGTGAGGAAACCGGTGTATTTCCAACAGCATGGGCGCACTCGCTGGCCCTGTCAGGAAGCAGGGGGGCTGATGAATTACGAGCACTGTCTCCCAAGGCCGCAATGTTTCTGCTTCGTGCAGCTCCAGAGGATGCAGGAGGCTTCTTCCTGACTTCCTGTTGTTTACACAGATTCCTGACATTGCCCCCGGGGCCGGGGCACACACACTGCAGGGCACTCTGCCCTGTGCTACCAGCAGACACCTTGGGGGGCACTCACTGTCCCCTGCATAGACAGAGTCATTGCTCACCCACCTGGGGCACCCCCTCCTTGCCACGTGCCCTAGTGCACATGCATTTCTCAAACACACATAGCAATTAGGCTTGGCTGCAGTTTGTATCTAGGTTTCCTGTGATGACTGGGGTTGTGCCTGGAGGATCAAAGAGCAAACTCTCCCTTCCCTGTACCCCTCACATCATCCTGGAGGGCTCTGGTGCCAAGGAGAATTTCTCAGTACTGTTTCCCTAGCAACCGTGTTTGAGACATTTCCCCTCAGCCCCAGGACTGGGTTTCAGAGGGCAAGAGCCCTCAGGTGCACTCCTCACAGGGCTGGAACATCTGCTAATGTTACCCAAGCCACGTGGTGGCTTTTATACCCTCAGTGCTCTGAATCAGGCTCAGAAGAAACAGAATATGGAACTAGGCCTCACTGCAGAGCAAATCAAACCAGAACAAAGTGAATAAGCAAATAAGGAAAAGTTATTTACTTGTTCCCATAATATTAGAACTAGGGGTCACCAAATGAAATTAATAGGTAGCAGGTTTAAAACAAAAGGACGTTTTTCTTCACGCAGTGCACAGTCACCCTGTGGAACTCCTTGCCAGAGGATGTTGTGAAGACTAGGATTTCAACAGAGTTCAAAAAAGAGTTAGATAAATTCTTGGAGGCTATTAGCCAGTCCATCAATGGCTATTAGCCAGGATGGGTGACAGTGGTGTCCTTAGCCTCTGTTTATTTGGAGGTGGATGGCAGGAGGGGGGGGTCACGTGATGATTACCTGTTTTCACTCCCTCTGGGGTACCTGGCATTGGCCACTGTCGGCAGACAGGACACTGGGCTAGATGGACCTTTGGTCTGACCTAGTGTGGCCGTTCTATGCTCTTATGTTCTTAACAGATCCAGGCACTAAGCCCGGCACAAATGACTGGCCTTTGTTGCCACCGGAGCAGGGTGGACTGCCACGTGAGCATCCCTCCGACCCATTGCCTCCTTCATGGGGTCCCTTTGACAAACTTAAGACAGTTTAAAGGCGATTGAAACATCCTGGAGTCTAACCCTCAGAATACACTGGCCCTCCTGACCCCAACCCCAGTTCAGTGACTGTTGTGGCTCCAAGTCCTCTTTCTCAGAGCTAGACATGGTTCAAAGCCCCTGCTAGAGACAGTCTTGCTCCTTGCAGATGCTGCTTCTTGCCAGCTACATGTTCTCTGGCCTCTCCTTCCTGGGCATCCCTAACCTAACCCACCTACCGCCCTTCTGAGGGAATTTGTTGACTCAAGTAGGCGTGTTCCTGTAATCGGGGTTGGTTGAGTGCCAGGTACCCCAGCCATGGGACAAGCTACCTTGTTACACCCTTTCCTCCATTGTTAGGGGAAGGGTGATTTTGTGGCAAAGGTAGTAGCCTAAGAGTCATATCCCTTCCCTCTGCCTCAGTTTCTCCATCTATAGAGGAACCATCTGCTTACCTAGCTCATGGGCCTCCAGGTGCAACGCCCTATGGATGTGTGACATATTGCTGCCGAGAGAGCTTCCCTCATTCCAGGAAATCCTGTTGGTTCCAATGAAAGTTGCACGCCAGCTGGCAGTCCCCATCCTACAGAGGAGTGCTACCACTAGGTCTCCTTCTAATGAACACCCTCTCTCCCCTCCCCCTCTTCTCTTGCATGGCTGCTGGGCAAGCAGCATCAAGCATCGAGCAGCAAGGAGCCACCAGTGGGACCGGAGCGAAAGGACCGAGTGCGAGGACTGGAAGGATGTGTCCCAGCAGGATGCTGTGAACCCCATTGAGAGCATCGACACCTGGACAGAGTCTGTGGAAGGAAGAAACAAGGTGAGGTTTGTCTCTGTATCCCCACAGCCCGTGCTTGTGATGTGGAATCTCTCCGCCGTGACTAGCCACACACCTCATTTGAATGGGTGCTCTCTAATGGCATCAGGTTATCTCATGATTATAGAATGAGAAGCTGTATTCCTCTGTCTGCCAAGAGCTAAGCTGTGAGATATGTAGAACCCTGCAAATCTGCAGATTTCTGCTTTATATCCACGGCTCCTTTTTGCCGTTATGGATGTGGATACAAATTTTGTATCTAGAACCCTGCAAATTTGCAGATATCCACTTTATATCCACGGATGTGGCTGCAGAAATGGATGCAGATGCAGACACATATTTTGTATCCGTGCAGGGTCTAGAGATATGGAGCTCAGAGGCACTGAGACCTCTGAGAAAGGAGAGTGAAGTCTGCTCTACAGCCTCACTTAAGAGCCAACTGGCTCTGAAGTAACTCATGCAGTAGAGGGACATGGCTTTAGGCCCTAAGGTCCTAGGTTCAATTCCCCCTGCTGATGACCCAGGTATGTTGGCTTTACAGATAGACTTACCACCCCTTCCAAAGACCAGGCAGGAGAGACACGGGTAGGCAGTATCCTGTCCAATGCCTGGGGTAGTTCCCTGCTGCCTGACATGCAGTTCCAACTGAGTCTACAAAACCAAATGAGAGAGAGAAGGGTTTTCCCCTGGCTTCAAGTCTGAGCCCCAGAGACAAGCCCCTCTCCCATCTCAATCTGTGCTTCAAACTTCCCTCCCTTCTGTTCCACACTCAGGAATTGCTTCTTAGAAGCAGAATGCCAGTATTAAATCAGGAACTAATCAGTTAATCTGGAGGGAATCAGCCAGTCACAAGCACCCCAGAAAGAGGGAGCGGGGACCAAGGCTGAAAGGGGAAGCTGTTAAACATCCCAGGAAAACGCCTGCTGTCAGGGGTGCATTTCACGTGCTTGTGTGGGCTGAGGGAAGAGCCAGTGAACAAAGATTATGTCAAACTCCTGGCCCTTTGTGAATGAAAATGTGTTTGTACAGGCAGTGCCCTGGGAGTTATCAAGGAATGCCATTGGCTCCTGCAGCGCATTTCCTCTCTGGATGGGTCATCTCTCCCTCTTTCTGATGCGTGGTCAGCACTCAAGAGCTGTTTCTTTCCATCCCCTTCGTAGCCATAAGTGTCAGTGGCCTGCGCACTCCTTCATGACTAACTTCCTGTCCAAGGCTCGAGTGTTCAACACCAAACACACACAGGGGGATGCAGGCTCGAGAACAAACAAATGGCTCCCAGCTTCCTAAAGTCACTTCCTGTTTTCATACACACCTCCAGAGTCACTTCCTGTTCCAAGGCCCCAGCCAGGAATGCGCCACTGCGCCTGAAAGGGCAATGAACGAGAAGATGCTGCCTATGCATCAGTGCAGAGCAGTTCTGAATCGGGGTTAATGGCTGAGTGTCCACGCCAGGAGCAGAAGCATGAACTGGTGACAAATGGGTGTACCAGGAGATGGTCATGGAACCTGGAACTTCTTAGCACAGTTTTCTTCTATTCTTGTACCATCTAGGTTAGGGGTGGGGAGGGAACCTTTTTTGGGTCAGGGGTCACTGACCCACAGAAAATCAGTCAGGCACCGCACATAAGTGAGAAGCAAAAAAAAAAAGAAAAAAAATCCCTTACTGATGTGGCCGTCACCTCAAAAGGAGAAAGACACTTCCCATATTCCCCCTCACACACCAGAGCCTAGCGGGCCCCAGCCTAGTAGATTTTGGGTGCTCCAGCCCCGCAGTGGGGCAGTGGGGGGGGGGGGCTGGAGTGCCAGCGCAGATTCCCCAGTGCTGAGGGAGGCCCTGAGCATCAGGGGCCAGATCCAGGCAAAACAGGGGCTGCATCTGGCCCCCAGGCATCAGGTTCCCCACCCCTGATCTAGGCTCTTCATTCCTCTGCTCTTCTCCTCCTCCTTTCCTCTTCCCCCTTCTTCTGTCCTCTCTCCTTTGCATTCTTCACCAGCGCTAATTAGCTGTAACTTTAAAAGTAAATATTCCAAAGTTCTAAGTCAGACAGTGAAGCCCCATGGGAGTTACCAAAGCCCTATAAGGAGAGAATTCTGCGGCTTGCAGTGGGAAGTTGTGTCCACAGAACGGACTCCGACAATTCATTATGCTGGCCCCTAAAAGAGAGGTGTTGTGAGGGACCCACTTCCCTTCTGAATCTCCTAACTCTGACTGCTCAGTTCACTCATCATTCTTCAGGAAGGATTCTCCAGACCAGAGTTTGAGAACCGCCAGTCAAACTTTAGTTCATAGGTGACAGTGTAAAAATAGGCCTAACAGGCCAATATGTACAATGGTGGGTTCAGTCTGTGCAGAAAGATGTATGTGAAAGGCAAAAATCCTTGCATGCATGCAAAATTATGAGTGCACAGCAGAAAAAACACGAGATGTCAGAAAATGCGACATATAGGTTCCAACAATGGCAACTCAGTCATGCTGCAGACATATAATATTTTCTATGCTTGTTTATTTTGGTTAACTGCATAGCTTAGTATATTATTACTTAGCTCACAACATTAATATTATAAAATGTGCAGGATATATAGTGTAGACAAATTATTTTTGTTGTCAAAACTTTAATTTTTGCATCTTCCTCTTCATTTCAGACATTGCCCAATAGTTTGGGTTTTGTTGTTGTTGTTGTTGTTGTTTTCATTTAATTATCTTGTTTTCAAATAGAGAATGGGGGAAAAGAAATTGCCCAGGCTTCATATTGAAATGCATATTGAATGGAAAGTACTTTTAGAACACTCAGCTTTGAAGTTCACACCTGAGAGAGGTGAATAGGGTGGAGGAAGAGTGAATTCCAACCTTTGGTGTTGCATGCGGTTGTTTTTCTGGAAACATTTCCCTGCCCTTTCAGGAGGCTGGGTCATTGGTGCACTTTTCTGTCCCTCCTATTCTCTGCCTGTGTCGCATAATAATTTAATCTCTCATGGGGTGTAATATTTGGATCGCATATCAATTGCTGGGCTTAGTGCAATGGTGGGCAACCTGCAATCCGAGGTCCACAAGCGGCCCATTGGGGTTCTGTGTGTGTTCCGTGAGATATTTTGTTTACCATTGTTCATGCGCAGGGTTGCCAGATTTCACTGGTTTCTACTTGCATAGTTTTTTTTCCTACCAGTTATTACTCAAGTGACAGGCACGTAAAGCGAGGGCATGTGAAGGGAGGTGGGTGTTGATTTCACACAACATTGATTGTGAGAGCCGTGCACTCCGTCTCCATCCCCTCAAAGCACTGCTACAGTTCAATCGACGCACCCTGAAAATTCTAAGTATGCAGATACTGTCAGCAAAACTGCTCCATCCTGGAGGGCCACTAATGCAGTCCAATCACTAGCCTAGATTGCCCATCTCTGATCTAGCGATTTGATACACAAAAGCAGTGAGCAAAACTAGCCTATCTCAGGAGACCATCATGATTACAACAGTCTCGTGGCCCACTGAGAGGAAGGAGGACCACTCATGGCCCACTTACTAGCCTACGATGCCCATTGCTGGTTTAGCATATAGCTACCAGGCAGTGTCGATGGCCTCTGATGTAGAAGAGAGCAGCCTGTGATCTGGTGGTCCCTTCTGGCCTTAAACTCTGTGACTCTAAGTTTGAACTAACAGAACAGCAGCACATCTGCTTACTTTGCATTGGCTGTACCTTGGCAATGGGAAGAGGGAGACAAATTTTAAATGAAAGCTCGGAATTTGCAGAATGCAGAAAAGAATTACAACGGGCTCTCAAATGGTGAGATGCACAATGTTGTCATGCCCCTTATTTTCTCTTGCTATTAAAGAACCCTCTTCAGGAAAACATGCTAAACATGCCCTCAAGCCCCATTGTCTTCTGCAGGACTTTAAGCATGTGCTTTACTGCTTTCCTGAATGAGGGCCAAAGTGCAGTTCTGCTCTGTGACGCAGCTGTAAAATGATACTGAGGCAAGTCATGTTCAGATATGATCAATTTACAAGTATTTTTTTTCCTTCCCAACTGCAAGTCCTACAAACTAAACTTGGCAGCTGGGAACCAAGCTGAGCTCTTTCCTTCTCACTCTTTGTCACCCAGAATAAAGTTTTGGCAGACCACAGTGGGTGCTCAGGTACACCTGATTGTTCCATCATCCAAGGGCTTGCTTCTTCTATGACCATTTGGAGTTTAGTATCTGAATACACAAGAGAATTCTGCTCATTCTCTGTTAGCCTCGTAGGCTGTGCAGTGCTCACAGGAGTAGAAAGCAGCAAAAAGGAATTGTTGTCACAAGAGTCAACAGAGGCACAGCAAATAGGAAGGATCCATTTTTGCACAATCCCTTTTCAGAGTAGAACAGCACTTGAGGGTTTTCTGGGGGGAAGGAGGGAGGATTTTGCTGTTTGTGTTTTCCTGCCTGTCCCATTGTCAGGCTGAGAGCAGTGAAGATCCTGTCTCTCCTCTCACCATCATTCATTCTGACATTCTCTTCCTTTATCAGACGGTCAGCAAACTGGTGATCCAGGAAGCCAATGTTTCCGTCATGTACAAATGTGTTGCCTCCAACAAAGTGGGTAGAGATGAACGGCTGATCTACTTCTATGTGACCAGTGAGTACCACCAGATTCTAGGGAGGTCTGTCGGTCTTGTGTCTCACAAAAAGGACAGTGGGCAGGTCCCAAAGGCCTTTATGAATCAAAAATCTTAAACTCCACCTGGAAACCCTGTGTCAGCCAGTGCAGATTCCAGAACACTGGGGCCATGTACTGACCATGAGAAATTCATCTTAAGAAGCCCCCTGCATTCTTCACTAGCTTCAGCTTCCATGTTAACATGAGATGGAACCCTACATAAGGAGTCCTGAAGAAGGCTAATCTCCAGCTGGCAAAGACACACATCCTAGTAGCAAATTTAGTGTTTAAAGTAAAATATTGCTATATTTTAGGCAGCCATAGATGGGGAGAAACCCTCTTGATCAGGGCTGCAGGCTTTTTTTTTTAATTCAGTACTGAAAAAACTGTGCCCACGTCAGCATCTTCTGGTACTATGCTAATCGCTGATTGTGAGTCCTCTCTCCTTACACTACTACCCAGCCTGCTTTGGAGTGGAGAGTTCGCAAACTTTATTCTGTAATAATGGTAAAATCAGAGCCTGAAACTTTCAGGTGTGTCTGATGCAACAGCGCCCTCTAGTGCTCTTTATGTTGACTTCATTCTTCCCAATTCCCATTGGAGTCTGTGGGTACGTCTAGACCACATGCCTCTGTCGCCAGAGGCATGTAGATTAGGCTACCAGGCATAGGAAAATGAAGCGGCGATTTAAATAATCGCCGCTTCATTTAAATTTACACGGCTGTCGCGCTGAGCCGTCAAACAGCTGATCAGCTGTTTGTCGGCTCAGCGCAGTAGTCTGGACACGCGGGTGTCGACATCAAAGGCATTTGTCGACCACTCAGGTATACCTCATCCCAGGAGGCTTACCTGGGTGGTCGACAAATGCCTTTGATGTCGACACCCGCGCGTCCAGACTACTGCGCTGAGCCGACAAACAGCTGATCAGCTGTTTGTCGGCTCAGCATGGCAGCCATGTAAATTTAAATGAAGCGGCGATTATTTAAATCGCCGCTTCATTTTCCAATGCCTGGTAGCCTAATCTACATGCCTCTGGCGACAGAGGCATGTAGTCTAGATGTACCCTGAGACACACTTGGAAGGAGTCTTGGGGAATTCTAAGGGTGTGGGGAGAGATTAATTTCATCTACGGTAGTTGAGTTTTTAAAAGCTGGAGACTAGCAGTGTTGGCTAAAGCCAGGAATCATGCAGTGAACTGCTGTGCAAACTTCCTTTATATAGTCCTCACAAGCAGAACCCCCTGCTATTGCAGGTCCATGCCCCAGCTATATGGAAACTGAGAGTTGCACGGGATTTCATACTGATGTTGTGATTGAAGGTTGTGTGGGCTTTAGGGAGTGGAACCTGTATGCAAAGAGCCCAGCACATAGTTGATGCTATCTTTAAAATGGTAACAACCCTGCGCTCACAGCCAATATTTGTGCCGGTAAATATTGATTTGCATGGGCAAACTGAGTAATTGCATCCTAAGTAACCTCACGCATGTGCAATTGCCTAGCTTGTGTGTACAAGTGCCTGCTTGCACATGCAAGTGCTTGGGTACAAACCACATTTGTGCACAAGCAGTTTAGAACCCTGTGTTTTAATATCGGACCAGGGAAGCAACCACAGACAGCTAAATTCAGACTCTGCAACCTTATTTCATTTGTGACCTAATCTTAATCTGAGACTGCACCTTCACTGCACCATTTATGACTCTTCTTAGCTTTAGCGATTTCTTAGCAGCACCATGCCGGCTACCACTGTGCTTTAGGAAGGTGGGGGTTTTATCCCTGTCTATATACAAAATGGACTCTGAGTACTAAGCACAGAGAGACAATTCCACCCTGTATGGCAGCGATGCACCATGCCGCTTTAAAGTCTCACTCCCGCCTCTGTTTCCTCCCCTTATCTTCCTGGCAGCCATTCCGGATGGATTTCAGATTGAGTCTCAGCCCTCAGAGGAGCCCATAGAGGGCCAGGACCTGAGGCTGAGCTGCAATGCCGATAACTACACCTATGAGAACCTGCAGTGGTACCGACTGAACCTCTCGAAGCTGCACGACGAGGAAGGCAACCCACTAGTTCTTGACTGCAAGAACGTCCACCGCTACTCCACCAAGATGCAAGGGGAGCTACGCTTTGAACCCAGCTCCAATGGCACGGCCCTGCTGCTCACCATCCCCAACATCTCGCTGCGGGAGGAGGGAGACTACGTGTGTGAGGTGCAGAACCGGAAGACCAGAGAGAAGCACTGCCACAAAAAGTACATCTCTGTGCATGGTGAGGAATGTGCCGGCAGGCAGAGTGACTGGGGTAGGGGGCACACTGGGATGGGGTGAACAGGGCATGAGTAACAAGAGGTGCTAGCTATGCAAGAACTCCCAGCACTACCTGTCTCAGCCCCACGCAGCAGGGGCTAGATACCAGTGATGTAGCCAGAAGGGCTCACTTGGATGGCCCCCAACTTTGGAAGGGTGGGCAACGATGGGGACAGAGGATAAGCCTTGGCCCCACTCCCCAGCTAGAGCGCTGGGCAGAACAGGGTCAGCCCTGCCGTCCCAGCTCCGCTCCCCATCTGCAGTATATTAGAACCCCTTAGAATTCTTTCCCCTGGACTGTATGGGCTGAGATGGTCTTCAGAGCAAACAGCCTCCTGCTTGTCTTTCATCTCCCCTTTGTGTGGATGCTGCTCCTCTAGCCCTCGAAGTCCCCAGACTGAAGCAGAACCTAACGGACATATCGGTGAATGTCAGTGACTCGATAGAGATGCGCTGCAAGGTGGATGGTGCTCACATTCCTGACATCAGCTGGTATAAAGACGAGAAGCTGCTGGAAGAGGTTTCAGGTATGGCTGGTTCCAAGGGGTGGAGATGAGGTCAGGGAATCTTTTAAAGGACAGTCAGGCGAACTAGATCCGATTCATAGCCCTGCCATTCCCTGGTCTAGATCCCTCTTCTAGATTGCTGGGCTGGAATATGGTTTTTAACCAAGTTCTTCTGCAATCTGTCTGCACTGCCCAGCCAGATGCAAGGGTATGGATCAGGTGCAGCTGCATTTATGCCACGCTTACACACTGCTGGTAAGCTTTTTCCAGAGGCCTGTTCAGATAGGAGTTACTAAACTATTACATGGTGTAGTAGAAAAGTCTCAAAGAGGTAGCCATGGTAGTCTGTAACTTTAAAAACGAGTTGCCCTGTGGCACCTTAGAGTATGTCTACACTAGCTCGTTAATTCGAGCTAGGTAGGCAAATCAGGCCACCAGAGTTGCAAATGAAGTCCAGGATTTAAATATCCCGGGCTTTATTTGCATGTTCCCGTCCGCCCGCCATTTTTAAATCCCCCTTATTTCGAACGAACTGCCCGCAACTACACATGGCAGTTTAAAGTTAATCTGACCCAATTCATCAGATGAGTTGCCATGGAAAGAGATAAATATCCAAGAGATAAATATAACAGCAAAAGAAGTACCTGTCAATTGGACGGCTCATGTTATTGAAGCTAATTAAGTGGGCTGGATGTGTCCCATTCATAGCTTTTGATATGGTAATGCTGATGTCAAAGGCAGGAGAAATTGGCTTTGTTGGGGGTAGTAGAGTGAGACCTGTCCATGCTCCATGGGAAACAGAATGTCATGTTGGTAAGTTTATATCCACTAAACACAACAAATAGCCTGGTAGCACTTTAAAGACTAACAAAATATGTAGATGCTAGTCTTTAAAGTGCTACCAGACTATTTATTGTTTTTTAAGTTTTTCCTGTTACAGATAAACTTGGCTACCCCTCTGAAGCTTTATATCCTTGAGCAGTTAAATACCAGCACTGCTAGCAGCCTCTAGCTTATTTTCCCTGAACAGCCTGGAGGTTTTGGTCTGAGAATATAGTGTAGTCATATAATGAAGCCAGGCTGCAGGATGCCAAGGGGGCTACTCTGTGGTATGGTTTAGCTGCACAGCTCTATGGCAAAAAAAAATCCTTCTTCACACTACTCTACTTAACACTAACTTTTGCTGGCACGTGGTCAGCTGTGGTGCAGAAGGGCCAAAGAGCGCACTTTCCAAATGGGGTGGCTTCATAAATGGTGCTGCCCACCTCCAAGGGTGCTTTGAAAGTTGAGCCAGGAAGGGGAGCCTTCCCTGCCTTCTCTTCAATGAGAGTGTGTGCTCTGAGTCCTGCATGTTGCTTGGCTGCTTAGATAGGCCCTGAGGGGACTTTTGTAACCTAGTTGGAGGCCGTGTCTGGACGAGAAAGAGGCCCTGTTCTGTGACATGTTGGATAATTAATATCTTTTAACTAGTGGTCTGTTAGACCGGATGCTGCAGCTGGGCAAGCCATGCTTAAAACCTTATTAGCTGGTTGAGAGCATGCGCGGTGGGGAGCTTAGGCTAATCCCCCCAACGGCTAAAAGGGCTGCCCTTTATTTCAAGTCTAACTTTGTCCGGCATGAGAGTCCCTTTCCTCCAGAGACCGCGCCAGCTCCCCCTGATACCATTAGCCTCTGTACCTTTCAGGGATTGACCTGGCAGATTCGAACCAGAGGCTGAGCATCCAGAGGGTGAGAGAAGAGGATGCTGGGCTCTACCTGTGCAGTGTCTGCAACGCCAAGGGCTGCGTGAACTCCTCGGCCAGCGTCTCTGTGGAAGGTACCGCCAGCATCCCACGCCAGGGGAACCGTCCCCTCAGACTCTGGGAGTGCAGACAAAGCAGGAGGTGCGGCCCCTCCCCCACCACCCGCTTCTGTGCACTCTGAGGTGGCTGAGGGAAGGCCAGAGCTGAGGGAAGGCCCCGCCATCTTGCTGGCGTGAAGGTGCCATGAGGAGGAGTCCAAAGGTGGCTAAGCCAAGTTTGGATACTTCAGGGCAGTGCAGCCCTCCTCCCAGAGAGGGACCAGAGCTCTCAAAATGGTGTCTGTTGCTCTCCTATGCTCAGCCTCGTGCGAGAGGAAAGATACGGTTCCACCTTCTCTGAAACCTGCCTAGCAATACGCTCTGGGGTGCATGATGAGGATGCGGCAGGTTGGAACAGGAGGTGAATGAGCATCCCTCTGACTCCGCAATTTCCCTTCCCCTGCTGCAGGCTCCGATGACCGGACCAACGTGGAGATCGTGATCCTCATTGGGACCGGGGTCATCGCTGTCTTCTTCTGGATCCTCCTCATCCTCATCTTCTGCAACATCAAAAGGGTACATTGCCTGCTTGTGCCCCTGCAGCGTGGAGCCGGGGAGGAGCAGAGAGAAGTGACAGGGCTCTTGCTTCTGCGGGTGGGAGGTGTGGCTGGGAAGGTGATCCTCAAAGCCGTTGCTGTGTGTGTGCCTTGTCCTAGCACTGCCGACAGGCTGAGCACTGAATAGTGCTCTGGGCTGGCTCCCTTCCAAGCAGAGGGCTCACAAAAGCCAGAAGGAAGGAGGGAGAACGGTGTCTGGCCCAGAAAAAAAAGGGGTGAGGAAAAAGGGCCCCAAAGCCTTCAGATGAAACCAGCTCTTGGGTGCCAGAAGATAAGGGCGTCAGATCACAGCACCAGGGGGTGGGATGGAGCCACAGCAGTGCAAGTGACTGGCCCCTGTGACTGGTGTAGAGCTGCCTGGTCACACCCTGTCTTTGCTGATTCCTGCAGCCTGCCCATGCTGACATCAAGACTGGCTACCTGTCTATCATCATGGATCCCGGCGCGGTTCCTCTGGAAGAGCAGTGCGAGTACCTGCCTTATGACTCCAGCAAGTGGGAATTCCCACGGGAGCGACTCCGGCTAGGTGAGAGCTCTTTGCTGGCCACAGGACAGACCAGGCCCTGCCACTTACTCATCACCAGGCAGCTGCAAGCCTTGTGGCTACATCCTATGGCCAGACTCTAGCTTTCTTGCTTTCTCCTTCTGTGTATCCACTGCTTCCTTGGCTTCCGGACCACAGGCTTCTACCTTGCAGTGTTCCCTGGCTCAGCTACACTGGGCAGATTTCTTTGTGTCTCCTCGGCCACCCTCCAGGAACCTGCTGTGGATTCTGGGAATGATTCTGGTATTACTGGGAGTCAGGACTCACTCTTTTGCTATGGCCAGGTCCCCAAATCCAGGCCCTTGTAGAACTCTGCTCTCTCTCTGTGATCAAGTGTGTCCACTCTCTGGTCTCCATCCCAGAGAGCTCTTGTATCTCAGTGACAAAAGTCTCAGAGCTGAGTAGCTTTCCCAGTGGGACCTTGCCCTGTCTACACTGGGTGATGAGGGAAGAGATGGAGCTTGGAAAACATGTTTGAAATCGATCCCCAATGGTGGTTCTGGCACTTTGGAAGCCATCACCCATGCTGCTGAGTCTGCCAGAGCTCCTTTGAGCTAGGATCAGAAGCTGGTCCAATATAAGGTGTTACCTCACCCAGCTTCTCTCTCTAATATCCCCTGCAACCAAGACGGATACATATGGTCAATAATGTCATCTTGCTATTACAACCAGGACACCTGCATTCTAACCCCAACAAGAGACCTTTGGCTAGTCTCTTGGGGCCAGATTTGCAACTCCAATGCACACTGAGTGCTGTCTTGCTGTACTGGTAGCCCCATTGATTTCAGTGGGGCTATTTATGGAGTAAGGTGCTATTGTGCAGGAGCACAGGTATGAGAACCTCTCCTTAATCTCTTTGTTTCTCCAGCTGCAAAACAGGTATAATATTACTAATGTACCCAGCAAGGGTAGGCTGAAGAGCTAGTAGTGGGACCAATGTTGTCTCTAATCTTTTCCATCCATGTGTGGATTTTTTCCATCTCAGTGCAGAATAATTTTATGTGCACCAAGGCATGTGCAAATGTGCACCACCAGTAGGGACCAAACCTAGCTGTGGGTGCTCTGCTAATCCACTGGGCAGCATTGGAATCTGTCCTGAGCGGCCACACGTGCACACGACTCACAGGGAACACTGACTGGACCCCAGGGAGGGAGCTTACAGTTCAGAAGGGCTAACACAAGAGCAGCAAATATTCTTGAAGCCTGGGGCTTCTGGCTTGCCCAGGGCATGCACCTCCTTTTGGCTGTCCTCCTTTGGCTGTGGGTTCAGCAGCCCTCCAGTCTAAACCCCAGTCCTAGGAATACCGCCACCTCCCTGAGACACGCCAGAACACACACGCGCCTGCACAACACCGCTCAACTCCACTTATTATGCACCCTCCAAAGGGTTACACGGCGTGCTGTGTGTGAGAACGCCAGGCACCGGAACGATGACATCAGCTGGCCATTCTACTCCAAGGTGTCACGCACACCTTTCCCACGCGCTCCGCTCCAGGGCGACAAATGGCACTTCACCTCCTCAAGCTGTTTCCTTCCTCTGCTTTGTCAACGCTGGGTCTGTCTCCGTTCCCCCCTTGTCCTTTCTCTCATTACAGCCATCTGAGCAGGCAGCCACCTGGGAAGGGTGCACACTGCACTCCTTCCTCTTCCTTTGCCATTCCTTCTCTCTTTGCAGTTTCCTGTTTTTTGTCCTCTTCCCTTGGCCTCGCCCCAGTCCTCCATGACGCTCCCTGCTACCCTGTGTTTCCCTCCTTGGCAGGTAAAGTCCTGGGCCATGGCGCTTTCGGGAAGGTGGTGGAAGCCTCCGCATTTGGGATTAATAAGAGTAACAGCTGTGAAACGGTGGCCGTTAAAATGCTGAAAGGTACGAAGATGGGGAGGCGAGATGAATGGCTTTTGTAGACAGCAGGGGATTAGTCATCTGCCTGGGAATGTCCATTTGGTTAATACCTGTCTTTGACAGAAACATCTCGAGTGATTTAAAGTAGTCCCTTGTCATTGCTAGAGTGCATGTCATTAGAGTCCTGGGACCCAATCCAGCCCTCAGAGAATGGGAGTTGGATCAGGCCCTAAAGCAACTATCTTCCTTTTGAAAGTTTAGCTCCATGGCCTCTGACCCTGCTGGCCTTTGATAAGTGGCATCCTGTCCGTATCCAGGTCCATTGAAAGAAGCATGGCAGAGCAGACACAGGAGGGAAGGTCAAAGGGCCAGGTTTTCAAAGATATTTAGGTGCTAGTAGAATTTTCAAAAGTATTCAGGCAAGCCCGGCGCCTAACCCCCATTAGAATCATATCTGGTTCTGCCACAGATTGGTGTTCATTCCCTCTGGACTGGCCACTGTCAGCAGGCAGGAAACTAGGCTACATGGACCTTTGGTCTGACCCAGTGTGGCCGCTCTTAAGTTTTTATGATTTGGGCACCTGACTTGTGTAAGCACTTTTGAAAATCCCACCAGGCATCTATCTGCATCAGTAGGTATCAAAGTACTTTTGAAAATCCATCCCTGTTGGTGTAGAATTGTTTTAAGGTTCCAAACCGATAACATGTTCTTAGTCTAGATCACGGCACGTCTGACACAAAGAAGCAAAATATTTAAAAATCAGTTCTTTCATATACCTGCCAAATCCCAGGTTCAGGGTTCTGCAAGAGTTAATGCCAATCTTAGACACCTAAGAGGCTGTACGCAGAGCAGGAAAACATTCCTTCCTGCTTCATTTCAAGAGCTTGGGTGATATCAGCTAGGGATGTGAACATCTAGTTGACTGTCCGATAAGCAAATGCTTATCATGTAGTCGACACCCTAGTCGACTAGTCGCTTCCCCCCCTTGCTTCCTCTATCAGAAAGAAGCAGTGGGGGGGGAGGGAGAAATGGGTGCTTTAAAGCAGCAGCGCTATATGGGTTGCATGCAGCATTTCAAAGCGGCAGCATCACAAAAAACCCAGGGTCAGCTAGGGACTCCCCTGCTGACCCTGGGCTCCAGGCAGCACTGCAACCGCATGGAGCCAAACGCCAGGCTCCCTGTGGCATTTCAAAGTGACAGCATCACATGGTGTCCGGGGTCAGCTGGGGACTCAGACCCTGGGCTCCATGTGGCGCTGCCACTTTGAAATGCCGCGGGGAGCATGATGCCAGCGGGGGACTGCTTGAGTCCTCCACTGGCCCTGTGGTCCCACAGCAAATTGCATGGACTATTCTATTAGCCCATTAATCTAAATTTTAAATCCCTAATATCAGTCACTCTTAAAGGAAAGATACAGAATCCTGAGCCCCACTCTTGACTGGGAACTGAAGAAGGATCTGCTTTTCAAACCATTTGCCTTCAGCTGTGATTGTAATTAATCTTTAAGGACCACATTCAGACCAGAAGTTGGTAGGTCACATCTCCGTTGAAGTCAGGAGAGTAGAACCAGCCTTAGAGCCTGTTTCAGTGCTGAAGTAAGATTTCATACTACAGATTCGAGATGTTAAACTTGTGTGGCCATGCTTTCAAGCAAGCCTCTAAGATGGCATCCTCTTATTCTGCACGTTGCCATTTTGGATAAAAACATCACTTTTGTTTGTACGTATTGGTTCCCAGGAAAGTATGCAGCTACCTGACATGTATGCAAAAGGGATAAGTATAGATATAGAGGAGTATTTGCATGAGGAAACCAATAATTATTTATCTCAGTGCCTATTTGTGCATATGGATCCACCTGGAAAATGTGTGGGAGCAATTGCAGAAGCCTGTTTGAAAACATGGCTGTTTGCAAATACATTTTCCAGAAGTTTTGCAGATCCCCCGTTAAGTGCTTTGTTTTCTGACTTTGAAGCCTGGCAGATTTAATTTAAGAAGGAGCCCCTTCCATCCAAGTTAGGAAAATCTCCACAGCCAAAAATTGCAAATCCCAGAGGTGGTGAGATGAGGAAGGAACATAACAGAGAAAATGCTCATGATAGAGGATCTTGCAATGTGTGAATGAAATTGAGTCATGGAGCAATAACAACATATTCCACTGCCTAAATTACTACCAAGACGCAATGCCAGATGCTGTGCATGTTTTCGCAGGGGTGGGGGGAGGCCATGTAAAATGAGCTGTTCAAAGAGTACCTTTGGGTGTTTAGAATACTACATGGACTAAAAAAATGAACTTCTGGGTTTGACTCAAGCTGGGGACTCTGAACCTGTATGTTCCTGTTTTTAGCCAGGATCAGACAACCTCCAATTTCTTGTATTACCCAGAAATGACTCATCATATCCGCTCAAGAAGTCAAAAAGTCAAGTTACGCGTGTATACCACTTCCAACTATGCTATAGCCAAGTAAACAAGAACTCTTTAACTCAGTTTTAGGTCATGCTGACATGGTTTTTGGGCTATTGGGGATTAGGCCACAGTAAAAAGAAGAGAGGAGGAAGAGGCAGTAATTACAAGGAACCATTATTTGATGTATTTGTTTCCAGAGGGAGCTACTGCAAGCGAGCACAAGGCACTGATGTCGGAGCTGAAGATCCTCATCCACATTGGAAACCACCTCAATGTTGTTAACCTGCTGGGTGCCTGCACCAAACCAAATGGTAAATATCCAAAGCCATCAAGGGTGCTGGCCATGGAGTGAAAAGCTCTTTCACCACCGTACCAGGCATCATTCCCTCTGCCTCACTCTGCCATTTCCTTGGCTGTGTGTGTGCAGGGCTGTCCTTAGGATTTATAAGGCCTTACACAGCACTATTAAATTGATGCTCCTATGCCCAATAGCAGCCAATGGGTTCGATATTTTTATGTGATTTTATAATCTTCAGCAACCCACTAATGAAATATTATATAATCGATTGTAAACTAAGGTCCTGTCGACTAACACAGTAAATTCAGAAGCCGACAGTACATACCTGAGGTTGTCAAATGCCTGTCAATGGCTTCATTACCACTTGAATGGCTCTTTCAGAGGTTCAGTGTTCTGCTAATAGCTCTGGCAGGCTGTGTCACGTTTAAGTTAACTAGATCTTCTGTGGAGGAAGCAGAGCCACAGAACAGGGAAAGGAAAAGGCAGGTGGGTGGACATTAAGACCAACTGGTGCCCCAAATTTTCAGGTGCCCTGCACAACTGCATATTCTGTGTATGGGTAAGGAGGGCTCTGTGTGTCACTGTGTAGGTGTGTGTTAGCGTAATGATACCACTGACTGCATTTAAATGTGTGTGATTATATCTGTACTGAGAATGATGGGATTACACATTGTATAAATCAAGACAGATTTTAGCCCCGCGTCCTTCATTCTGCCTCAGGAATACCTTGGTTTCTTCTCTTCCAGGTCCACTCATGGTTATTGTTGAGTTCTGTAAATATGGAAACCTCTCCAACTACCTGCGGACCAAACGGGAAGGATTCAGCCCTTACAGGGTAAGTAGCCTCCTTCATCTTCCGGCATCTTTAAGGGCTTTTCCCATAATTAGTGAAGGAAGAAGAATATTTATATGGCTTGGAATGAGCCTAACCCTGACAATAAGATGTAAAGACATATGTGCCTAGAAATGGGTTGGTTCCATATGATAGTGTGTCTGATGTGTGAATGCAGAGAGTATGTTTCTTTCTGAACAATAGGAGGTTGATGCTTCTAGGCCAAAACTGGAGGCCACTGGTGCATAGGTGCTGACTTTTCATCTTGCCAGGGTGTTCTCAACCCCCTACTCTGCTCCAGACCCTGTCCCCATTCCATCCCTTCCCCCACTGCTCCACCCTGACTCACCTTTTCCCTGCCTCCTCCCCTGAACACACCCTATCCCCACTCCTCCCACCCGTCTCCCAGAACTTCCCTGCCCCACCTCTTCCCCACCTCCTCCCCCGAATGTGCCCTGTCCCCGCTCCACCACCCTCTCCTGGAGCTTGAAAGCTGTGAATCAGCTGACTTGTGGAATTCCAGGAGTGCTAAAAGGGAGGGGGAGAAATTGGTAAATATGAAGCTGCCAACACAGGAGAGACATGGGGGAAGGGTGCAGAGAGGGGAGCTTGGCATGGGTGGATGCTCCGCACCCATTAATTTTCCCCTGGGTGTGCTCCAGTCCTGGAACACTCATGGAATCAGCACCTATGCATGGGTGGATCGGAGCTGGGAAGGCTGGGGTATAATAAATGTGTCAACTGACTGACTGCTGCAGTGATTAGAGGATATGTCCCATGCTTTCCATTTTCCCAGGAGAAATCACCCAGACTGCGCATGCAAGTCCAGTCTATAGTAGAAGCAGTGAGAGCAGATAGAAGGAGTCGCTCTGGTACCAGCGACAGTGCACTCTTCAACAGGCTTCTGATGAGCAAGAGCCAGACAGCACAGCCTATACAGGAAGGTAACGAGCCCCGATCTTCACCAGAAGTCCTCATTTCACCCCATTACTTTTAACTAGTGCCAAACTGAATTAGCATTGACTAATTAAGGCATCTGACAATAGACTCACTGGGACTAACAGACTATTGGTCAAATTGTCATGCATTAGTTGGAATTGTCATATTGCATGATCCTAGGTTACATAAGCCAGTTTGATGAAGATGAAGACTGCCTATGCAGAACGCTAGGGCTATGTCTACACTCGTGGCTTCTTGTGCAAGAACATCTTGCGCAAGGGTTCTTGTGCAAGAAGTCTTGCGCAAGAAGATGTCCACACTGCCATGTGTGCGCTGTGCTTTTGCGCAAGAGCTCCCATGGCAGTGTGGACGCTCTCTTGCACAAGAAAACTCCAACCGCCATTTTAGCCATAGGGCTTTCTTGTGCAAGAAATCCCTGCTGAGCGTCCACACTGCCCTCTTGCACAAGAGCTCCTGCGCAAGAGGGCTTGCACCTGTTAAAAAAGAGCATAGCTCTTGTGCAAGAAGCCCTCTCTTACCACACCATACTGTAAATTTCCTTGTGCAAGAGCGGGCGGGCAGTGTACATGCTCTGCGGATTCTTGTTTAAGAATGGCCATACTTGCGCAAGAAGCCGTGAGTTAGACATAGCCTAGCAGTGTATAACTGATAATAATCCTTAGCTCTTACAAAGAGCTTTTCATCTGGAGCCTCAAACAGCTTCACAGAGGCGGGTAAATATCACCCCATTTTACAGATGGGGGACCCAAGAATGCCTTGCCTTAGAGCACAGAGCAAGTTTTTGGAGGAGGTGCAAGTAGAACCCTGGTCTCCTGACTAGCCGTTTTGTTCCATTTTCCAGCTGGGTTGATTAAGTCACACAGAAACTAGTGATTTTTCTGGAGCTACACAGTGAATTCCTCTCCCCATCTGATGTAGGATATGCATCTTACAAAAGTTCTTAACTGTCGGTGTAGTCAAACACTGGAATAAATTGCCCAGGGAGGTTGTGGAATCCCCATCTCTGGAGATATTGAAGAGTAGGTTAGATAAATATCTATCAGGGATGGTCTAGACAGTACTGGGTCCTGCCATAGGGGCAGGGGACTGGACTCGATGACCTCTTGAGGTCCCTTCCAGTCGTAGTATTTTATGATTTTATGATCTTCCTCTTTGAGGGTATGTCTACACTGCACTTATTTTGAAATAAGCTATTCTAGAAGAAATACTCTGAAATAGCTTATTTCAAAATTGCACATCTACACTGCAGGGAAGCCTCAAAATTAGTCCGAGGCAGGCTCCCCTAATGTGGACGCACTACCTCGATTTAGCGCTCCAGGAGCTGCTGAGGAGTAATTACTTTGAATGGCCCTGGGGAGGAGCAATTTCAAAATAGCAGCAGTGGAGCATCCACACGACTGCTATTCAAAATAGCTATTTTGGAATAGGCGTTATTCCTAGGGAAAGAGGTTTACAGAAGTCGGAATAAGCCATCTGTTGTTTCGAATTTATTTCAAAATAACGGAATTGCTGTGTAGACGCTCGCATTGTTATTTTGGAATAATGGCTGTTATTCCGGAATAATACTGCTGTGTAGACATACCCTAAGTGAGGACAGATAAACGGAGGGCCCTGAAAGTGAGGGAGAGAGAGTGAGAGAGAGCCTTCCTCCCCTCTGATGTGGAGGTAGACTATTAATAACAAAATCTTTTTGCTGTTGCCTTGTGGTTCCCCCCCATCCATTTCTTGTATCCATCTTTTGTCTCTCGTAAAAACTTATACTATAAAGTCTCTGGGGCCAGCTTCTCACTCTGTGATACTTCAGAGCCTTTAATTACCACAATACAGATAATAAATATTAATAGTAAGGAATGTGGTTTGTCAGGAAGCCTCCTCTACTTGCCTGCTTCTGCGATTGGCACACACTCCATAGGTCTGGGATTTCTCTGTTGACTGTCCTAATTGAAGATCATTAGCTGCGGCAATTTTCTTCCTCAGACTTGCGCAGACTTCTTGGGTGACCATTCTACCACTTGCAATGATCACAGGGACACTTTATAGTGGATCTGACATTTTTAGGAATCAGGTTCCACCAAACATATCCCCATCATTTGTTTAGACGCTGACTTCGTCCAGCAGTTGCAGGAAGTAGGCAGGGGTGAAGGGTAAATTCCACTAGCTGGGTGCCATAACAATTTTTCTTTCCTCTCTGGACAGTGGATGATTTGTGGCAGAGTCCACTGACAATGGAAGACCTAATCTGCTATAGCTTCCAGGTGGCACGTGGAATGGAGTTCCTGGCATCCAGAAAGGTGAGCGCACCTTATTATTTTACATCTATCTATGAATGATCTTACGTGGTGCCCTCCACCAAGTTGCTGAATGCCTCATAAATATGCATCTGGGTATTATGCAGACATACACATCTGCTTAGCTTCTGTGTCTCAGTTCCCCATCTGTAAAATGACAAGGAGGGTGGCCTGAACTTGTACTCACAATGCCCCTGCAAGGTAGGGCACTATTCTTGTTCCCATTTTACAGATGAGGAACAGAGAGACTGAGCCACTTACACTCGGTCTCATGGGAAATCACAGGCAGGGGTGAAAACAGAACTCGGACCTCCTGTGTCCCAGTGCAGGCCCTTAGCCAAAAGCCCAGCCTTCCTTTGGATTTTTAACTTTAGCCTCTTTCTAAACAAACAAACAGTACCCACTCTCATAAGGAAGGAAAATGTGGCTTGTTTTATGGTTTGTATTTTGTTTCCAGCACCCTCAGAGGCAGTTATTTGTGGTTGTTGCTATTCATTCTTTGTGAACTAATAGACTTGACCCCAAGTCTGCAGATGTGGAAGGCTAGTGTACCTAAGAACTTCAAGTGCTGGGTTCCTACTTTCATTACTACAAGGGAACTGAATGGATGGCACTTTAGTTTCCCCCTTTATCCCTTCTGATCTCCCAAAAGTGCCACCCTTTGTGATTTTGCCATTGTTTTCCCCTTAGTGCATTCACAGAGATCTGGCAGCTCGCAACATCCTGCTGTCAGAGAACAATGTGGTGAAGATCTGTGACTTTGGACTGGCTCGGGACATCTACAAGGATCCTGACTATGTCAGGAAGGGCAGCGTGAGTATACAGAGTCTCAGCTAACTGGGACTGGAATTATAAAAACCATCCTGTGATGGGTACACGCAGGGAAACAGGAATGAGCAAGAGGTCTAATGCCATCTGTGACCAAAGAACATTCAGACTGTGATTCCTCACTGGGTTCAGCCAGGAATGTGATATTTACTTATCCGAGCATATGCTGCTGTAATCGCTAATGAACTCTCAGCAGAACCCAGCAGATGTGGGTACATCTCTCTGCCTTTTCCAGACATCAATCCTTATCCTTTCTGCCCATCAGTCCATTGTCAACTCTCTTAGCTTCTTAGCTATCCTTACTTCTTCTCTCTTCCCTGCCTATGTATTCCTAACCGCCCGCCCCTTCTGTATCTACCAGACCTCAGTGTTTCCCTGCTTTGTCTACAGAACTACCTGACTCCCCATCAGCTTCCTCATTTGGCTGTAAAATGTGCCAGGGAAGAGGAATTGCAAGATGTTTGCCTTGGTTCTGGGTTTTTTCCTGGTGGTATTCATACCTTGTTCCAGAAAAGAGACAACTAAGGGGAGATATGATAGAGGTCTAGAAAATCATGACTGATGTAAAGAAAGTAAATAAGGAAAAGTTATTTACTCTTTCCCATAACACAAGAACTTAAGGTCACCAAATGTAACTAATAGGCATCAGGTTTAAAAACAAACAAAAAGAAGCTTTTCTTCACATAATGCACAGTTAACCTGTGGAACACCCTGCCAGAGGTTGTTGTGAAGGACAGGACTTTAACAGCGTTTTAAAAGAACTAGATAAATTCATGGAGGTTAGGTCCATCAATGTCTATTAGCCAGAATGGGCAGGGATGGTGTCCCTAGCTTTTGTATGTCAGAGCTTGGAATAGGTGACATTTGTTTTGTTCATTCCCTCTGGGGCACCTGGCATTGACCACTGTCAGAAGACAGGACACTGGGCTAGATGGACCTTTGGGCTGACCCAAAATGGCCATTTCTATGTCCCGTCCATAAGGGTGATGGAATTCCAACAGCACGTCTCTTCCCACAGGCACGCCTTCCTCTGAAGTGGATGGCTCCAGAAAGCATCTTTGACAAGGTCTACACAACCCAGAGTGATGTCTGGTCCTTCGGAGTCCTCCTCTGGGAGATATTTTCACTAGGTAGGTGAGGAGAAGGAAGAATGTTCTTTTCTGCAGTATATTTGAGGGAAGAAAATGACATCTCCTCCCAGTTGTGGGACAAGCGCAATCTGAAGAGTCCCAAAATGAGATAAAGGTGGAAGGGCAGGCTAGATGTATGGAGACCACCACCTCCTAATGTGGGACCAAGGGTTTTCTGCTTGAGAAGGAAGGCCCCATTTCATGAATTGGAGTGAAACAGAATAGTCACTGCATCTCTCAGCAGTTTGAGAGGGAACCTACAATGAGGAGGAAGTTTGGTTGTTGTCGTGTGGACTTCATTCTCCTGACCATCCTGGGTTGTTGTTTTTTTTCTCTAGGTGCCTCGCCCTACCCTGGCGTGCAGATCAATGAGGAGTTCTGCCAGAGACTGAAAGATGGTACCAGGATGAGAGCTCCAGAATATGCCACTGCAGAAATGTGAGTTGGAGATTTCAGACCTGAACTCCAGATAAGGAAATACTATAGAAAACGTCCTCCCCACCCACCCAATAACAAAAAACAGAACCAATGAGGCCAGAGGAAAGTCCCCCAGGTGGGACAGATAACCACTCTCTTTTCAACCAGTGGGCTGGCTCAGCCTCACTTTATTCCATTACCAAGTCTCCAGGTAGAAGCCTGAATCTAGTCAGAATAGTCACAAAAACTAGAGGGATGTTTCAGGGCTATTTAAAATAACTAAGCTTTAAACTTCCTTCTGTGCAAAGTAACCCAGCTGGAATGGTGCTGTCCAAGGCCAGGTGGTGACATGGGGGATCACACTCCCCTCCATCACGGGTGGGGGGAGTGCCACAAAAAGTCCTGGCGTTTAATTGAGGGAGGAGGATGACCTGTTTGCAAAGCGCACATTGTTTCCTCTTGGTAGTTATCGTATAATGCTGAGCTGCTGGCATGGGGACCCCAAAGAGAGACCAACTTTCTCAGATCTGGTGGAGATCCTCGGGGACCTTCTTCAGGAAAATGTCCAACAGGTGAGATTCTCGTGCACTGTCATCCTCCAGAATCAAACTGCGCTGGGCCAGTTTTCCTCAAACAGCTTGTTCTTCCTTTTGCTGCTGGCCCACCTCTGACTCCGTATGCGTGCAGGCAGAGAGACATGGCAGTGGGTCCGAGCCTACGCTGCATAGCACTATTGGAGATACCTAATCAGCATAGCACTATTGGAGATACACTAATTTACACCAGCCAACAGATATAGTAAGTTTGGCTTTATAAAATGTATACTTCATGGCATCGAACATATCACTCTTGTTCAGCTATAGATCAGATCCTTCTCGTTATTTCTCAGGTGTCTTTTTAGTATTTTTATCCTTATCCATAAATTACTCCTTGTATTTTTCAAACTAATTCAAGCTGACAATTAACGAACACCACATTTTGCAACTCTCCAAATCGGAGTTTGGTGGGCATTTGAATGATATAGTTATTCTTTTACACAAACACAGGCACACACTACTGTAAAAGTTTACCTTAATGTGTTACTGTTAAACAGAAGCTTATCAGCACTTTTATGTGGCAAGAGCACGCCACTGTGTTTTCAACTTCTACTTTGTGCGCTGTTATTGGTGGACGCTTACATATGATTAGCTTTCTCAGTTATGAATACAAATTAACTCTTTTGCTGCGGTGTTCCAATGCAGACATGTCTGCAGCTGTGTGCTTTTGGAAGGCTGACTTTTCGTTGGTGCATCCCATAATAGACATGAGATGTGCACCACATTGCAGGTGCTGCTCAGCAGTTGATAAGACGGTTAGAGGGAGGTACTATACCAAAGGCAGCACCTGATGTAGACTTTGTTCGGTGTTATACTTACAATACAGCTCAAAGGCAGTTAGGTGACTAGCAGAAAGCCTTAGTATAGAGATCAATAGAACAAGTACCATACATACCTGCTATGAACACCTCAGAAAGAAGAAAGCCTAAAGACCTGTATGCATTATCAAGTTACAAAACTAGAGTTATTTTCTTTCCCCTTCTATTTCCTTTAACTCTTCCCCCTCCCCATATACATCAGCACACGCTATATATACCTATATGCACACAAACACTTAACTTGCTGCACTCAAAAGGCATGGAAATCTCCAGGGGTTAATTTGTTCCAGAAAAGGAAAAGACCTCAAATGAGAAGAGGGAGACAAGACAGATGAGACGATCATGGGAAAGAATATTTCCATTTTATGCAGTGTGGTTGTAGCTGGGTTGGTCCCAGGATACTAGGGAAACAAAGTGGCTTCGTCTACTCTGCAGGGGTTTTATGCAAGAAGCTTTTTGCTGAAGAAATCTTCTGCAAAAACTGCTTGCACAAAAGCACGTCCATACTTCAAAAGCGCATCGCAAAAGCAATGTGCTTTTGCTCAAGAGAGCTCTTGCGCAAAAAGGACTTTTTCCTCGTAGAAAGAGGAAAACCTACACCACAAAAAGCCCTCTGTTCTGCCATTTTACTGTAAATTTTCTTGTGCAAAAACGTGCTGAGGTGTAGACGCTCCGCAGGTTTTTGCGCCAAAACCCTGTAGTATAGACATAGCCAGTGAGTGTGGTAATATCTTGTACTGGACCAACTTCTATTCTTTTGAGTTTGCATGGAGCTCATCTCTCTCACCAACAGAAATTGGTCCCATATAAGGATGCGTCTACATGGCACCCAGAGCTCCAAATAAGCTATGCAATTTGAGCTACGCAAATTGCATAGCTTATTTCAAATTATTTTCAAAGTAACTTATTTTGAAATTTGGCGTTGTCTACACAGCACTTATTTCAAAGAAAATCACTATTCCGAAACATTCCTGACTTCTTGTGGAATGAGCTTTACAGGGACGTCGGAAAAGCGAGACTGTTATATTTCAAAAGAACGGGTTTGCTCAAAAGACACGCAATAGCTATTTTGGGATACTGGAAGTATCCCGAAATAGCTCCACAGTGTAGATATAGCCTAAGATATTACTTCCCCCACCTTGTCTCACTAATACCCTGAAACCAATATGGCCACAAGAACACAGCATACAGTGGGAACACTCCTTCTCATTATTGATGGTTTCTGTGTATGAAGTTCTCTCCTGATTGCCAAGTTCTCTTCTCTCTGTAAGCGCATTCCCTTCCCTTTCCTTCAGGAGGGGAAGGATTACATCCCACTGAATGATTCTCAGAGCTCCGAAGATGACGGCTTCTCCCAAGTGCCTTCCTCTGCCCAGCAGAACTCTGATGAAGAGGAGTTTGACATGAGGCTACGCTGCCACAGTTTGGCAGCGAGGTGAGTCCCTGCTGTCCTCTGGGAAACACCGGGAGAGGAAAAGCAAGAGCCAAGCAGGGATCTAGTCTTCTAAGGTGCTCTTTGGAAGTGCTAAAATCCCAGAAGTGCTAGGTCAGGAGGATACATTCTAGGCAGATCCGACTCCAGCACTCAAGATGTGTTGCCTCTGGGTTTTGTTCATGTTCTCTTTGGTCTGAGCATATGGCCTGCCTCCTCCAGTCACACTAACAAGGCAGCCATACTTCCAAGACCATGGCTACAGATTTCAGGGTCCTGTGTGTGATGGAGGGAAGGTCCAATGCAGGTTAAGACTGTCCAATGCAGGTTGGTCTCAGCCGTGCTTTACTTTACCCATTTCTAAATAACTCAAGTGATGGGCCCTCTACCCCTGCCTGTTTTTGTGGGGGCAGTTCCACAATCCAGTGTTGGGACATGAGGACATCTGCGTGTTCAGGCTTCCATCACTTCTCTGTTCCAAGTAACTGGCTCTGTCCTTCTCACTTTGTCCCCCACAGCAGTACATCAGCAGCTAACCCCACTGCTAAGCACTGTAGCTCTAGCCCTGCTGCTTGGGGGTGAGCAGCTCCTCTTTGATGAACTTTGATGGACTGGGGCTAGATTGGTGCTTGTTTGCTTCCGGAGGTGTAGGGCAGGGCTGGCCTTACCATGAGGCGAACTGAGGTGGCCGTCTCAGGTTCCAGACCATGGGGTGCGCCACTAGGACCCAGAGAATTGAGACTTTCAAAGTTTTGGCCCAAGCGAGAGGGTATGGGGGTGTCATTTGAGCTCCCCGCCTCAGGTGCAAAAATGTTGTGGGCCGGCCCTGGAGTAGGGTACACAATATTCCACCCCATGAGCGAAAGAACAGGAGTCTACCTCACAGCACTGGAGTCTTGAGATGTATGAATCCCTCCAGCCCCCATAAATGCCCCTTGTGGTTGCTCCCCAGATTAAGCTCTGCATTGAAAGGCAAAGTGGCCTGTTGTGGAGCACTGATCCGGATACTGACTTATTCCGTTGACTGTGTGCTGTATGCTTTTCTCGCCAGATACTATAACTGTGTGTCATTCCCTGGTTGTTTGACTGGAGGGAATCAGATAAGGTGTCCGTCCAGAATAAAGACATTTGAAGAGTTTCCCATGACACACACAATGTATAAAACACACCCGGTAAGTAGAGACAGGGTGGAGATGGGCAGGGAGGAATAAGGGGATTGTTTGTTTTCTGGCGCATTGACTTGTGATGGAAGGAGCATAGCTCTCTATTTGTCCATCCCAATACCATTTCTTCCCGTCCCGTGCATGTTCATCTATCTGTCACATAAGGATTTCCTTTAGTGCCCATCACTGTAGGATCTAAGTGTTGGACCAATAAATTAGTTCTGCCAGCAAGGTCCAGAAAGGATTCATAGAACACTAGAACTGGAAGGGACCTCGAGAAGTCATCGAGTCCAGTTCCCTGCCCTCATGGCAGAATCAAGCACCATCTAGATCCATGGTGTCCAACCAGTTCTGAAGCTGTAGCTACTATGGTGGCTACTGCTATTGCAAACTAGCGACGTGCAAACAGCCAAATAGCCACATGTGGTTAGTGGTTAGCATGTTACACACCCTGGATCTAGATCATCTCTCATCGCTTCAGTCTTCCCAGGTTTGTGAGAACAAGGACAGTAGGGGATCAGTTGTATGCTAATAACCTTGGGCCAGACTTTAACAATTCCTGGTCTGGATTGTATAGCACCTGGAAATGCCCAATAATGTGTAGCAATGTTCCCTCTAACTTTTACCGCTTGTGCAGAATAATTTTTGTTATATACATCGAGGCATGTGCGGATGTGCATTGCCAGTAAAAACACTGGCAGCTGGGCAGCAGTTGAATCTCTCCTGGGTGGCCACCCAAGCGCACAGCTTACAGGGAACAGTGATGTGCAGTGATAGCCCTTCTGGGTTTCCCTAAGCAGGACAATACCATTTTCCCACAATGGTAAAAATGAACTCCCCAGCTACAAAACTGTTTAGTATTGCCAAAAATGTGAAAACATGCCCGTTGCTCCCCATGCAGCCACACACAAATCTGCATTTGTATATGCCATTTTTAGGAGGCTTCTTTTGAAAAAGGGACTCTGTGAAATGATGGCACTTGATAAAATCACCCTTCCCAGCTCCCTCCTGTGTTTGATTTAATGAACGACTGCTTCTGCATTTGTGCCATGTTGAGCGAATGGCTCACTTGACAGGGATGGTACTCATAATGTATGGCTTCCTTGTTTCCTCTCAGGACAATCAAACAGACAGTGGGATGGTCCTGGCATCTGAGGAATTGGAGAGGATAGAAAACAGACACAGGAAAGAAGGTGGTTTCAGGTACCTCATTAAGATTATGTCTACCCTGGGAAGAGTTGGCGACAAAAGTGCTGTTGACGTGCAAAAGTCACCATAAGTGAAAACCTAGTCAAACTACTTTTTCTGCCTCCCATTGTCACCTTTTCATGGCCACATTGCTAACACCCTGTTGACAAGATAGAGCAAAGCAATGTGGGTAAGCATCCCACAGCGCAGCATTGTGAGAAAGCAAAGCTGATCCCTGTGCTTCTTGGGATTTTCTCATAGCTCTGTGAATTCTCCTTGCTGAGGAATGTCAAAACAGCACAGAAGTCTCTCCAGCCCTCCCCCTGCAGCAGCTGTCTGCCTGAGACTGTGTTCCTAGTGCAGAGCAGAACAGGAGCACTCCAATGACTTGTTCTTTGTTCCTCAAAAGGAGCAACTCACTCATCTGTCAGATACTCCCCAGAGCTTTGAAAGGGGAGGGGCGTATGCCTGCAGTTCAGCAGAAATCACAAAACACTGAGCAGGCCGAGCAGACATGGTGGGATACTGGAAGAAGCTAGTTCTCTCCACAAAACAAACTGAGTCCATGCTAGCTCTTTGTTGACAATAAAGGGAGGGGAAAAGACAAAAGCATCTTGTAGGGATGGAAGTTTTCTGTCACCAAAACTGGATGTTTTTCCCGACACAAGTCGCATTGTAGTGTAAATGCTTTCACTGTTTTGTCGCCAAAAGGCAGTTTTTGACTACAAAATATGCCAGTGTAGACAAGCCCTAACTCACTCTGAAAGATAACTCTTGTTCACAGCAGTGTGTGCTATAGGGAGAGCATGGAGCTCCATTGTATCTGTAGTTTCCTGCCCCTAGAATCTGCTACGGGAGGCAGCATTCTTGGGCTGTGTCTGCACTACCTAGTTATTGCGAAATAATAACTCCTGAGATAACTATTTCAAAATAAGCTTATTCCTGTTCACAAGCTGGAGTTATTATTTTGAAATAACAAGCTTGGTAGTGTGGATGCTCACTTTGTTATTTCGAAATAAGAGGAGTTATTTCGAAATAACTCCCCAATGTAAACATGCCCTTGAAGTCCTCTGCAGTAAAGACTTAGGATTTTTGCATGGCACAGTTGGGTGAGTCAGCTACGTGAAATGTACAAACTTCTAACAAGTGGTAAAATACCTCAGCAAATCAACTTGTGAAAGCTGCTGATACAGCACCTCTGACAGCCCAAAACACATTCCATAAGGCAAAGGAATAATGGCTCTGTTGAGATAACAAGGCACAAGTAAGTACTTGTCCACTTCTCCCTTAGGCGTTTCCACATTCTTTTCCTACATCCCCATGACACATGAGGAAAATGTTCCCTGCAATTTTCATAAAGCCACCACATCTGTTAAAATCCTTCCTTAAAACTTCCCTCTGCAATGATGCCTACAAATCACTGTCTAGTGCAGTGACATTAGTTAGGCAGGGGAGATTTCTGTTTTGTTACCTTATCCTTCAGCCCTCCCCCACCCAGTTTATTTCTGCCACCTGTTGTATCCTGTTTAACACCTAGACTTAAAGATCCCTGGGGTGGTATCTGTCTTCATTGTTACTTATCTCTACAGTGCTTGACACAAAGGGGTCCTGATCCTTGATTGATGTTCCCAGCTGCAAGCCTATTAACATATAATAATAATAATCATGCACCTGCAGAAGTCTACTTTGCAGCAGAGCTGTGACTGGAGTACCAGGGAAGCCAGTTGAGGTCACTCAATTAGCATGAATGGGGCAACCACACCTGAAAGCTGGTTGCTATTCCAATACTTAGATTGATCAGGCCAGCACAAGACAGCCTCTTTGGTAACTTACTGGTTACCCAGGAGCCAACTACCCAGTTGTTAAAGCAAACCAGCTTCCACCCAGCCACACAAGGCAAATAATGTTCTATCAGTCCCAAAGAATCAGACACATTCCTCTTGGGTCAGTGAATCTTACCCCAAATCTACACTTATAGCCAGTTCTTATTAACAAAACTAAATGTTAGTAAAAAAATAAAAGAGAGTGTATTGGTTAAAAGATCAATGTACGTACAGACGTGAGTACAGTGCTAAGATCAGATTCAGAGTAGACATGGTAAGCTGTGTAGTTCCAAGCAGTTCTTTTAGAATTTAGTGCATAGGTTATGTGTCCAAAATCAGATTCGGAGTGGACCAGCTTAGTACTCAGATCTCAATCCTTATGGACTAGGTTTCCCCTGTATGAAACCTTAAGCAGATCTGAGATGACAGGATCAGGACCCAAGGATCGTCTTAGACTTAGACAGTTTCCTGCTGGCTTTTTGACACTACCATCCTGGCAGAACAACAAGCTCTTGATGTAAGCTTCTGTTTCCCAAACATCGTGGTAATTAACATAAGGAAATGTATCCAAAAGCTTCAGAGGGGGAGCCGCGTTAGTCTGCTACTAGAAAAACTGAAAAAACAACGAATAGTCTAGCTGCACTTTAAAGACTAACAAAACATGTAGATGGTATCTTGAGCTTTCATGGATACAACCCACTTCTTCAGAATAAATTTGTCCAATTTTTCTTGCGTTTAACACTGCATTTTTACATCAAAAGCTAAGTATGGGACACTTTCAGGCCACTTAATTAGCCTCATTAATTGACTTGTAATAGCCTATTATTGACAAGTACCTACCACCACCCATACAAAATACCTGGTTTCTGATACTACTATTTCAGTTCATAATCTGAGGAAGTGGATTTTGCTCACAAAAGCTCATGATACTATAAATACTGTCGGCAGAGGGATGAAGATTAGGCAGATCGACATTGCAAATGAAGTGGGGATTTAAATATCCTGCATTTAATTTGCATAAAAATGGCCGCCGTTTTTGCCGACTCAGCATTTTGTTAGCAAAAAGTGGCAGTTTAGAGGGGGATCTGTCAAGAAAGAACGCCTTTTTCAACAGATCCCATAAACCTTCTTGCAGGAGGTTTTTTAGGCTCCATTTTTATGCAAATTAAGCATGGGATATTTAAATCCCCGCTTCATTTGTAATATCGACCTGCTTCATCTGCATCCCTCTGCTGACAGACGGATGCAGTCTAGACATACCCTAAGGTGCTACAGGTCTGCTCGCTGTTTTTAAAGTTGCAGACTAACATGGCTACCCCTCTGAGACTTTTTATCCATTAAATAGTTTATCACAAACTTTAAGGAGACATATACACAATGAAATTATTTCACCCAAGATTCATTTAAATGTTAATATTCTCTTTGATCTCCTAATAAACAGCTATGGTAATACACAGGCCCTGTCTGTTCCATGGTTAATATCTAACATGATATATAAATAGAAACACACAATTAGGGTTGTATTTCAAAGTCCTTGCCTATTTAGCATTAACTGGCCCTAATTACCATTTCCATACTTTTCTCTACAAGCTGCCTCAGTTAGCCTGCAGGATGCCATGTGTCATACCTCCCATTAGATTTGTTGCAATTCTGTAGTGTTGGTATCAACAGTGTGTTTATGGTCTTATTATAATCTGATCACATTGCAAGACCCAATAGAGAACTGGATGTAGGAATGTGCACGGTGGCTGTGGGTCTGCCTGCATGACATTACACACTGGTGGGGGGGGGGGAGAGGACTTGACTTGAAATAGCCTCCAAATAGCAGCCTAAGGGTGGGCAAACTACAGCCCAAATCCGGCCCTCGAGCTCCTGCTGAGGAATGGGATTTAGGGCTTGCCCTACTCCGCAGTACCATGGCACCACACGGCTCGCAGAAGCAGCAGTATGACCCCCCTCCAGCTGTTATGCATAGGGACAGCCAGAGGTCTCTGTGCACTGCCCCCGCCCAATGCACCACTCCACAGCTCCCATTGGCTGAGAACCGCGCAGGGGAAGTGCATGCAGACAGCGCTGCATGGTTATGCTCTGCATAGGAGTCAACTGGAGGGGAAGACATACCAGTGCTTCCAGGAGCCGCTTAAGGAGATTAGAGGCACCTGGGCCTGCATCCTGAGTTCCTTCTATGCCCCCAACCGCCTGCCCCAACCCTGATTCCCCTGCTGCCCTCCAAACTCCTCGGGTCTCAGCACCCAAATCCCTCACCCCCAACCCCACCCCAGAGCCCGCATGCCAAGCCAGAGCCCTCACACACAACCTGCACTCCAACTCCTGCCCAAGCCAGAGCCCCCTCCTGCCCTCTGAACTTCTTAGTCCCAGCCAAAAGCCCCCTCCTGTACCCCAAACTCCTCATCGCCAGTCCAGAGCCTGCACCTACTCCCTCACTCCAAACCCAACTCGTGAGCATTCATGGCCAACCCTACAATTTCCATACCCTAACATGATTGCCCACCCCTTGCTGTGGGGAAAGGTTATACCACATGTGCAGGGAGTCTGAGTGTGCGACGTGTCAGGGTGGTGGGTGCCCAGGATGTGAGAGTGATGGGCAGTGACTGGTACCTTATTGACTGCTTGTTAGCATGCAGCGTGTCCCCCACAATGCCTGCCTTGCCTCCATGCTTTAGCAGCTCTTCCATGGAGTTCTGGCTGATGCTGGGAAGCCTCTCTGAAAGGATTTGGCTTTCTCCATCACTGCTCTGACCTGATTCTCTGCATCTCTCTTTGCTAACAGCAGTAAAGGGCCCAGTCGAAATGTAGAGTTGGCAGCGGAACAGTCGGACCTGAGAGCCAGGTGTCGACCGTTGTATCGGTCCCCAGTCGGAGGCCAGACTTTTTACAACAGTGAATATGGGGAACTGTCAGAACACTCAGAGGACAGCAGCTACACCCCACCTGGAGACGGGGCCAGTCCCTCCACCGTCCACGCGTCCTTCTTTTCAGAGCAGTATTAACAGGAACAGGTGTGGAGACACCATGCCAAGACACCATCTTCCATTCTTCATTGCTGCATTGCCACTGCCATATGGAGCTTCTCCTCCAACCTAAGTCAAACCACAGCAGGAAATCCTCACAGAACAGATGGAGAGAGGGAGCCAGAGCTCCTCGGAATTAGACTGATGACTCGGGATGCAGCTTCTGATCCACATAGGCCCGGGAGAGTGCACATCCCCGATTGGGATGTTTTGTTTTATTTGTATGGGTGAGACAGACTAATTCCACCAATGAGTGGGCATCTGTGTGGAGTGCTGCATCCTCCTCTCCACATCCAGCCTCTGTTCTGATAGGTTTCTACTCAATAAGTCCCATGTCAGGTCAGATATAAATAGAGCTGGCTGAGTCAAGCCTCTTCTTGACGTGCAGCCTTAATGCTTTTCCCTTGGTTTTTTCTACTCTCTTAGTCTTCATGATTTCAGCCACTGAGGAGAGGGATGGAGCCAAAGGGAAAACTTACGAAGCGGTACCAGCAACGGGTGGACAGGCAGATCCCAGTGGATCTGGCTATTCCTTGTAAACATGCCAATACCGAAGGATATGGGTGTGTAACCCACTAGGCACAAAAGCACTCCCAGCCTCTCAAAGCCACTCCATTCTATCCCACCACTATTCCCTTGTGAATCAGCCCCAGGCACTTAGCATCCCTGGCATTGGAGGCCTGCATTTACATCTAGTGGGGTGAATAGTAATAGAGAAGTAGCCGTGTTAGTCTGATCTGCCAATTCTCGTCCAGAATATGATCTGAGGAAGTGGGTCTGGCCCACGAAAGCGCATCACCTATTAAACTATCTTGTTAGTTTTTAAAGTGCTACATAGTTTTTCCTTTTATCTAATCAGGTGGATTTTTTTTGCCATCTTAAAGCAAGACATCCTGAAATGGTTATCAGCTAATAGCTAAAGTCACCCCAGCAGGTAGATAAGTATCCACTGTTTTTGTAGACCCTGCAAAAAAAGTTGAATTTTATACTCTGTGCTGGGAGCAGGTAACTGATCATCCCTCTCCTCAGAGCCCTGTAAGGTTTGTTGCTTCTGTTAGAAAGCAAACAAAATAACAGTCATGTGCATTTCAGCTGGTTTCTAAACCCCGGGGGGGAAAATCAGTGTTTGATGAAAGGGAAAAGGATCAAAGTGGCTGGGTGGGACATTTTTTATTTGCAATTAACTGCAAGGGTTTTACAAACAATAAAGAATACAAAGCACAAAGATAAGGTCCCTTTAATGGCATCACTTTGTTTGCTGGCATAGCTGCAGTAGAAGAGAAACCCCTGTGTTGTGGGTTTGGTAAGTGCTACTATCCTGGATGGACTTGTATTGGCTTCATATACAGTTTGCATCCATTTTCAGCGACCAGTCAGCCAGTGCCCCACCAGGCCCTCCAAGGGGGAGACCACACCTCAGACAGACTCCTCTTCAGCTTCTATCCCAGCACTTTCCAGCATAATGAACCTGCCTTTCATTCCAGTGGGCTTCCCTAGTTGTGGGATAGAGAAATACTGGTATCTACAGAAGCAGCTTTTTTATGTGAAACCACAGGAGTTTGGACTCTTGATGCAGCCCATCTGAACACATTTCTGCTCTGGTTCCCTGCCATTCCTCACCTGCTTTTCCTCTCCTGTTCCTGCACAGAAGAGGAACCCTGCCACAGAGCATCTTCAGAAAAGTATCAAAGAAATCTTGGTGAAGAGGCTTGTTTGAACAGCTTATGAGTTTTCCTTTCGCATCCCATCCCACACTCCTTTCAGAGACAGAAGTTCCTTATACCTTTGGCGTCTTAGCACCAGAGGAATTCTGCTTGCAGGCCAGGCTTCTATGTATAGAACTAAGGGTTTTGGTTTGACTTTATTATTATTATTATTATTATTTTGTATCAGATATATTTTTCCAGATTATATTTTTCCTTCATAAGAGGGTTTTGTGCATTTACAAAGCTGGCACTACCGTTGTCTGTACCAATCATGCACTGACCTGCACGTTGTATATGCATTCAGTGTCTTTTCTGTCTGATTACATTTCTTCTCTGCACAAGTGTGTGGTTGTGCCTTTACTTGATGAATGGGAATGTAGGTGGTTTTGGTTTAAAAATACACATAGACATCTGCAAGGCACAAAATCTTTCATCAAAAATATTTTTCTTCCCTTTTGTGTCAGTGAAATTATAGTGGGATGTACATATCAGAGAGCTGGAGGAGAGTTTGCAAAATTCACACCTCCCTGTGCCTGCTAATCCCCCTGAACCCCAGGGGAATTTACCACATAGTAGTCAGCTAGTGCAGCTTTGAGTTGTGGTCATGACTCAAGAAGAAAACCCTACTGACAGAGCCTGTGGGAAGTTACTGAATCAAGGCAGCTTCTAGGTGCCTAAGCCATGCCCTAGGCTGTCACCCACTTTTTCAGCTGCAGCAGCCTCTTGGGTCTTAGGAGGTTATATCTGGTTCATCATGGTTGGTGAAAGCTGGCCTAAGCCCAGGCTGAATTTTGCCCACTCTCCTGATCCTTTATATCCAGCCTTTTTTGTCCTAACTATACACATTACATATGCCATCCTTCTGTGTGCGCCAGAAAAAAACTTCACCTGGAAATACACTTAAGAACGGCCATACTGCATCAGACCAAAGGTCCTTCTAGCCCAGTATCTTCTCTTCCCATAATTACCAACACCAGGTGCCCCAGAGGAAATGGACAGGACAAATAATCATCAAATGATCCCTCCCTTGTCACCCATTCCCTGCCTCTGACAAACAGAGCTGAGGAACAGCATCCCTGCCCATTGTGGCTAATAGCCATTGATGGACCTATCCTCCATGAATTTGTCTAGTTCTTTTTTGAATCCTAGCTTGGCCTTCACAACATCAAAAGCTGCAAACATGGCCTATGAAAAATATTTACCAATGACAAATAAAATGCCACTGTAAAAGGAGTCACAAAGCTTTCTCCCTCTGATATTTGAAAACATATTAGCAAATCCCTTGCGCTACTTTGGAACAGCCTGGCTATCGTCGCAAGCAATGAACCACACTGCTGTCTGTGCTCCTTTATTCTGAATAAAGTGGGAAAGTTATCACACTACAGTCCATTGTTTAAAGTCAACCTGGGCAAATCCATCTGCAGGTCAAGAGCAAGGAGCTGGCATGATTTTTTATTTTTAATGTTGCAATCATACAACGTGTGCAGAGGTTTGCTTTGCTCTCTATATTTTGAATCCTCTTTGAGGTAAGGTGGGGGAATCAAATCCAATTGTATTTGCAACAACAGTAATACATGCATAGAATGCACATAATATGAGTAAACCAGGCTGCTCTGCAGACACTCCCTCTGATGTAGTATCAATGTAATGTGTGTCCATCCATAGTTGTATAAGACACTTGTGTTTCAATCATTTAAAAGCACACTATCAAATCTTTCTTACGTTATTGCCACCATCCATGCTTATTCAAATTGGCAGAGTTTGGAAAATCAACGTTTTCATCGTTTCTGCCATTTTTTATAATCTGCAGCTCAGGTTGAGCAATTAAATTAGGTTGAGCTGTTTTGTTTTCAGTTCTGATGCACTGGCTCCCTGCTACACTTGCATTAGACCATTTCAACTTTTAAAACCTCTAGCATAGTTTCTGTACCTATTAGGTTTAGCAATACTTCAACTCTTTTTTTTTTTTTAACTGATCCTAATTTCTGGGGCTAAGAGACTTGTTATTATACAATTAAAATGATCAATATACTGCTGGTTTAATTTTCTTTCTCCTTCATTAGTTATTACAGATAACTCATGAAAATCAATGTTTGACACAGGGCAATGTCATGTAATCTCTACTTGCTCATACGTATGCACAACTCCTGTCAACAACTCCTGTCAAAACTATTGGCATTCATGTGTATCAAGTAATGCTTCCTTTACATGCCAGTTTAAATTGGTACCAGTTGTTGCCACAACAGCATTGAATGTTTAGGAGAGAGAGAGAGTGTGTGTGTGTGTGTGTGTGTGTGTTGCAAGTAGGAGTGTGTGTGTGTGTGTGTTGCAAGTAGGAGAGTGTGTGTGTGTGTGTGTTTCTATCTCAGTGCTACCCAGGAGTGTTTGTGGGTTTTTTTAAATCACTTTGAATCTCTGTCTCTGACAATTCAGTTATATATCAAACAAGTTAGAACACAGCTGTTTTTCCCTCTCCTCCTATAGTACTTGTTAAACTTTGTCATTAAGAGTTTTGTTGTAATATCTAAATGTGAAATTAAATAAAGCAATAACTTGCTCCCGCTTTCTGTCATTTCTGAAGGGATATAGTTTTGGCAGCTACAGAGATGCTGATACTCATTAGGTCACAATGCCTGTGACCTTTGAACAAAACTCACACTTGAATCCAAACCTTGTTTGAAATGTAACTCGGGTCAATTAACGTGTTTTGGTTTTATTATTTTGCATTTGTGTCTCTTGCATTTCCTGCTTTAGGGCAGGAAACAGCTGTTCTTGTGGCATTTCCAGGATGAAAGTTAGGCTTGTCTCATGAGATCTGTGCATAAAGCCGGATACACTTTGGATAAGTATGTTTATCTGAACCAGTGACCTGACAACTAAGAGCTTCACTCAGCAAGACCCTTAAAATACTGACCAGATACCTTGGTGTTTCCTTAATGTTTTATTGTCTAGCCAACATCCACCCAAATGAGACACCCTTTCCAATTTACTCTTTAATGTTGCCATTCCTTCGATGGCTGTCTCTTGCACATGCTATCCAGCTGATTTTATAAGGGGTCTCAAACTGTGGGTCAGCACTCTAAAGTGGGTTGCAACCCCATTTTAATGGAGTCACCAGGACTGGCGTTAAACTTGCTGGGGCATATGCTCAGGCATGCTCAACCTTTGCTCCCCCTCACTCCTGTGATTGTTATAATTTTTGTGGTCAGAAGGGGGTCCAGGTGCAGTGAAGTCTGAGAACCTCTGAGTTAGAAGGATGTGTGAATGGCTTTTTCCAACTATGGTGATGCTCTGAGATTGGCTGGCAAAAGTCAAAGGGAGTCTCAAAACACCCTACTTTTACACTGTGGGCCAGCTTTCCAGATCTACAGTTGCCAGCACCTCTGACCCTGATGCTAAAAGTCCAAATGGCTGCAGTAATAGGCCCCTGCCACTGCTGGCGGGAAGAGCAACAGCTGTGGCTCGAGCCAAGTGAAGGAGCTACTCTCTGCTCAGCCACTGATGCCCAATAAAGAACAATGGCTGGCTGCCAGGCTGAGCTCCAAGAGGTAGGTGCTACTGCTTGGGGGGGGCGGGGATTCCTGTCCATACTTCCTTCTGCCCCACCATGCCCCAATTAGGAATGTTAAATTTAGATTAATTGGCTAATCGAATAGTCAATGCAAGTTGCGTCAACTATTCGATTAGTCGATAAGGGCACTTCCAGCTCTGAAGTGTAGCAACAGCCCCAGGGCTGGTGCTAAACTTCAAAGGCAAAAGCACTGTGGGGAGCATGGGGCCAGTGTGTCCCCCACTGGCCCTGTGCTCCCCGCAGCATTTCAAAGCGGCAGCGCCGCATGGACCCTGAGGTCAGCTGGGGACTCTGAGTCCCCCGTTGAGCACGGGCTCCATGCGGTGCTGCTGCTTTGAAAAGCCATGGGAAGCCCAGTGTCAGGCTTTTCAAAGCGGCAGACCCCGGGCTCCATGCAGTGCTGGCGCTTTGAAATGCATGGCCCAGCTGCATGTGGCGTTTCAAAGTGGCAGTGCCATGTGGAGCCCAGGGTCTTGTCCCAGGCTCCATGTGGCACTGCTGCTTTGAACCACCTCCTTCTCTTTCCACTCCGCTTGCTGCCTCTTTCCGATAGAGGCAGCAAGGGGTGGCTGGGTGGAAGCAACTAGTCGATTAGTGTGTCAACTATCTGAAAAGCATTTGCTTATCGAATAGTTGACTAGTCAACTAGTCCTTCACATCCCTAGCCCCAATTGCCCCAGCCTCTCACTACAGGGATCAATGTTTCCCTGGTTCCTTACTACAGGGACTGACACCACCCCACTATGGCCTGTTCCCCTGAGGACTGACCCCCAATTGCCCTAGTCTTGGTACTTCACTACAGGGATTGACAAACCCCTGCTATGTCCTGATTGGGTGGGCAGGCAGGCAGACTCTGCGTCAGCTCCTCTCAGCCTGGCTCTGTAGGCAGCATGTGAGTCCCAGAAGAGGCAGGAGTGAGCAAAGGGGGAGGGGGCGTGAGAGTGAGCGATGGAGGTGGGGAGAAGTGAGTGGTGGACAGGGCAAGTGTGTTTAGTTTTCAGCAATTAGAAATGTTCTGAACATTTCTATCTGACCTGATGATCAAAGGAGTCTTATGTGCCCTGTAAGCTGAGTGCCTGTGTTACCCCTCAGAAGAGATTCAAATGCTGTCCAGCTGATTAGCAGAGCTCTCATAGCTGGGTTTTTTTGTTTTTACTGACGGGGCACATTCACACATGCCTCAGTGCACATACAAAATTTATTCCACACATGGATGAAAAAGATTAGAGGGAACATTGCTCAGGACCCCTCCAAATCCATTTTTGATCCCTGCAAATCCTACCTATTGTTATACCCCTTTCCAGTGGGCCTTGCTGCCTGTTGTCCGAGCTCCACTAGCTGCCCCCAGAAGTAGGTGAGAATTTTTTTCTTTTCCAATGCTCCCCTAGGTGGTGCTGTGGCTCTAACAGTGTCTTGTACAGGCCAGACAATGGCTCCAGGCCAGGTGAGGCATAGCCTTGCAAGTTGGAAGCCAGTTCTGTGGAGGGAGGTACGGGGCTTGTCTACATTGGCAAGATACTGCGCTGTAACTTTCTTACTCAGAGGTCTAAATCTCCACCTATCCTCCCAAGCACAGCAAGTTACAGCAGCCAGTGTAAACAGACTCTCAACACTGTGAGCTACTCCCCTCATGCAGCTAGTTTACCTACAGCACTGGGAGAGCTCTCTCCCAGCTCTGGTGCTGTAACCACATTGCATGCGCTATAAACTCACAGGTGTAGACAAAGCCAGATGGAGAAAGTGGCTGAAGTGGAGGAAACTTCTGACAAAGAATATTTGTACCATAAAAGGTAAAGACTATGATGAAATTTAGGCCTCTCGCGCTGGGGTAGAGGAAGGAAATTTTCAGCAATTCTTTCACCGGGGAAATATGTGCAGTTATGAAAAAGAATGACCAGGAACCTTAATGCAAGCCAAACCCTGGCAGCTTCCTCTCTTTAACCACTGTAGAGTGAGCTTGCAAAATCTCTGAAAAAAACAGGCCCTTGGGGTACATCTCATTGCAAAACAAAACAAGCCACCCCCTGCACCATGAAGTCTGACAGTCCAGCTCAATTGACTCAGGCTTGCATTGTGGGGCTAAAAATAGCAATGTAGATGTTTGACCTCTGGCTGGCACCCAGGCACTGACACCCTTCCTCTTTTATGTAGTTTCAGAGCCCACGGTACGGCCTAAGCCAGAATGACTACACTTCAGTTTTTGGTCTCGCAACCCAAGTCAGCTGACCCAGACCAGCCACGGCCATGCCCCAGGTCTTTTTTACTGCAGTGTAAACAAATCCAGGGATGGCAGATAAAGATGATGCTGTAACCCATTTCAGCAAAACTTTCTGCAGCTCGTTAAGTAGCTGCATCTCATGGGGAGTAAGAAGAAACGTACACAAATTTGTCAATGCTGCCTCTCCAGGCATAGGAGGGTTACAATTCACAACTGCCGTGCCTCCTGGCTTTCAGGCAGAGGTGATCAACTGGCAGACGGTGGGACAAATCTGTATCGCCAGATGCTTTTGAATGAACCCCAAAATCTTTTTATTTGTTTATTAATTATTGTAACTGTTAAAAAAAAATTCTGGAGTCTGGACCTTGACTATCCCTTGAGCAAGAAATGTGGGCCTTGATCAAAAAATAGACTACCCCTGGTTTAATGCATCATTGCAGCTGTGCTATCCTTGGCACAAAAACAGGGCATAGGAGAACAAATATGGCTTTAAACTCCCTTTTCCCTTTTCTCAGGCTGACCAGGGGCCCACAATAGCAGCTGACACAGAACAGATGATGGAGTGTAACACCCACGAGGAGATTCATGAATTGGGGAGGATTACATGGAGATAAAAATAAACACACAAGAAAGGGGCACAGGGAAGAAGCAGACCTTCACAGGTAAGCTGTAGAGGATGTATAGTCTAGTGGTTAGAGGAGGAAATTGGCGTTGGAACTGTCATGTTCTGTGACCCAAGGCAACTTATGTTGCAGTGACTTGGTTTACTTATCTGTAAAATAGAGGCAATTCTTATTTCATCCCAAGGAGAGTGGTTAGGCTTAATTGATGCTTATGAAATATTTGGGATCCTGGGAAAAATGGAAGTATTGTAATAACAAGTAATACTTATGCTGGACTGGACATTAACCAAATAATCCTCACAACATCCCTGGGAGGTTGCTATTATTATCCCCACTTTAGAGCTGAGGAAAACTGAAATACGGAAAGGGCATAAATGTCCCAACATCCCACATCAAAAACCAAGGTAAGAAATCAGCATCTCCTGGTGTCCACACTTTCAGACCATGTTCTCTATAGAAATGCAGAAAGCTGCTATTACATGCTAGGGATGGAATAGTGTAACTGATTAACCAATAAGCAAAAGTTTAACAGTTAATGCTATAGACTACACACATTTCTGCCCCATCCCTTGCCAGTAAATTTTTTAGCAGGCTGGCCAGCAGCCTGGCTCAGTCCTGGCTTGCGACAAGTCTGGGACCTACCCCTGCTATGGCACTGCATTTAAAGTTTATTAGGAGCCAGGTGGGCAGGCAGTTCTGGCTCGTGCCGGATCCGGGAGCTCAGACCCCTCCCCGGCAGCTGGTCTGCAAGGGAAGTTGGTTTTTAAACAGGCTTCCTTAGCAGACCTGCTCCTGCCTGCCACCCCACTCTGCTGCCTCTGACACAGAGGCAGCAGTGCAGAGTGGAAGAGGGCTCCTCTGGAGTGGGGCTAGAGCACACTGGCTGCCTATAGAATAGTTGAGTAACCGATAAGAATTCATGAGGTTAATCTACTAATCAATTAACCTATTTAACATCCCTATTACGTGCTTTGGAGGGATGGACTCCAGGAAGCAGACAGGGTGCAGGAGTATGTAGCAGAGGATTAACATGCCAAGAATTCCGTGCCCCTGAAAAATCTGGTCTAAGGAGACCATTGAAACAGCGACACAAATTAGCTCAGCCAGGCAAGCTGCCTTAACACACATTGGCTATGTCTACACTGGTGGGTTGTTGCGTCAGAAGTATGCAAATGAGGCTAAGCGTGGAATATCGCTGAACCTCATTTGCATACCTAATGAGCCACCATGTTTGCGGAAGAGGCTCTTGCACCAGAAGGAGCATCTACACTGCCCCTTCTTGTGCAAGAAAAACCCTCTTGAGCTATGCCGTTATTCCTGAAAATAATCGGCATTGCACAAGAGGGTTTTTCTTGCACAAGATGGGGCAGTGTAGATGCTCCTTCTGGCACAAGAGCCTATTCTGCAAAAATGGCGGCTCATTAGGTATGCAAATGAGGCTCGGCGATATTCCACGCTTAACCTCATTTGCATATTTCTGGCACAACAACCTGCCAGTGTAGACATAGCCATTGTGGATTATCCCAGCCTCTGCTGCCACTGAAGAGAGGAGTAAACTACCTCTCCTCTGTCCTGGACTGGTGCCTATGTAACCCACACATCTACTGGGTGCAGTTCACTGTCCCATGTTAGTGGCACTTAGACCACTTACAGAGAGGAAGAATGGGTTTGCTCTGCAGCCTTAGCTGAGAGCCCATGGGCTTTTAGCTCAAGCTGAAGAGGCTGATGCAGAGGTCTGAAGTTTGGTTACACTTGCATCAGTTTCAAGATGAATCCAACTACTTATGAGGATTGCTCTCTGAAAAGGGGTATTTCAACAGTAAAAGTGCTAGCTCTGAGTTTGCTTTGAACACCACAGAGCTGCTGGCCTATAAACTACAATGTGTATTCCAAGCGTGATGAGACAGGGTTCTAGAACATTACCCATGAAAGCATTATCAAAATACGAGCGTTTGTCATTACTGTTGTTGCTTTGTGGTCCCTCCCCCTTGTATACAGGATGAAAGGTTTTTGTAAAATGCTTATAAGCCATTAGTGAAATCATTGTGGTTCCTCACCCAGCATTTCCCAAGCTGGAGAGGGAAAAATGTGATGTGAAAGCAGAACGTTCCTATGCTGTTTCAAAAACATTTCCTGCATTGTATTGACATTTCTATAGAGCTTTTCATAAACAGCATCTCAAAGGATTTTATAGCTCCACAACTTACTTGCCTTTAGTGGGCCTTGTGGGCCAATTTGTGCTCACAGAGGCATGCATGTGATTCCCACTACCTTCCTTGGAAGTTTCCTAGACATTTCGAAGGACAACATTTAACCTCTCGGTAACAGGTAAATGAAAACACAGAATTCTTTCTCTTTTCTAGCCTATCTGACATGCCTCTGTGACCAGGTGCAACAGGATCAGCTGCAACTGTTAAGAGTGGAGCAGTTTAACCACAATATTTAAGGTTAATCACCACTCTTATCTTGAAGCCTTCCACAGCTGTTGGTAAAGTCATCAGAGAGTGCATGTATCAAAAGAACATATTCACAATTATTGGTCAGGAATTCAGAACATATTCTCAACAAAGATCCTATGAAGACTAAATTACTGGATGACTTGTTTTTCTTCCCATAAATAAGTTTCAGATACAGGCAGTCCCCGGGTTACGTACAAGATAGGGACTGTAGGTTTGTTCTTAAGTTGAATTTGTATGTAAGTCGGAACTGGTACATATTGTAGGGGAAACTCTAGCCAAACATTTCTCCAGAGCTCAGTTTTATTCTCCCACACCTCACTTCCCTCAGTCCTTTATTCTCAAGCTGAGGTGTCTGCTGAGAAAAGCCGCTCCTTGTCTCCCTGGTCTGCTGGAGGGGGGGGCGCTAGCTTCCCATCTCCCTGGTCTGCTGGGGGGAAGCAACTAGTGCGGGGTTGCCTCACCCCGTTTGTAAGTAGGGATCTGATGTAAGTCGGATCCATGTAACCCGGGGACTGCCTGTACTTTGCCTACTTTAGGTCAGGAAGGGTTTGGGTTTTTTGTGTATGTGTGTTTTATTTTTTATTATCTCTGTGGCCATGCACAGACCCAGTTCCCTGAAATTTCTGTTATGTTACTTAAATGAAGAAATCTAACTATTCAAGCCATGATATTGCAGTATTCATAGGATTAATATTTAATTCAATATCTGGATATTTGTAATTTTTTTCATGTTACTACAGAAAACAAAGGCCAACTCATGCAGAAATCGCCAAATACCAAATGAGGTTGTTACATAGTACTGTATCTACTTAAATTTTCCCTCTAGTTTCAATTGTCTAAATTATTTTTTACTTTTCCACAAAACCACATCTTCCTCCCATGCATATAGTACACATTTTTTACATTTTAGATGTGCTTTTAACTACGTTCATTGATCATGTTGGTACTCAGCAGAGCTTTGAATCTTAGATGTAAAAAGGCAAAAAGAATAATGGAGACCCTCTAGGCAGAGCATTTGTCCTTATGTCTAAATCTCTGAATCAGAAAACTGAGCCAAGTATTTCTTCAATATAATAACTGTAAAATATCTAAAATAGCATAGCCATTGTATTTATGGCTCTTAATAAACTAGAATTCAGGAGACTATGACCTAGACTGCGGCCTGACAAGGTTCTGAGGCAGAAGGTGAGCAGTTGTGTTTTGCAAATTGTTTTGTTAAGGAAATCGCGTCTGTCAAAGATCAGATGCAGCTTCAGATCAAAGTCTTGAGAGTTCAACCTGAGGGTGTTGCTATGTCCTTCTGATTTTCCTTTGAGTACATTTAAGGCCAAAGCGGCAGCCTTGGAGACAGAGTGGCCAGATCTTGCTCTCAAGTAGCTGAATCCTGACTGAGTCTGGTGAGTCACTGAAGTTACTGAGGGCATAATTTGGTCCTGTTCTTCACAAGTCACTCCCTCCTGGTCCTAACCAGAAGAGACCTATTTCTAGGGATGAAGGGCATGTCTCTCCCCAGGCCTATTCTCTCCCATGTCCACTGACGAAAAGGCCCATCATTACACCTCGCCACCCCTGCTCCCTGGAGCAACCAGGTCTGTGGGTTCAGCCCTTCCATCCCCATCAGAAGGAGCAGCTCCCAACATGTCCCAACTGGGAGGGAAGGAGTCACTCCCCCATAGGAAGCAGCTGAAACCCTAGCAGAAGGTCAAGTTCTTCTCACATCCTCTCTCTCCCTAAAGCTGAGGTGGGGGGAGGGGCAGCCTACTCATAGCTCCACCCCTTTCCCTGACTGGCCCCGCCCCACCTGCAGCCACCTCCCCTCGGTGTAACAGCCATCCCCTATCTATGTGGCCTGGACTCTGCTGACTGAGATTCCCGCCTCGCCCCCTGGTAGCCCCGCCCCTAAGTGGTCGTGTCTTCCTAGAGCCCCGCCTTCCCCTCATGGCGCTGGGCGGGGTCGGGGGCCCAGCGCGCCTGCGTAGCAGGCGAGGTGCCAGAGGTGGTTTCTGTGGGGCTCGGCTCGACGCTCGCGGACCTGGGCTTTGCCTCAGGAGCGGGTCGGGTCGGCGCTTCGTGGAGCCCCGGCCCCAGGAGGGAGCCGCGCGGGCGGCCATGGGGCGGTAGACGTCAGCGAAGCGGCCGGGGCGGCACCGAGCGGATCCCTGCCGCGCGGCGAGCCCCTGAGGGAGCCCGAAGCTCGCCGGGAGGGGCCCCGCCGGGCGCCCTTCGCTCTGGCCGGCTCCTGCTCCGCGCCCAGCCCAGCGACCCGCAGCGGGGGGGCGCGAGCCGCCGCACCCCCCCCGGCCCGGCAGGTGGCTGCCGCGCGCCCTCCGTAGCGGCGGGGGCACCGACCGGGACTGTCCGCCGGGGGGGGGGGAGGCGGCTGCCTCGCGCCGCGCTGGTACCCGCGCCCCGGCGGGATGCGCAGCAGCCCGCGTCTGTGAGTCCAAGTCCGGGGCGGGAGGGGGGCTGTGGTCGGGCGCTGCTTGGGGCCACCGGCCCCGGCCCGTGAATGGGCTGCCTGGAGCCCGAGGACTTCCCTGCCTCCTCCCGCGCTGCGAGCCGGCGGGCCCGTCCTCGTGGAGCAAGCACCCGCCCTGCGCTGTAGCCCGAGGAGGCTCGCTCCGTACACATCTGGGCTCGCCAGACGCGGGAGGAAGATGATCCCTCCGTGGACTTCAGCGGATTGGAGCCGTCTCTCGCCCTGGCCGGTCTTGCTGCTGGTTCACTGCTGTGTCCTGCTCGCGAGTGCGGATAACACCAGCCAGGCGTATTACACAGCCCTCATCAACGTGACGGTGTTGAACCCGGACCGAGTCAGCCCTACATTGCTACGGATCGATCGTGGGCGCTACGGGCAGGATTCGCCCAAAGTGGAGGTCAAAGGCCTGCTTCTGGCACCCGTGCCTATCAACGGAGGTAAATGTCGTTTGCCATCTCTCTTCCTGTATTGTGCATGGAGAAGCAGCCCCCTGAAAGTACTAGATCCTTTTTTCTAGGTTTTGGATGCGTGTTTGTTTATTGAGCAAGCTTATGTTGGGTAACACGCACAGCTAACAAAATAAATTTTTGGCCGATGCCTCCTTGTGCTGTGGTGACTAGTAAGCTATTTAACCCACTCTGAGTAAATAATTCACCTGCTTTCTGGGTGTCTTGTTGACAGAGCAGTGACCTGTGTACAAGGTTTGCAGATTTTCATTGTTAGCTCTGGTATAGAAGAGGAATATTCATAATCTGTGTCTGTGCTAGTACTGAACAATTGTACAGGGTTTAATATGCTCTTCATTATACACAGTTCAGCACATTAGTCGTCAAGGTTCATATGCCTTCTTTCTGAATTAATGTTGGATATTAGGTATTTGATACATTGCTTTGGTACTCTTGCCAGTGTCAAAATTGCATATCTCAAAACTTCCATGTTAGGTATTTATTAGAAGAACTTGATGTGTATAATTGCATAAAATCACATGATACCCTAATCATTTTCACACTTAACCCGTGTGTGTGTGTGTGTGTGTACACACTTGCACTTACAGGATGGTTGAAGTCACCAAGCTTGCATTCTGGTGTCAGACACCCACAGTATGCTTGCATCTGGCAAAAACAATACACCACATATGTGGCTTTGTGTAATTACACCTTAGCCAGATTTCATCTTTTATTAATATGTGCACAGTTTTTGTAACTAGTGTGTGAGCATTTTAAATTAAAATGTGAATTTAATAGCTTTATCTTTTTGTTGTTTACATTCTGATAAATGTGTTTCTTAAAGAATGCTAACCTATTCATATTTTTTTAATGATACTAATCTTGTTAGGGCTGGAACTAAAGCCATTAACTAGGAATACCTAAGCAAGTCAAAATAGGTTTTTTTTAAATGTCATCTCTTGAATTAAGTGATGGATTACAAGAGGTTCACAGATCACTACCTATCTTGGGTAATGGAATTACTTGATAGATCATATCTAGTTCCTAGCATGTTTCCTGGATGCTGCACATATAGTGGAAAATATAAAATGAATTAATCTGCTAGTAGTTGTAATATTGACCTGGAAATGAACATCTAACTTATTTTGGAAAACCCCAAAATGTACATTTTTTTTTAAAGAATTTTAAAAAAGCTTTTGAATTATCCCAATTACTGTCACAAATACTATCATGGTAGTATGTTTTAATACTGAAGGCCACTTACAGGGTTTGACTTGACTAGACTAAAACAGTGAGTGGATTTGTATTTTGTGCTTTTTTTAAATGTTAACAAATATGTTTTAAAAATCTAGTATAGTCAAGGCAAGTTGTAGCTTAGTACATGCTAGCTGGTCTAGTTGAAGCCCTGAACTTCCCTAGTTTTTGGAGGTGTTATTTAGAACATGCTAGAATAACACATTCTGACAAACGCTTTATAATCATAGTCCAAATAAAACCATAGGACACTTGGGAGGGGAGGATTTGAAATTCAAATATAGGCCATCTGTGCACTTTTGAGTCCTTTTCCCCTCCCCCCAAGAAAGGAAGGAAGGGGTGGAAAAAAACGTGACATGAAATCAAGGTGCTATCTTGGTGAAGTGGAAAGAGATGCAAAACAGTATCTTCTAGGCTAGGTGGGATTGTATCTCTTTAGCATGTATTGTTTTTCGTATATGAAAGAGTCTAACATCTGGATTTTCTTTGCAGCAAAGTGCTGCATCTTTTATCAATAAAAATCATTGAAACAATCCTTAATTCTATTTTTGCACTTTTCTCTTCTTTTCTGATGTTCATCTAAAGCATAGGTCAAAGGGTGATAGTACAGTATTTGCACTGGAATAACAAGAGAAAGCTTTCGCTAGAATAATAAGAGAAACCTTAGCAAATCCATGAAACATCTTTTAAAAATATAACACAACAAATAATTTCAACTAGGTAGCATGGTGAATCATGAAATTGCAGATCTGAATTATGGCAGTTTGACATGTAATCATTAATGTTTGATATGTTGTCAGTTACTGAACAGGCTCTATTCTGTCCTTAGCCTTGTGAAGAGAAGCCTATAAAGGAAGAACTGACTTACACTTAGCTTTTAATCTTTTATGAAATGCTTTGTATTGCTTTGTTAAAACCTTGCATATTTTCCTTTTATTTGTGCAAAGACATATTTTCCCACAAGTAGAGTGGTATATTCCACAAGAATTCATTTAGTGTAGAGAAGATTGAAATATTTTATTTCATGAACTGTAACTTACATATCTGTTTACATGCATACAGTCTCTTAAGGGTTTTGTTTTGTTTTTGTTGTATTGCTGTATTTCATAAGTGAGCCATAATGCCTCCTTGCTACTAGCAGCTGCCCTTACAGTTTACACCTTTATCATTGTCTGTTTAACTTCTTGCAAGACTTTGTTTAGATTGATTTAAGAGCTATTACCATCAGAGTCCTTTAGGACTGTATGTAATCTCTATGTGGACCTGTTACTTAAGATGAGCAGCAAAGACCTTGTATTTGTGGTATTATGTATGCAGATTTACTGATAGTGAAATTAAGACTTGGTACCAGACCACTCCGGCCACTGCCTGTGTTGAGAACCTAAAATGTCCTTGTTTGTGAAAACGTTACTTCAGTGTTCTGTAGTCTCTTGTTCATTGCATATAGGGAATCCTAGAATAATAGAACTGGACGGAACCTCAAGGGACCATCAAGCCCAGTCCCCTGCTCTTATGACAAGACCAAGCACCATCTTGACCATCCCCCATAGGTGTTTATCTAACTTGTGCTTAAATCTCCAATGATGGAGATTATACATTCTCTAAGAAATTTATTCCAGTGGCTAGGAAATTTAACCATGTGGATAGGAATTTTCTCCTAATGTCCAACCTAAACCTCTTTTACTGCAATTTAAGTCCATTGCTTCTTATCCTATCCTCAGAGGTTACTGAGAATATTTTTCTTCCTCTTTGTAACAACTTTTTAGGTACTTTATGTTCCCTCTGTCTTCTCTTTTCCAAAGCTAAACAAACCCAATTATTTCAAACTTCCCTCATAGGTCATGTTTTCTAGACCTTGAATCATTTTTGTTGCTCTTCTTTGGATCTCCTCCAATGTCTCCATCTTTCCTGAAATGTGGCATTCAGAACTGGGCACGATATTTCAGTTGAGGCCTAATCAGTGCAGAGCAGAGCAGAAGAATGACTTCTCATGTCTGTCTTACAACATTCCTGTTAACACATCCCAGTATGATGCTGGCTTTTTTTGCTTCAGTGTCACACTGTTGACTTGTATTTAGTTATGGTCCACTATGATCCCTAGATCCCTTCAGCAGTTCTCCTTCCTAGACAATCATTTCCTATTTTGTATGTGTGCAACTGATTGTTCTTTCCTAGTGGAGAACTTTTGCATTTGTCCTTATAGAATTTCATCATATTTACCTCATACAGTTTCTCCAGTTAGTCTACATCATTTTGAATTATTATTCTGTCCAAATCACCTGCAACCCCTCTCAGAGTGGTATCAAATGAAAAGTTTATAAGTGTACCTACTTTCTATGCCATTATCTAAATTGTTGATGAAGACATTGAACAAAACCAGTCCCAAAACTGATCCCCGTGGAACCCCATTCATTATAGCCTTCCAGCTTAACTGTGAGCCATTGATAACAACACTCCGGGAATAGATATCCAAACAGTTATACACCCACCTTATAGTAGTTCCATCTATGTTGTATTTCCCTAGTTTGTTAATGAAACGGTCATGTGAAACTGTATTAAATACCTCATTAAGTATAGGTATACCACATCTACCGCTTCCCCCTTATCCTCCAAGGTTTGTTTTTCTCTCAAAGAAAGCTATTGGTTTGGCTTGACATGATCTGTTCTTCACAAATTCATGCTGATACTGAAGTTAAACTGACTGATCTGAAATTTCCCTTTTTATAGATGGGAACTGTATTTGCCCTTTTTCACTCTTGTAGAATCTGTCCTGTATTCCATGATTTTACAGAGATTATCACTAATGGCTCGGCTATCTTCTCAGTCAGTTCCTTGAGTATCCCAAGATTCATTTAATCAGGCCTCAGTGTCATGAAGGCATCTAACTTGTCTAATTTTAACTTGTTCTTTTTCTATATTACTTTCTGAACCTACCTCGTTGTCATTGGCATTCACTATGTTAGTCATTCAATCACCCCCAATCTTCTTGGTGAAAACCGAAACACAGACGACATTAAGCAGCTCTGCCATGTCCAAATTTTCTGGGTTTTGGTCCTCTTTTCCTCTCACTCCCTCTCCCCACTTAGTTGAGTAATAGTCCTACCTTCTTGGTGTTCCTCTTGCTTCTAATATATTTAAATTTCACACACCGTGATTTTTGGGACCAGTTTTGAAGATACTTAACCTGCCATAATGGGACTTCTCATGGTACTGGGCTTTGTACTTGATAGTGTTTATATGTCTTGGGTCTTCATTAGGGATGTTAAATATCGGTTAATTGACTAGTCGCTTAACTTCATGAATTCTTATCAGTCCACTATTTTATAGTCCCTGGGCAGCCCCTATCCAGGAAGGAGGGGTCTGAGCTCCCAGATCCAGTATGAGCAGGAACTAAGCTTGGCTGTCTGCCTGCCTGGCTCCTCATACAGTTTAAATGCAGAGTTGCAGAGGGAGTAGGTCTAGGACCCAGTGCAAGCTGGGACTGAGCTGGGCTGCTGGCTAGCCTGCTAAAAAATGTACTGGCAAGAGGTGTGGGGGGGGGGGGGGGGAAGTGTGTAGTCTATAGCATTACCGTATAAGCTTTTGCTTATCGGTTAATTGACTATGTGATTACATCCCTCATCTTTGTTTACTTAATATTGATATTTTTAATGTCTATTTGAAGCACATTTTAAGATACTGAAGTTCCATGGTTAAAGATGTGGTTGCATCGTGCTGTAATTTTTTTATAATTTGTTCATTTGTCCTGTCTCTTCCATCCAACAGCTGAAATGCTTCTGGTTTATTACTCTGTCCTGTTAGTATGCACATTAAGACCATTTGTCTTCCCTATGTCTTGCTAAAACTTTGTGAATTTGATATCTGGTTTCAAAAGCTGTATTTCACCCAAAGAAACTTTACTTAATTAGCTGGTAAGTCACTAAAGCGATTCCGTGAATGTAAATAGTGTAATTTGAATGGTTTGGCTGTGTCATAATCAACATAATATGGAAATATAGCCTAAGTATAGATATAATTTTGTAAGTAAATTCATATGAAGGCTGACTGTCTTTCATCTATTCTTGTGTTCTGCACTTAAGTGTATTTTGGATCTTTTTCTCATTATCTCAAACATTATAGCTTACATTTAAAAAAAAAAAACTCAAAACAAAGCACTTTTTATCATGAGAATATAATTTCTAAATACACAAGTGACCATAGAATAAGTACAGATGAGAAACCACAGACTACTTTGACATCCGTACTGAACAATGTAATAAAATAATTCTTCTATAGGTCTGTTACCTGCTCTTTCTAGTACTGTAAGTGAGACTATTTAGCATTTTAAAGAATATGCTGACTCCTAATTTCAGTGTCTAAAGTCAGGCCTGCACTAGACCTGGAAGGTCGGCTTAAGGTACGCAACTCTAGCTAAGTAAATAACATAGCCAGAGTTGATTTACCTTTAGCCGAACTTCGTGCCATCTTCAGTGGGAGACTGACAGGAGTAAACTCACCTGTTGGCTTCCCTTACTCTTCACAACTGCGATGAGTACCAAAGCCACTCTCAGCGTTCAATTTAACAAGTCTTAATTAGACCCGCTACATCAAATGCCAGAAGATCGAATTCCAACGTGGCAAGTGGCGATGTGGCCTAAGACTCTGAAGATGTAGTTTTTTAATAGGGCTGGTATCAGCAGAGATTTTTATAATCATCTCAGTAATCATTACGATGTTTATAATGGATTCTTATTGTTTGCTTTATTTTTGTTTATTTCCCTATAAGATAAAATACAGGACTATGTAGCACTTCAAAAACTATTTTGTTTCAGCTATGCCAGACTAACACAGCTACATTTCTATCCCTGGAAGATGTTTTCTTAAAGGAATTGCATATCTTATATTTTTCAAACAGTAAAAAAATCTAGAATTGGGAATTTGGGGTGGTCAATAAGGTTATAAAATCAAGAAAACTGAAGCATGTAGAACTTGAGTTCACATAATTTGGCTACTGTAACTTGGTTTTCCTTGCGATGCTTAGCATCAGTGGTAGAAATTGTGTACTCCCCATCATGTGGTTTCTTTGGCTTATTATGTACATACCTTGAAAACCCTTGTTTTTCAGCCATTTTCTGTTGAGGTGAACTTTTTTTTTAACACGCGTTCCTTAATTGTGTGAAAAGAGAACTATTGAGCAAAATAAGGCATGCCCTTATATAGGGGATTTTTTTTATTGCGGCAGTGCCTATGAAACCTGGTTGGGCCTTGCTCCACTAAACGCATACAAATAACATGCATTGTTCTCAAGATTGCCTACTCCCAAATTGTGTGTGAGACAATGTGACAGGTGACTAAACCAACAAACGAGCAGGGAGAGCATTGTGAGGAAATCGTTCTGGCAGAAAATGGGTATGGATACATACAACCTAAATCATGTAAGACAATATGGCTTAGGGGAGATAGCTAGACTAAAACTGTATTGAGGTTTACAGTTCAATAGTGGCTCAATAGAAAAACTTACGTTTTACAAAAAAGTTGAATAAACTGCAGTGAATTTTCCTTTTTTCCCCAACATGAACTAATTACTTCTTGATACCAGACTAATTTGTTTAAAGTGCTTTTCTTAATGTCAGGATCAATTTAGTCAAATCCAATATACTACATTTTGTAGCTTAAATGGTCTTTTATTTAACCTCTCTGGTAGACTTTTAAAAAGTAGTACCTGTATAAATTGTGACCTAGATTTTTTTTTTTTTTTTTTTTTTTAAAAAGGCTACTGTTGGCAATGAGAGGTAAGAAACTTATACAGCCTGTCTATGAGAGAGAACTTGTTTGTTTGGCGTAACAGACATTCTCACACACAACAAAACTGATACTGTCTCTTTAATAGAGGTAAAGTGGTTACTGCTACTGCATTTCTGCTGGTAATTTTTCCAGCTAGAGTTGTATCCTGTACATTCTAATCTACCAGCCTTACTAATATTTTTTCTTCACAATCCTGTATGTCTGAATGTTATCTAATCCTCACTTGGACAACTTTTAAAGGAGCTGCCAGGCATTGATGACCCTGTGGCACAGTTGGTTCGATTGTCTGTGTTAGGATTTGCTCTGACGAGAAATATAAATTTATTTTTTCCTTTTGGTTGTTCACCTTTTCTATAGCTTTTTATAAAGTTCTTGCCTTCCTAGTAGCAGCCCTCAGACAGGAAAAGACCCCTCCTTCCTGGACAACTTTTTAATAAGGGTCCCATTTTCAGACATAGCATCAGTGGGATACCTAGCATGCAATCTGGGGGGTTCCGGAGGATTGTCTTCATGCTGCATCTAAAGAGCCAAATATTGAATGTGGTTAAGAATGAAGATGCATCTACAGCATAAGATACTAATAATATAGCAAAGGTGAAGTAAATTAAGGACAGTTACGTGAAAAATCTACAACTTCAGAGTCTGTCTGTCTGAAGAATGTCATGCATAGATATGTCAGTATTGGCCTAAGTCTAAATGAGGCTTCTTCAGAGGTTCTGTTTTTCTTCATACCCTCTGCTGTCTTGTTTAGTAATGAATCTCTATCTTCCAACTCGCTTCCATTTTCATTTTCTGCTGATTGGAAAAACTTACGAAAGGTATCCTTGTATATGAGGAAGACAGAGCAGTCATGACAACAGCCAGCTCAGGACAGTGGAATACCCCCAAAGGACAAAGATCAGAGACCTGAATCCAAGGGCATAACGTAAACTGGCTAAAGGTCAGGGCCACCCAGGCTGGAATCTCAGCCTAGTTTCCTTCTGTGGAAAATGCACAGTCTTGTAGTGACAGATCACATCATTCATGGCCTGTGTAGCAAAAATGGGATATAATCACATCATCTTTCCAGAACAAAACTGTTACCAGTATGCACCATGCATAATAAGGGAAAGCTGAACACTAGCACAGACCGGTTTGGCTAAAGAAAGATGAAGTCCAACATCAAGGCAATGTATCTACTAGCTTTCTCTTGCAACCCCGCAGCATCTGTCTAGTGTCTTCCTTTTCAAAAGGAGGATTCAGGGACTCGGACTGCAAATGGTTCGTCAAAAGATTAAAAGATTGGAAAGAGAAAACACTTTTCATTCACCAGCACCACTTATTTTGAGGAGAACTGTTTCACACACAGCAAGTAGATCTACTCATATTTCTACTATAGAGTGACTTGCCCTTTGTCACAAGGACCAGTCCTGCACTGAGAGCGAGGCAGCCTTAAATCTAACTTTCTGATGCAAGAAGTTTCGACTGTAAGGGGGATATTCTGATACGGTCACTATGTCTGGTCTGAAGGAAGACATCCCCAATATGATTGATTTGTGATGTGGTCAAGCACTGGTTCAGGAATTTGGGACATTCTGCACTAGGGATGTGAAAACCCATTTAAAAGTTAACCCCTATAATTTTAATTGGTTAACTGTTGGAGGGCTGGTGCAGATCAGCTGGGGCTTCACCATGGCTGCATTCCCACTGTCTCTGTGGGTAGGGATCCTGCCTACCATGTGCACTCTAGGCAGCGGCCGCCACATCTGGAGAGCTAGCTAACTAGTTAGCGGTTACATGTTCACACGCAGTGGGCAGGCAGGGAGCCAGTGCTCAGGGGGAGCAGCGCAGGGGGCTCTATGGGAGATGATATGCACAGGGAGCCAGCTTGAAAGCTGGCTTTCCTCATGTACCATCTCCCTGCTCCCCCCCCGAGCACCTGCTCCTGCCTCTCCTCACTCATGCAGCTGTTTCTGTGGTAGCAAGGGGAGAAGGCAGCTCTGCGGGAGCTGGCACGCCCAGGGAGCCAGCTCCCCATACGCGCCAGCTCCTATCTATCCCCTTGCTTACTGTTTCAGAGGCAGCAAGGGGGGGGTGTGTGCGTAACCAGTAAGCCCAGACTTATTGGTTGATTGTATAAATGACAACTTGCTAATGCCATAATGGGTAGAGAGAAAATAAGTCTTATATGAAGTTGGGGGGAGATGCTCGTTGCTAAATTTTAGGAAAACTGATATTGCATTTTTTTTCTCAGTTCCCAAATGTCATTCTTCTGCTATGTCAGCCTATGTATGTATGTATTATAGATACATATCTATTAGATATAGGGATAACCCTAACCCTACCAAAGTCAAAGCTGTGCAAAATGTGTGTCAGACCATGAAATCTGGTGTCTTCCTATGAAATATGGCCTTTTATGTGCTTTTACCTTATTCTATACAGGTTTCAAAGGGGAGACCAATATTTCTCAAATTGAGAGTCCTGACCCAAGAGGGAGCTTCAGGAGGATCACAAGGTTGTTTTTAGGAGGGTCACAGTATTGCCACCCTTACTTTAGTGCTGCTTTCAGAGCCAGGGGTGTGGTGATTGTAATGATGGCCCAGTGCCCAGATCTGAAGACAGCACTCTGCTAGCAGCAGTCCAGGAGTAAGGGTGGTAATTCTATACCCATGTCTCCCTTCTGTACTGCTGTTTTCAAAGCTGGGTGGCCAGAGAATGGCGGCTATTGCAAGCCAAGGGCCAAGTTTGCAGGCAGCAGTACAGAAGAAAAGGTGGCAATATCATACCATGCCATCCTTACTTGTGCGCTGTTGCTGGCCGTAGCTCTGCCTTCAGAGCTCTGTTCCTGGCCTGCAGCTCCACTTTACAGTTTTCCAGCTCTGAAGGCAATGCTGTTGCCAGCAGCTGCACAGAAGTAAGGGTAACTACTGCAACGCCCATACAATAACCTTGTGACCCCACAACTTTTTTGTGTAAGAACCCTTACAATTACAACACCATGAAATTGCAGATTTAAATAGCTGATGTAATGAAATTGATTTTAAAATGGTATAGCCTATGACCATGATATTGTCCAAAATTGACCATGAATTTAGTAGCGTACTATATATAATATCGATGCACCACAGGTACGCTCCATGTGTTGCAGGTAATGCAGTCTGATATCCAATTATACAACAGATGCAAAAGAAACTAAGGAAAACTAATAAGCAGCCATAACAGAGCAGATAAGAAAAACAATGTCTATTCTCTTATAATCTGATAGGTTGACCGCAGGCCAGGAGTGGGCAATAATTTTTGGCTGGGGGCCACTTCAAAAAAAGAAAAGGTGGGGAAGGGTTCGGGGGGGAAGTTACTGGGGGGCAAGGGTCGAGGGAAAATTGAGCCAAAAAAGTCACCTGCCCCTTTGAGGGTGGCCATTTTGAATTGTTGTTCTCTGCCACGGAACAGTTTAAGAAACACTGGTGTAGTTGAACTGGTCCTGATATAAAAGTTTTGTGTCTGACCAGGATTCTACCATCATAGATAGATAGATAGTAGCCCGATGTCTGACTCTGTAACACTGAAATGCTGGTGACGCTGTTGCCTGAGTCATGTCCTTCGCCTCCCGCTGAGGCGCCTGGCTGACTTCTGCACAGCTCAGCCAGGCCATCGCGTGGGAGCAAGTGGCGCAAGCGACTGTTTGGGCTCCGCGGTCTCCCGTGTGAGGCAGGAGGGGGAGGAGAAGAGAAAGAGAGAGGCAGGAGGCAGAGGAGAGCTGGGGGAGGGGCAGGAGGAGGAAGAGCGAGAGACAAGGAGGCTCAGAAGAGAAGACAGACATGGAGGAGAGACCTGAAAATCCCATCTTATGACAGGCTAATTGGCTAGTTCATAATAATAGGCCACAACTGAGGGATAAGAATTGTAAGTTTGTCTGAAAGAAATGTCTGCTGCATTTCCAATCTAAGTTTGAGGAGGGAGATACCTATCAAATCATATTCTTTAACAGATACAAATGACATAGTTTATAAAAACCTTACATTTATCTTTAAATTATTTAAAACTATACTGTGTTACATAAGACTCATCACTTCAGTCAGTAGACTTGCTATAAGCAGATTAATTGAAACAGAAGAGGGGAGATGTTTGAATGACTTACTGCTAAACACTGGAGCCCACTAGTCATGAGATGATATAGCAAAGGCAAGTTGGCATACTCTGAAAAGACTGTCCAAATTTCATCACTCACTTTCAGAGTACGTAGCAAATATAGGGTAAGGGACATGGGGCAAATACTGATTGTGCTGGTCCTAAGATGGATCTGTATGCTGGTAACCGATCACTCTGAGTTAGTCAACATAATTATACTTGTATCTATTGTGAAAAGTATAAAAACAGCTTTCTATATATTGATACTTTTATGCAATCATGAAATGACACAAATGGCTTCTGATGAGATCTCTTCATATGTAAGTGATTTGTATTAGCAATCACTTAAATTACTTTTAAATTGCTTTTCATTATGTCATGGAGACCATCCAGCTGATATATTTGAGTCCTAAGCTAGTGAAAAATATTGTACATTCCAAATGGATTCTGAATAACTGAGCATAGATGACGGATGATAATGGACAACTATTGACAATTAAACTTGCTGACTTAGTTCAGTTATCTGTCCCTTACAGTGCTGATTGATATGGCCAGCACTCACATATAGCAGATACTTTATAAATTCTGTAAAAAGGAAGTGTGATTCCCTGTAATAGTTAGATTCTTTGGAGTCTATTAAAAACCATAATAAAACACACAAAAACCTAAAGTACTGAGACTCTCCATTAGTGTTACCTATACACTGTCAGCAAAAACAGACTTATTGAGCTTATGCTATGTGCACAGGATAGTAACTTGAGAGATGTTATAATTATGGTAAATTTAGAGCTGTTGTAATGTCTAGTGGTATCTCTAGCTAGGATATATTTATAATAAAATTATATCTTCCTTTTCTAACATTTTATAAATACCATCAGAAGACTGTTCCCTAATGTTTTGTCTGCTATGGGAGTCTGCACCTTAGTGTAATTTTAAATTTTTTACTTGTCACTTCTGGTTTTGGTCATTAAGTGCTTCTTACAGGATTGCTATGCTACATTTTATCCACCTCTCTGTATTGTTTGGGTTACTGTTGTACCTTTTAGATTTCATGATTTGAAAATTTAATTTTCTCTTCAAGATTATATTTTTTGTCCCTTTTTAATAGAAAATTTAACTATAATCGTCCCACAGTTGTCTAGCAGGGTTTGTAAAGGCCTTTCTCTCAAATGGTCCAATATTGGCCATAAAGACTTTTTTCAGGTTTGCTGCCTAACTGAATCAGTAAGTTACAATACAAGAAATGCTGCAACAGCTTTTTGTAGTAATTATTTGACCATCACTTAAGGTTGCCAATTTTTGAATTGTTCAAAACTCGCCTGCCCCTTCTCTGAGACCCTGCCTCCCACTCACTCCATCTCCCCTTCCTCCATCGCTTGCTGTCCCCCACCGGGTTTGGAAATGGGGTTGGGGTATGGGAGGGATTGAGGGCTCCAGCTGGGGGAGTGGGCTCTGGGGTGGGTCTTGGGCTGAGAGACTTGGAGTGTATGAGGGGGCTTAAGGCTGGGGCAGGAAGTTAGGGTGCAGGAATGGATGAGGAGTGAGCTCTAGCCATGTGGCACTTACCTCAGAAAGCTCCTGGAAGTGGCTGGTATGTCTGGCTCCTAGGTGGAGGAGTTTGGGGGCTATGTGCACTGCCTATCCGTAAAGGTGCCACCCTTCCAGCACCCATTGGCTGTGATTCCTACCCAGTGGGAGCTGTGGAACCAGCACTTAGGGTGGGGGCAATGCATGAAGCCCCTGGGGCCACCCCTGCACCTAAGAGCAGGATACAGCAACCACTTTTGGGAGCCACGCAGGGAGCCTGCTTTAGCCCCGCTGCACCACCTGCACCACCAAGGCAACAGTACAGGGGAGGATGGAGGGAGCCAGTACTCGGGAGGGAGTCATTGTAAAAGCTGTCTCCCCATGAGCACCAGCTCCTGTGGAGCCACCTGCCCTGCCTCCCACTGCTGCCTCTGGTAGAATGGAGGCAGCATGGCGGGGGGGGGGGGGGGGACAGATGGAAACCAGTGTATGCAGGAAGCTGCTTTCAAGCCAGCTCCCTGTGCATATTGGCTCCCATGCCCATGACGATGCCTACCTCCTGCTTTTGCCTCTTTATCAGAGGCTGTAGGGAGAGAACAGGAGGGAGCCAATGCTCACAGGGAGCTGGCTTTTAAGTTGGCTCCCTTCAAGCACCAGCTCCCACCTGCCCCCTCTCTTTGTGTAATCAGTGGACATTTTTGTGGTTACCTGTTTACACAAATAGTTGATAGTTAACATCTATAGTGCTGACTAGAACCAAAAATGTCCCTTTTCGACTAGGTGTTCCAGTCAAAAACTAGATGCCTGGCAACCCTACCTTCACATGGACTGCTGGCTGACTGCTAGCCTCTCCCATTCAGTCAGGGGCATCTGCTCTTGTCCTATGTGGTCCTACACCCCCTTCCTCTGTCCCTATCCCTAAGTAGCCCTGCACCCTCACTCAGCCATCCCTTCTCCTCCTCTTTCTCTCATCCTCATGTGGACCTGCCCTCATTCAGTCTTTGCTCCAGTCAGTCCCCAACCAGTAACCTTTCTGAATCCTACTCTGTCTCCCCAGAAGCCCCATGTGCCTTGCTCTGCCTCTTTGCAATCCTGTGCTGCCTCCATCTGGCCCCATGGTCAGGGTGCTTTGAGCAACACCGCCTTTCCTTCTCCCTGTCTGCACTCCAACTTCCAGTGAGCCAGCTGCTCTATGTTCTGCTGCCACAGCAGGCCCTGTTGGGCAAAAGGCATAAATGCAGAGCATCTCCTGCAGAATGCACTTCTCAGGAGAGAAAAAGTCTGGCAAGGAACATGAATTTTGCATGTGTGCAGTAGCATCAAATTCCCTAAGGAGTATGTGGGGGATGATTTCAAAATCATTTGTGTTATGTGCAAGAGGAATTTTTAATGCTGTGATCAAACAGTGATAGCATTAGAGATATAAGTGACTAGTGGACTATCCAATAAGCGTAAGCTTATCGGATAGTCAGGTAGTGACTTGGCTAGTCACTTCTTCCCCTTGCTGCCTCTAACAGAGGCAGCAAGGAAGGGAGCAGGAGCTGGTGTTGGGGGAGCCAGCTTAAAAGCCAGTTCTCTCTCTCCTCTTCCCCCCCCCCCCCCCAAGCACCATCTCCATGGATGGCAGGGAAGGCAGAGGCATAGCGGGGGACCGACTGTGAGCTGGGAATCAGCTGTCCTGGCTTATGCCTGGTCTCCTTCCCCCCGCGCACGCGCGCACACACTGAGCTTCAACACTGCTGGCTCTTAATGCATTTAAAAGGCAGAGCCACAGCAGAGTTAGCTTCCAGAGCTGGGAGCTAACCCTTCTGTGGCTCCGCAGTTTCCCTTGCTTATTGACTAATCGACAGGTCGATGGAAGTTCCATTAACTAGTCAATTATTTGATTAAATGCAATGTAACATCCCTAGATAGCATAAGAATTATAACAGTCATTTTCATGTATAATGTCTTTTAACTGTTTTCATTGTGAATACTTAATAAAATGGTTTTAAAGGGGAGACCATCCCTGCTAATGTTTGAATTGAATTGGAAACAATGTTTGTCTATCTCTTGTGTAAGATATTGCTGTCCCCTTAAAGGCTGAATGTTCTAAATTACTGAAGAATAGCAAAATGCAATGATCCCATCAAACCATTAATAAAAAGTCATACAAATCAAATGATTACATGACTTGTTCCTAATCCTTATCCCCACAAAAGATAAAACTAGCTATGAAGTGGCAACTAACAACAAATAGTGTCTTCTGTTGCTGTCAGCAATAGTTTATTCCATTAAAAAATAGTTTGATTCGTAATAACTTTTCTTGCTAAACTTTGATGTGTGGGGAGATAGCGATTTGACTTAATGTAAAAAATGTATGGCTAAAATTTTCACACACTTCTAAAATCCTGGAGTGAGGGTCTGTATTAAGGCTTCTAGGCTGCCATTTTAGTTTCAGTGGGCCTCACAGCATTGGGTGATCTGAACATCCTAAAAACTACATCGTCTATTTACAACGGGATGCATTAAAAATGGAGCAGTCATCAAACTTTCTTACCCCATCTATTTAATGTAAATATTTTGTCTTTGTTTTAGAGATGTCAAGGTGTAGATGACTACATGATTAACTGATAAGCTCAGGCTTATTGGTTAATCCTGTCAACTATGCACATTTCGCCCCTCCCACCTTCCACGTTGTGCTGCTGCGTCTGTTAGAGAGGCAGCAGCACGAGCTGGCAGGGAGCTCCTTGGCAATTGGGCCCGGGCCCATTGGCTGTCAGCCCCGGGAGGCAGGACCATCTAATGATTGTGTAACTGCTAAAATTTAAAATTTAAATTTTAAAATTTAAAATTACACACTAACACCCATACTTTGTTTCCTATCATTATTAGTCTTTCGTATTTTATATTGTCCATCTACTTAGCATTGATAATGATTGCAATGAAAAAATTAATTTCAGAATCTGATTCAACTATTATTCCAGGATAAAATCAGCATGTATTTGAGTTTTCTTTTAAAGCAAACTTAATATTATATATAGTTTCTGCTTTGTGAGCTGCAGTAATACAAAATAAAAATTGGAGACAGTAGAATATCCTCTGAGTTTTCATTGTTAAGCCAAGAAGTGTGTGTGGCATTCTGGTTTTACCTTGAGCCACAATTTTGGATGTGTGTTTTGCCACAGTTACTGAAATCTGATTTTCCTGGAGAAGGAGAGAGAGAGAGATGCCTTTTACTTTCTGAGAATTTGAATATTTTATTCCCCTGCTCATGATATCCCATTTTCTCCATTTCCTAGGCTACTGCTCTAAACCGTGGAAAGTAATATTATATTATATTGCAAACCGCTTTATCTAAATAGAGGCAGTCAAGCTTGACATACTTTTTTTTTTTTCTCTTGCAGAGTACTATGTATTTGATGGTTTTAAAAAAAACTATATATGCTCCTTTTGCTTTTGTAACGAGTTTATTGCACTTTTTAAATAAAAAAATACAATACACAAAGATACATTTAATATGATACCAGAGCTCCTAGAATACTTCTGTGCGATTCAATTCAAGTGATTAACACTCACCATAAACCTTAAAACAAATGTTATGTGTCAATGTAGTGGAAGCAAAAGCCTGCTTGTGAAGCAAGAGATTCCAGTTTCAAACATTTTTGTTACATAGGCAGTTCAGAAAATAAATGAAATTAAAATTTAATAATTCAGCTAAGTAGCTTTTATTACAATGCCTGAAGTATTCTAATCTAAACTTGTATATCGTTGATGGTTTTTGAAACCCAGGTACTTAATTTATTTGCTAATTCTTACAATGTTGTTGGAAAAAACATTTCCTGTAAAATTACTTCACTCAGGCAAGTGATCAAACAATTTTATTTAAAATTAACTAATACAGATTTATCCATCCAAATTAAATTGAAGTGGATGGTAATCTTAAAAAATTTCAGAAGAGATCTTCTGAGCATTTGAAAGCCCCGTTTATCATTCTCCTGTTTTTGGAGAGAATGACCTCACTGCATGTTAAGCAATGGATACCTTTGTCTGGCTTGCTGAAGGGTGTTTTCCCCTTAATGGCACCTAGAGAATTACCTGCTATGTGGAGAAGCTTTGTACCAGGTCAGTGGGGGGGCGGGAATGCTAGGTGACCAGAAGAAAAGAGGACTCTTTATGCCCATGTCTGTGCAGTAAGGATGTTGAGAAGCAGGCAACTGACTAATCCTACGGTCACGATTAGTCAGTAATGGAAGGCAGGGTCCAGGAGTTATCCCCACTGTGGCTCTGCAGTTTAAATGTAGTAGGAGCCAGGCGCACAGGGATAGGTCCTAGACCCCGTGCAAGAGTAGCAGCCCTGGCTCGTGCCAAATCCTGGACCACTGCACTTCTGTCCTTTAAACTGGCTCTGCTCAGCACAGACTCTCCTGCGCCCCCTCTTGCTGCCTCTGATGCAGAGGCAGCAAAGCGGGGGAAGAGGAGAGGGAGGGTAGGCGGGTAGTCACTACGGGTACGTCTAGACTACATGCCTCTGTCGCCAGAGGCATGTAGATTAGGCTACCAGACATAGGAAAATGAAGCGGCGATTTAAATAATGGCCGCTTCATTTAAATTTACATGGCTGCCGCGCTGAGCCAACAAACAGCTGATCAGCTCTTTATCGGCTCAGCGCGATAGTCTGGACGCGCGGGTGTCGACATCAAAGGCATTTGTCGACCACCCAGGTATGCCTCCTGGCGACAGAGGCATGTAGTCTAGACGTACCTGTAGTGACTAGACTAGTTGCTTACATCCCTACTGTGCAGTAAAACCCTTCTTTTTTTCACCTGAACCAGGCTGAGCAGCACTTGCTTTCCTACTCATGGAAGTAATTGAAATACCAGGTTTCATCATGATCAACTATGGTATTATTCTGGTCTCTCCAATCTTGGGGTCTAGGAAGGAGTTTTTTTCTTATCAACACATTGGCCAAACTGAGATGGACATTTTTGTCTTCCCCGCAGTATGTTGGGGCTTAGTGAGGAGCAAAGGATAAAAGGGGTGGGAGGTAGGCTTTGATTATGAAAGCTTGAAGCAGATGTCCAATGCAGTACTCCATAGTGAATGGATATAATGATTCAATAAAATGGGGTGGGAAAGAATTTAAAGGAGATGTTCTTTGAAGGTGTGGAAGCAGGAGGTTTGGGACTCCTATGAATGCTATTGCAGGGAGTCAGCTCCCCTTCTTTACCTTTCTAACCCTCAAATGAGGGTTAGTGTGTTCCCAGTAACAAGTTGGCTGGGTCCAGGAGAGGTAAGGAGTAGGGTTGCCAGCACCCCATGGGTGTATGTTTAATGAGTGTGGAATTACTTGCACTGCACAATTTCATCTGCCAAAATCTAGTCAGGTAGAAATAAAGTTGCAGCATAATTAAAGCACATTCAGTATCTGCTGTCCTTCCAGGATAACTGGATAATGCTTACAAATGCATTCTGTTTGGATACCTGTTCCATTTAGTAAGCCGGATGGTTTTGTAGTAAATGTAACACACAACTTTGCCCAGAAAATGCAGATTGTCTTGGGTACCACATTTTATTACTTTTTTTTTTAAGAGTACAAAGTTGTAGCATATTTGAATTACTTTTTTAAAATAAATTGCTGTGTGAAATGCTTTTAGAAGCCTACCACATTTAAGCAGAACTACTATTGGTTTTTAACCTTATTGGTAGCTAGTGATATTTTTACTTTCTGGAAGCTGAAGGATATAATATTGACTGGTTCTTAAATACCATAGATGTTACACTTTGCTGTCTTTAAGTTACTATTTAACAATGCTAGATTTCTTGAATGAGGCAAGCATTAGTTTCTCTGTCTTGTTTCCAGCTATGTGCAAAGAGTACCACTTGTCATGGGTCTCAGCTGTTGTATCACAAGTAATGTATTGTACCTAGGTTTTTCTCCCTTTAGTATGGTGCATTGGCTTCTTATTGTCCTAGGAGAAATTGTATGACACATTTTTATTGTAGTGTGGTTGAGGGGAGCTACAAGAAGGCTTTGCCTGAGGTGTTGAAATTGAGGGTTTTTTAATTCTTGAAGTACCTGATAAATTGGTTACTTGCACTAAAATATTTACAAGATTAATAGTGCAACTTTAGAAAAGATTAGACCAGTGACACTTATTAACACTAGTCTGTTCTTGACAGGACTGGTTTAGAAGCTTGTCTTCACATCCTCCTTTGTTTAGCCATACTTCACACTGGAATGATATTTATAACTGCATAAAAGGGAGAAAAATATCTTTGCTTAGTGTGGCTGAGAAACAGATGCTTGGTAATGTCTATGGTGCACAAATCATACTTCTGTTTTTTACCTTTGAGCAAGTATTGATTCAAATATAAATTATTTCTAGAGTTAAAAATATCTTTGTCACTAAATTAATTCTCAGGTCTATGTATTCACAGCTTCTAATGAGTATGAGGTTATAAAAATATTTTTCAGGGGAATTTTTCTTTTAAGGATGCAGCTTGTTTTAGGCTTTGATAACGGGAGTAATAACTTTCAGTTATAAGACAACTGAATTATTTGGCAAATGTTTTTTTGTTTTCCTTTTAACTTTTTTGCCCGTTTGAACAAATCCCTAATGTGTATATTTCTCCTCTTTCAGTGGCAGATCGTCTGGGCTGTGATCCTCGAACACGTTTCCATGTTCCTCCAAATACCAAGCAGTGGATTGCCTTGCTGCAACGAGGAAATTGTACATTTAGAGAGAAAATATTGCGAGCAGCTTCACATAATGCCACAGCTGTGGTAATTTACAACAACATATCCAGTGAGGAACCTGTCACTATGACTCATCAAGGTAAATAGTATGAAGTCTGTTCCTCTTTTGTCCCTTTTGCCTTCTGGGTATTTTTCTGACACATACATTATTTTTAAAGCACTATAAATAATACAGAGCTACTTAATTTTTTTTGTCCTTAGTTCGGGGTGGGCAGCCTAAGGTCTGGGTGCCAGATGCGGCCTCTGACTTGCCTGATCCAGTCCCCAAGGCTGGCACTCCAAGCCTTCCGCCACCTCCCCATCATGGGACTGGAGCATACAAAATCTGTAAGCCTGCTTTGTGCCCTCCCCCCCCACTCTGGTATGTGAGGGGAATGTGGAGAGTGTCTTTCTCCTCAGTTGAGGGCCACATCAATGAGGGTTGGTTTGTTTTGCGTTTTTTTGCTTCTCACTTGTGTGCGGGCCCCCAACTGACTTTTCTGTGAGTCAGTGGCCCCTGATCGGGGGCCCATCCCTGCCTTAGTTCATTAAAACTACAAGCAAGTACGCAATATAGTGAAATGCAATGAATGCATCGAGAAGTGGACTTGTTTGTGGTTTTAAACTGGAGAGGAATACACATATCCACTGAGTAACTTTTTTCTTTCCCCTTTTTGGGATCTTAGAGCTTATTGTTTTTGTTTTAAATCTTAGAGCTATTGCTTTTTGGAGAGGCAGAAAACAAAATACTATATAACAGTAGAGCTGTAACTTAATACAAAATATCTGGAAGTGAAGAATATGTATAGTAATGTCTTATAGCAGAGTTTTGAAGATTGGAGATTTCAGAGGCGCCAAAAGGAATTAAGCTCCAAAATCCCAGTCTCCAGGCTTCTTTTAGTGGAAGTTTAAAAGGACTTAAGTATTGCTGATGGTACAGACTAATGTGGCCATCACACTGTTGCAATGCAAGAATAAAAAGGACATACTCAGTGTTTCAAGGAGGCATTGTTCTTATAAACATAACCTGAAATTCTTTCAGGATTCATTGTATTGATGGCCTGTTTCTAGGGCAGTTTACATGTAAAAGTTTGGCATTATAAGAGGATTATTTTGGACTTTCCTTCACTGAAAAAATCCCTTTAGCAGATTTCACAGCGGGGCAAAATACAACTACCTGCATTTTCCCAAAACAGTGTCTATTTACTTGGGATGTCTTCGTCCTTCAGCTCACCCCAAAAAGACCAGTTAGTTTTGATGGTTGCATTTCCTTTGAAAGCTCCCCTAAAAATGTTCCACTACGTTTCTTTTGAATGTAATGGGGGAGATGCTTGGGGAATTCAGAGTTCCCAAATTATTATTATTTTTTTTTTTTTTAAATCTCACCAAACCCCCTAGTGTGAATATGATTGGAACTCTATTCTAGAGAGCCGAATATAGTTTTTTTTTAAAAAGCAGCTTTTCTGGACATCTCATTTTCAGAATGAAACAAAGCCTCCTACAAAAGAAATTGCCCAGCACACATGTTCGTTACTTCTGTTGATTGTAACTGTCTTTTGCTTCATTCTAACAAAATATTTTTACCTTTTTTTTTTTCTCTTGTGAGCCATCACCATGTTTATAGCTCCTTTGTTCATGCAATTCCCCTGAAGACTTAAGCTCCAAAGGCAGAGATCTAAGTTGATGTGAGGTTTGTAAGGGTTACAGAGCCTGCAGTATTTACTTCCAAGTGATGCAGATGATTTCTGACTTCTACCGGCCCTAGCGAAGCAGGATACTTGTTGTAACAAGATATTAAGATTTCTGTTTTTTTCATGAACAAAATGGGCAGGAGAGGCAAGAAGACTAATATAGCTAGATTGACAGAAGGTAGGAAGCTTTAAGATAGCTTTTTGCTTGAGCAATCTTATCTCTGAATCATGCAGTCTTTAGCCCTGTCTCTTTGTAATAAACCAGGATGGTTCTCAGATCTCTTAACTCTTCCCTTGCTGTCAACAACCATATTCCTTGAAGCATTTTTTTTAAGAGAGTGGCAATATCTCTGTGCTAACTGGATATTTAAGCTCCATTCGTCTAACTTTCCCCTTCCTTTAGGTGAGCAGTAGTTGAATTCTTTTAAGTTTGATAGTGTAGACTATTATCGGGAGGAAAACTGGTTATAAGTACCTTAATCAAATAGCTGTTTGACTTTTTTGGCTAAATAGGTGCTACACAAGTGATGTCCCACTTCCACATGCTAATAGCCTAGGAATCAGAAGGTCTTGCTCTTGTTGCTTATCAGGTAGCAGCATATTCTGTTCTGCCAGGGTCCAGGGAAGCAAAGCAAGGAGAACAATAGCTGCCCAGGATGTCGTGCTCCTGTGAGCCATGTGCATAATCTTCTTGTAGTATGAGTCCAAACAGCCTATGAATGTTTGTGCCAAAAACAGGGTTGGGTCAAAATAAAAAAGATAAGTTTGTTTATGCCTACAACCCAAGATATGCAGCGTGGTTTATATACTTCAGTTATGAACATTTATTTAAAATATTGCCCCATTTCCCCACAAGGCACTCATTCAGGTTTTTGGGGTGGGGAGGCAATTTTTAACTTATGGTTGGATCACTTGGATTTTCTGAAGGAGAAAACGTCTAATTTTGGAGAATTTGTTTTGATTGGTTCCTATATTTTTAATGATCCATATATGAATATATTACAATAAAATTAGCAATGTAGGAAAAGCAGGCAACATTTAAAGCTAATCTAAGCACCAGTGGCATGCAGATAAAATCAATAAATAAACCAAATAAAACTTAATTTTCAGGCCTTTAAAACAAAGTTTAGAGCACGAGGGATGTCAAATTTTGATTAACTGACTGCCGATTAGTCGATAAGGGTACTTCCTCCTTTGAAGTGCAGAATCAGCCCCAGGGCTGTTGCTATGCTTCAGAGGTGAAAGCGCTGCTGGGACCACTGGTCCAGTTGGCCTCCCTCCCCCACTATCCCTGTGCTCCCCGTAGTGTTAAAAGCGGTAGCGCCCCGTGGAGCCCGTGGTCAGTTGGGGACTCCCCCACTGACTGTGGGCTCCATGTGGCACTGCCACTTTGAAGTACCCTCTCTTCTTCCCTGACCGCTTGCTACCTTTTTCCAATAGAGACAGCAAGGAGAGGGGCACGTCAACACACTAGTCGACTAGTCTATCAAATAAGCAAATGCTTATCGGATAGTTGACTACTCAGCTTGTTGTTCACATCCCTAGAGCACATTAGAGAAATACATTAAAATATTGATTCCACATTCTTTATGTATGAATTTTTTAGCCTTTACATTGGTACCGTAGTAGGGTAGTCATACTATATGATACATTGCTCTGATGGAGTAAATGTGATCAAATTACTAATAAGTACAAAAAATAGAAGGGGCAAAATCAGACTAAGACACAAAATGAGTTAAACTTATCAATGGCATAAAAGGCAGTAAGAAAAGATTATTTAAATATCTTGGGCACAAGAGAAACAAGGAAAAGTGTAGGTCCTCTACTTAGTAGGAAAGCAGAGCAAAACTGGTGACATGAAAAAGGCTGTGGTGGTTAATGTCTCTTTTTTGTTTCATTTCTTAACTAAAGGTTAACTTTGACCAGATGCACAATACAATTAATACAGGTTGAACCTCTCTAGTCTAGGGATGTAAGCGACTAGTCAGCTATCTGAGAGAGGCAACAAGGGGGGGGGAGCAGTAGTTAGTGCTGTGGGGAGCCAGCTTAAAAGCCGGTTCCCTCTAGCACTGTCTCTGGAGGAGACAGGGAGGCGGAGGCACAGTGTGGAAATTGTGTGATGCCTGTTCCCACTGTGGCGCTTTGTTAGAGACTCAGTCAATCCCGCTGGCCCCATGCTCCCTGCAGCACTTAGGGCTTTTGTACATTTTAAAGGCTGAAACACGGCAGTGGGAACTCGGGGCAGGTGGGGGACTGCTTGAGACCCCCCGCTCACTCCGTGCTCCCTGTGGTGCTTCTACTTATGAAATGTAGCAAGAGACCCATGGGAAACTTGGCCACACCCATGATACATGGGCATCATGGGTCAACTAAAGTCATGCTGGACCACAAAGGCTGCTGGACCAGAGTCTGCCAGACTAGAAGTTGCAAGCTATAGTAGTAACCAGGGGAAAGAAATGCAAGCTAAAATAGGGAGAACAGATTTAAAGAATATTTTAAATGCAGGGCCTGATAAAATTCATTCTAGGGTGCTTAAGGAACTAGCTGAAACAATCTTGGAAATGTTAGCAGTTATCTTTGGGAACATAATGAAGGTTGGGTAAAGTTTCAGTGTAGAGATGTAAAAAAATCGTATAAACACAGTAACTGTATAACTGATCAAAATTGTATTGGTTACACAGTCAAACATTTAACTAGGGTAGGGAGAGAAAGGTGCTGGAGAGGAGGCCCCTGTACTAAGGGTTCCGGCTGCTGGTCCCACGCGTCAGACTTTGCTGCCGGCAGCATCCTAGTACGCCCAGGGTTTCATCTACTGGCCCCACTCCTGGGGCCTTGGCTGTCAGCCCCATGCCTTGGACTTTGCTGCTGGCATCGTCCCAGCACATGTGGGGTCCTGGTTGCCAGCTCCACTCCCAAGATGCTGCCAAGGCGTAGGGCTTTGATGCCTCTCGCTGAAAACATCTGGGATCCCACGCGTGCTAGGATGCTTTCCGGTGTTGGAGCCTGAGATGTGGGGCCAGCAGGCCGGGTTGAAGCTTGAGGCATGGTTGCAGCAGAGCCCCTGGCACCAGGCTGTCAGCAAGGAGAAAACCTGGGTGCAGAGCCAGCAGGAGGAACCCTAGCACAGTTTAACTACTGAAACTGATAAGCATTAGTTTATCCATTAAAAAGGAAAACGAAGAAAACCCCAGGAACAGTAGTCCAGTCAGCCTTAATTCAAAACCGTAATTCAAAACCTGGAAAGACAGAACAAATTATTTAACAATCCATTTGTAAGCACCTAGAGGACAGTAGGATTAGAAGAAATACTCAAGATAGATTTGCAAGAACAAATCGTGTCAAACCAATCTAATTTCCTTCTTTGACAGGATTATTGGCATAGTGGATTTGCAGGAGAGGAATCAGTAATTGTGAGAAATCCTGATTTTTAGTAAGGCTTTTAATCACTCCTGAGGGACCTGGTACCATGAGTCACGTCATTACCCCCTGCGTCTGACCTGCAGGAGTCTTGCTGATGCTGACTGGGTGTCAGTTCTTTAGCACCACTAGCCTTTCAGGGACTTACTCTTTTTTAGGCTAGGCCAGCCCATATTCACCTTGCAGGCTAGCAATAGATGCACCCCACTCCTTAAGTCCTTTTTGAGGTGTCACACTGATATCCAGCCCCCGCAATTGGTATCTTACAGAATTTCCAGGTCCTTTGCCCCCATTTACTAGTTTTAACTTATATCACCAGCTCTGTAAACCACACAACAATTATAATAAAACAAAAATAGATTTGAGAGACTAACAATTTAACTAGAAGTCGGAGATGTGGCAACAAATGATTATTATACAAAAAATCATAAATTGCAAAGCTGGTTGTACGTTCATTAGTGGTTACCTTTCCTATCTTAAAAAAATAACATTCTCTCCTTGTCCCCGAAGGTCCAGCAGAAATTACAGAGCTAGCTGTTTCATAAGAATAGGGATGCAGTTTTTCCTAAGAATATTGTTCCTCCAGATGTCTTTTAAGCAGAAGGATCACATGCTCCTTCTTATAAGACCAGTGAGGAAGGGAAAGGGGAGAGGGGCCAGCAGCTGGAGGTGGAAGCAGAGCCAATCCTTTTCCAGCCATGCTACCTGAAATGCTCAGTCCAGCAGTTGCACTCTCCTGACCCAAGCAGCCTCTGATTATGCTGCCTGCCTGGGACACTGCAGCTGTGCCGAACCAGACAGTGTCCCAAGCAGACAGCATGGCTGGAGGCTGCCTGCGAGAGTGCATTAGTGGCTCCCCATGCCAGAGAGACTGGAGCCGGCACAACAGAAGAACAAATATTAGTCTCTTCCCCCTCCTTCGGCCTCCAGCCATGTAATGTAGGATGGGGAGAAGACCAAGAGAGTGCAGGGACCCTGAGCTAGGGGCGGGGTGGGTAGAGTCATGTAAAGAGATCTGGGAGGGGTTACATCCTCCTTCCCCCTTCAGTTGGTGCCACCTTTGTGTCCCTCCTCACTAGTTGTCACTGGGATCGCTCACTCTTCTGTTATACTGAAAATTATTTGATCCTCTTACACTGACAGGTAAGTCTTGCTGTAATGTTTCTTTTTTCACCTTTAAATGGTTTAGTTGTTTGCAGTTGCCTTTCATGGCTTTCCATTGAAAGTCTTCGTATTGTGCAAAGCTGTACAATTTAACCTTCAATTGTTACATCACTTTATAGACTTGTGGTAGAAACTAGTCTTCAGTACACTTTCAGTGTAAATACATGATACCATGACGATTAACCATACATGCATCCCACAACAATTATAAATCTTGAAAAGTTACAAGCTTTCTGGAGATATTTTAACATGTTACTCTTTATAGCTAAATATCCTATAATACGAGTGTTCTGGTGTAGTGAGTTTCTTCAGGAACAACTCATCATACCTGACAAAGAGTATCATTTGCAAAGGAGCCTGTGCATCTTGCTCTACCTAAATGGCACCCCTGATTCCCTAACCAAGCCCACAGACCTATATATTTAACACTGAATGGGAAGTCTTAAGTCCCATCTGCCCTGTAGTCCAAGCTGTTACATTTTTCCCATTAACTCTTTCCAAAGAATAGCTTTGACAAATATGTGGGTGTTGCAGCATGTACTGAAAGTTACCACATCCAGTCACTTAAACAAATAAATTCCATAGTAGAGGACGGCTTGCATTTCCACCTCAGATGATCTCAGCCTTTGTGGTATCTTGCAGGAAGAGAAAGTTTAAGTACCTAGGACCCAAACTATTTGAGGTTTGGATTCAGAAATCATACATATACAAAGTCAATAAAGATTTACCTTTTAACATTTTGGTGCTCTTTGAAGGATACTTATCCTTTTGTGGATTTCAGCAAACAATCCTCCCTTAAGTCAGTTGCTTTTGGCATGGTGATGAATATTTCATCTAATACATTTTTTTTCTTTTTCCTGGCTGAATATATGGAAATATGTTTATGCACTTTCTCAATATACTGCTACAGCCGAGTACATAATCTTTTTGATGGCCAGATATCAAATGTAACTTTCCAATCAATGTTTTTATCATATCAAATGAAAGCAATTGGCATCTTTTACAGCAGAAGCTGTTTGATTTTATGTGTTCTAATAGTATATTAAGTCTCTGACTTGAAGGTTTTAATGCTACATTGTCTCCCAGGGCCAGCTAGCAAAAGAGTTATGAGCTTGTATCTACTAGCAAAAACTTGCTAAGCTTAGTTACAACAGGTATGTGTGTATGTATGTATATTCCACGTATCCTGCTAAATGTCCTCTGTTGGGTAGATGAAGGACATCTTTTCCAGAGCAGTTTATATTAGGTAGTGACATTACTGGCAGGAAGGCAGCTTTATCAGTGGTTTTGTTTCCTTTATTGAAGCAGAACAAATAATGGGTAATGCACAAGAGAGAATATGTGGTGGGGAAAAAATTTAGTAGCTGTCTTTTTATAGTCAGTAATGGGAACAGGAAAGAAATGCAGGTAAAACAAAAACTAGTGTTAATGTTAAATTTTTTAATTGTTTAGTAGAAACTTAAATTTAACAGTGTTACTAAGTCACGGTAAGTCATTCTCAAATTCAGGTAAATCGTGACTTTTTTATTGGTTAGGGTCATTGATAGTTGGTCTTGACAGGAATGCTTGAAAACAAAGTGTTGCATCCAAGTTGATACTAACATTCTTCTTGTCCTCCTTCGTACCTTGAACTATCTTTTTCTGGGTCTTTGTCTTGTGACTACTATCTTGTACTCTGACCACACTGTCCACATCTCATACTCACATGACCCAGCCATCTCTGTTCTTTTGTGAGGAGGGCTACTTGCATCATGACACTTACTGTTTTACATCTTAAAATACAACTTATTTAAATAAAATTACTAAATTCCATTGATTACTGATTTTATCATTGTTGTCAGTGTTACAGAAATTTTCTCCTTAGGTCTTTACATTATATCTAGCATTACATCTTTACATCCAAAGTAGACTCAAATCTTTAAAGTAATCAGAACAAGCTTGCTTGCTTTAATCGCATCATTGAATAAATAATGCATCCTTTAGAGAAAGAGAGAGAATATCCATTCAGTGATGTATGATTGACTCTTTGTTCTGTTTTTAGAGTTAAGACTGTAGCTTTTTAGAGCATGAACCTTGCACCCTATCCCTTCCCTCCAAACCAGAAAAGCATGAATTACATATTAAGGGAAAGAGAGAGACTCAGATGATATTATCCAATAATAGAATAGTGATTGAAGAAGAAGAATTCATGCTTGTTTTGAAATGTGAGCAAAGAAGAATGGATGTGTTCTTCATCATTGGTTCAAACAGATATAGTAGTAGATTGACTTCAAGTCACTAATGGCAGTTCAGGGATTTCAGTCAAGTTCAGAGTTGACAGGGCTCTAAAGTTCATGCTGCCATCACAGTTACCAGGGTAATGCTTGATGGCAGGCACTTAGACATCAAGAGAGGAATGGATGCAGAAGCAGAAATAGTCTCACTCCAATCACTCCAAAAGTGATTTCAAGTCAGGATTCAGAGATATTGATAGAACAATGAAGAGAAGCTTGCACCAAATCTGTCTTTGTGATCATACTATATATAATTTATTATTCCTGTGAGGCACCAAAAAGCATCTCACATCAACTTGTTTCTCCACTTACATAACCTCAATAAGTAAAACATAGTTTTAAGCCCATGCAGTCAGTCCAACTTTACATAAGCTTATGAGTCTTAGATGATGTAGAATGAAAAGACTTTAGGTGATGACAAGTGGAATTCTGTTTTCTCTTTTTAGGCCCAAAAGAGAAAACAGAATTCCACTTGTCATCACTATAGTCCACAACTTAAACCCCTCCAACGCATTATCAAAAAATCTACAACCTATCCTGGAAAATGACTCCTCGCTCTCAGAGGCCAATTCTCACTTACAGACAGCCCCCTAACCTGAAACACATTATTTCTGGTAACCACGCAGCACAGTTACATCATAAGCATCCAAGAACCCACTCCTGCAATCAGCCCTGGTGCCAACTCTGCCCACACATCTACACAAGTGTTTTCATCTCTGGACCCAACCACATCAGCCACCAAATCAGAGGCTCATTTAACTGCATATCCACTAATGTGATCTATGCCAGCAATGCCCTACTGCAGTGTATATCGGCCAAACTGGACAGTCTCTACAGGAAAGAATTAATGAACACAAATCAGGTATCCAAAAAAGCAACACACACAAACCTGTTGGAGAACGTTTTAATCTTCCTAGATGCTCATTAATGGATCTCCAAGTTGCTGTTTTGTTTCAGACCAATTCCACAAGCCAAATACGCAGAGGAGGATTGAAGCCTAACTTCATTCCCAAGTTTAATTATTATATTAATGGTTTGAATTGTGATATTAGACAGCTCACACATTACCAAACAAACAATAAAGGTGCTAATGATTCTTAATGTCTGTGTAGAATCTGGTGTTGGTCATCTTCCTTTCCAAGTGCTAACCAATGGTTTTTATCAGCCTCTTATCTAGTTAGTCTTTGAAATGCCACTAGACTAATTGTTGTTTTTTAAGTTTTTCCTGTTATTGACTCACTCAGCTATCCCTCTGACGCTTATCTACTCGCTGTCTTTTTTTTTTTTCTTCATCCCCTTCAATTTTTTTTCCTTCTCTCCCCTCCCTCCTTCCCTTATTTATTCTTGGATCTGGACTTCCAACACTCGGGTCATCTGAAGAAGTGGGTTGTGCCCACGAAAGCTCATGATACCATCTACATATTTTGTTAGTCTTTAAAGTGGTATTAGACTATTTGTTTTTTTAATTGAAAATTTTGGTAATCTTGAAGATAGCAACAGAAACAAGCAAGTATTTTTCAATGCATTATGTAAAAATCTCTTGAGCCAAGTATTAGTGTTTTCCTCAGGACCATTGAATCCCAAAATAGCTTTATTTGCTTACTTATCAGGGCACAGCACTTTTTTATTTAATTGACTTTGTTGAGTTTTGAATAGAATTTAGTGTGTAGATTTTTAGCACTGAATTTTTTCCAATTTGTAGCTGACTAAAATGGATTCATTCTTAATAAGCTATTCTGACACACAAATTTACATTTGCTCAGAGTTTTATGTAATCAACTTTAATTCCCTGATTGTTAGCTTTGATAATTTCCCAACAATAAGAAACACATTTTCAGTCTTAGTGCAAGTTAATTTGGCATGTTTTTCTATGAAAGATCTAATAAAATTATTGCAAACGAAGTTGTAAATATAGATTCAAAATGGGGGGGGGGGGAGTAGAATGTTCTGTCTATCATGAGGTTTTTTTCTCTGAATAAGAGATTAAAGTGACCAGTTGAGAATTGCTTCTCTTTCCAAGGCCAACTATATGTTCATCATTCATGTTGGCTTATTATATAGTGCTTCATTTGTAAATAAACTTGCAAACTAGATGTCTTGAACCATTTGTTCACCTTTTTTTCCTTTATTGGTTGCTTTAGTTATATTTTTGTCATACTAGCCATGTTAATTCACTGGTTACAACACTGTAGCACACTACAGTGCAAAATATTTAAATAATTTTCTTCAAAGGTGACAGCCAATGAAGTTCAAATGCTTAAAGGCAAACTTTCAAATCAGTATATGGACATAATTTATTGATGAGAGGTGCAAGATTAAATTACATTGTCTTCCTTGTTTCTCTGAGCAAGGTTCCCTGTAAGCTGCATGGCTGCGCAGCCCTTTTCTGTGCCCCGCACAGAGGTTCCGAGCTCCCTGTGCAGACAGGGAGCTCAGTTAAGTGGCTGGGAAAGGCAGAACCAGGCACTCGCTCCCTCATGGTAGAGGAGCAGAGGCAGCAGCAGCTGCCTGCTGTCTTGGCTCCAGTCTCTACTCTGGTCCTCCCCTCTCCACTTCCCTGGAGGGTCTGAACACGCTGGGGTGAGTTCTTCAATCAGGGAGGCAGGAAGTACTTGGGGGATCATGTGACCCAGATTATGCTGAAGCTACCAGCTGAAGGGGAAAGGGATCTGTGCTTCATTGCCTGCCACTAGCTATGTGGAAAAAGCTGGGTAAGTTACAGACACTGCCAGATAGAATCAACTTCTCTGCCTCTTTACCAAAACCACCTCTGCCCCATGAACTGATAACAGAGAAGCAGCCTCCCCCCTTCCTGATTCTCCCCCCTTCCTGATTCTCCCCTAGTCCTCCTGTTGGGGAATTGACTGATCTGAGCGCTCTCTCTCTCTCTCTCTCTCACACACACAATTTACATAACTATTAATAGCTTATGGTAAGAGACAAATTCTTTTAACAGATTTTTTTTGAGGGTTGCCGATAGCTAAATCTCTGATCTTAATGATTTTTTTTAAATCCTGTGTTACTAGTTAATACATGGTAAATTATAATGCATTAAGGCCAGATCTTTGCTATGTAGTAGAGTTCTGGCTCTTATGAGTCAGAAGTAGCAAGTACTAGGTGTGATGCTTGCTGTTTTGTGGAATGAAATCTTATTTGTGAGGTCTTTGAAACATGCATCTATCTGTTAGAAAGGATGATGATACATGTACTCTTAGGTCTCAGAGGGATAGCTCTGTTAGTCTTCAGTGGAAAAAAACAACAATGGTCTTGTAGCACCCTAGAATGACACAAATATAAAAATAGTATCATGAGCTTTCATGAGCACAATCCACTCCTTCAGCCAAGGATAGTGTTAATTTTCTTTTTATTTGATTTCATATTAAATAATCATAAGCATTATTCCTTGTTAATTATCTCTTGTTTTAATATACTTTCTTCCACACCTATGGACTATTTAAATATATATTTATATCTGTAGCTTTTGTTTGTACTTGTGGGTGCACATCTACACACTACCTCAATATTAGTGTTGCACATAAGGGAAATTCAACCCTCCCTAGGATGGAAAATCTTAGAACACTGCTCTGGATGTATTTTCTTCTAATCCACACCTGACTTTGCGTCCCTTTTTATTTTGGAGGCAACCAGAGATATCAGTCAGGCACTGCTTGAAATGTTTATAGGGATATTAGAGGTATTGGTGGAAACAGGCATGGAAATGCTGTCAAAGCAGCTTTAATTTTAAAAACAACTAATAGTCTTGCAGCACCTTAAAGACTAACACAAATTAAAAGCAGCTTTAGTTGCCTTCATATAAACTTGAGATCTGAGGGAGTAAATCTCCAGAGCTACAAAATTATCTGGCAAAAGAGGTTTGGGCAACCGGTAGGAAAAGAGATACTACTTCAAAGAACTCTCCTCCATTTTTCATAAAGTACATCTTTGAGGGTACAGGCAGTCCCCGGGTTATGTACAAGATAGGGACTGTAGGTTTGTTCTTAAGTTGAATTTGTATGTAAGTCGGAACTGGCTTCCAGATTCAGCCGCTACTGAAACTGACCAGCGGCTGACTACAGGAAGCCCGAGGCAGAGTTGCTCTGCCCTGGGCTGCCTGGAATCAGCTGCTGATCAGTTTCAACAGCAGCTGAATCTGGACGCCTAGGACAGAGCAGCTGGGGCGCTGCGGGAACCAACCGGGCAGCACCCCAGTTGCTCTTCCCCAGGTGTCCCCAAGTCAGCCGCCGCTGAAACTGATCAGCAGCTGATTCCAGGAAGCCCGGGGCAGAGCAACTCTGCCTCGGGCTTCCTGTAGTCAGCCACTGATCAGTTTAAGCAGCGGCTGACTTGGGGACACCTGGGGAAGAGCAGCTGGGGTGCTGCCCAGTTGGTCCAGTAGCGCTGAGGAGCGGCGCTGCAGGACCAACCCAGCTGCTCTACCCAAGGTGAGAAAAGCCTGGTCTGCTGGGGGGCACACTAGCTGCGCCCCCCAGCAGACCAGGGAAACCCAGACAGCAGGACCGCGGAGATGTGCCGCGGTCCCGCCCGCATCCTCCCCATCTTTGCTCCGTGTCTCCCTGGTCTGCTGGGGGGTCTCCAGGAAGACGAGGAGTAAAGCCGCGGAGGGGTGGGGTAGCGGGGCAGCCCAGGCGCGCCTGAGCTGTCCCGCTGCCAGCTTCCCCCGAGGCTTTGCTCTGCGGCTTTGGGAGACCAGGGAGACACGGAGCAGCTTTTCTCGCCCCGGGGGCGTGCCCTCCGGGACGAGAAAAGCCCCATTCGTAACTGCGGATCCGACATAAGTCGGATCCGCGTAAGTCGGGGACTGCCTGTATTTCAAACTTGTAAAAATGTATGTTCTCAAACAGAGACCTCATTCACCGTAAAAATGATCTGCCTGACTTAAACTGGTTCTCAAAAAGGAGAAAGAAAGCAGTCACATAAGACACATGCTGTGGTAGTCAAAATGAAGTATATTTTCCTATTCTTTACAGCCTTACAAAGTTAAGTATATGGAAGCATCACTTAGGGGAAGGGAGAAACTACTACATCAAGTGTATGTAGATGCATTTCTGTCTTCGGCTGCTTTATGCATGTTTCTCCAGAGTTGTTTTGCATTGTTGAAAAGAATTAAAAGGCTGAAAAGGTTAGGGCATTTTTTTAAATAAAATTTGCATCCCTTAATCTTACTTGATGCCCCTCAGGATACTACAAGATTTTCTGTGTGAGCTTGAGCTATAAATGCTATTTTCAGAAGGTAACAGAATCTGCACCTAGAGGGAGGATGCACAGTACAAACAAAATGATTGGTCACATCTGTTTGAATCTAAGAATAAGGCAGTAGTCAAGAAGCAGGTGGAAAAAGAGAAGCTATACTTATCATTTTAAAAAAATTCAACCCTGTCATAATTTCAGGTCTGAAGAGAGTATTTTTTTTCCCTATGGTACTCCTCTCTTCTGAGCACAACATATTATGGATTTATCTTCCTGATGCCCTGTAGAAATGGTACAAATGCCAGTTTTGCAGATGGAGGTAAGAGACAGATTCAGTGAGTCCCACGAGGCCGGTAGAAGAGTTGGGCAAATTTATGATTACACAATTGGTTTTTCATAAGACACATTTAAAATTTAGCTACTATAATATGCATTGTACTAGAAGCGTAGAGGTGCTTCCTGACATTTTTTAGGAGTCTAGAGCACAGCTCATTTGTAACACAGTGGTCTCACTTCTACATAATGCTGCACTATATCTTTGAGAATTAAAAAGTGTGTTTCTTTGAGTGTCAGAGGGGTAGCCATATTAGTCTGTAACTGAAAAAACGTAAACAATGAATGGTCCGTTGGCATGTTAGAGGCTAGCAAAAAATGTAGATGGTATCATGAGCTTACATAGAGTTTGATCTTTATGCATAGTTGAAGCTGTGAAGATAGTGGAGAAAGACAGAAGCAACTAGAAGCCATTGATACCTTACTAGATTTATAGAATCATGCTTGTGACCGTAAGCTATCATAGCCAAATCTATATGAACTGGACTTGTGGGAAAATGAAAAATGTAGCTTAGAATCATGCTCACTCCAAAGTGTAAATCCACTTAATGTTTGAATGGCAGAATGGAGCAATTTTGTGACTATTAAACAAGCAGATGCCAAGAATGGAATTCTAAACTGGTCTTAGAATTCAGCCTAAAAATTTTAGTCATCTGGTTTGATATTCAGTTGTTCCTTTTGCAAGACATTAGCCTTGATATATCCCAGTCCTGGCAACTGCTATATTGAAAGCTTGAAGCTTAAAAAAATACATGAGCCGTTCTGTTGGGAAGAATATTCCTGTTTGATTACCAAATGTTCAGGGGATGTGAAAATGCCTTAATTTGTCTCAGCCTTGTTCAACTGGCACATAAGTTACACTTTGAAGGTGATTTGCCAGTCCCAACTCTTTGAAAAGCTGCATGCACTTTCTGGATTTATCCTCAGTCTTAATTTCATCCCCTTTCTTCTGAAAGAAGAAAGAAAACTAGAACTGAATAAAGTTCTGTCATTTACGTTAAACAATGCAGTTGTGAGCTTTAAACTACAAGATAGTGAAGTCTGTAGGCATATTTTCATAATTCTGTCCAGTGCCTGTTCTTGCTCTTATAAAGTAAAAATGTTTGAAGTTTTCATTTTTCATTATATTTGCACTACTGTGCTTACTTTTAAATGTCTTTTTTGTTTTTGTTGGACTCTAGAGTTGACTATTGCAAGCAAAATAGTCTTAAAAATTAGTGGTCCTATGGCACCTGGGCAGGATTTTATTTACATTAGTACTGCTGAGTCTGGGAGCCTGGTTACATGCTTATTCTATGTGTATCCATGTCCTCCTTGGTAGACTAGTTATGAATTCAAGCTTTAGCATAAATATTGCTGATTTTCAGGTGTCAAATAGATTTATACTGCTACTAGAAATAGCAAATAGCTCAATGTGTAAGTGAGAAGCTTTCATATTGCAAGTCATTGTTGTAGGAGTTCTTTACATTTCCAAAGATCTAGCCTGGTTATGAAACATGATGAATATTCTATCTAAACTGGAGCGCTACTGTAATTGCTTGATTGTTTGTAGTGTAGGTGAGAATTTCAGCTAATCGAAGATAACCTTTGTGTAGTTAGTTCACATACTGAATGTTACATGATAAACTTAAACAACAAATGGTCTGGTAGCACTTGATAGACTAACAAAACATATAGATGATATCATGAGCTTTTGTGGGCACAGCCCACTTCTTCAGATTATAATCTCACGAACCTCTGAAATGCAGATGCTTGTGGTTAATTATTATTTCTTGCATGTTCTGAACTGCAGTCCTGAAAATGCACCTTGTGGGATAAAACCCCCAAATCCCCTTTTGATTGAGAATCCTGAATGTGGTAGTCTCCAAAAATATTCAACATTTTTATGGAAAGGTAGGAATTTTCATGTTCAGAATGTTTTGTGTGAAGAAAAACCACGTGGGTTGTAATAAAGATTTATAAACCAATTTTTAAAAACATATGCACAGTTTATCTACTCTTTAAAAAAATACACAAAAGCTACTCTAAATAGGTACCATCTGTCAAACCTAGGCACTAGTCTCAAAGCATGTGATGTTGGTAATCTCAATTATATCAGTCCTCTCTTACTCCTACCCTCTTACTCCTAGCTGATCATCTGATATTGATGTTCAATTATAATCCCAGGTATCCTACACAAAGGTAGCTGTACAGATACGCTTTCAAAGGGATATTACTGTTGTGGGCAAATTAGTTTTAGGGTCAGATTTTTCCTGTATCCCTTTTAGAGGTTAAAGGTTGTCTTGACTTGTATCCACAAAAAACACATCTAACAGTTGTCTCAACCCATACTTGAATCTTCCACCCAGGCAGGTAGTCTGCTCTTGTGTTAGTCCCTTTCAGAATGTTTTAACAAACTGGAGGAATGGTCTGAGGTAGAGGATGAAGTTTAATAAGGATAAATGCAAAGTACTCCACTTGGGAAGGAACAAACAGTTCTTCGAGTGGTTGTTCATATCGATTCCAATCAGGTGTCTGCATGCTGTGTGCAGAAGCGTCGGAAACTTTTTCCCCAGCGGCTCCTGTAGGGTCGGCTGAGGAGACCCCTTGAGTGGTGCAGCTATATTAGCACATATATACCACTACTGACCCTACTCCTTCCTCAGATCCTTCTTACCGTCCGTGATGGCATTGGAACTTCCTAGCTGTATTGCCTAGGTAAGCTCCTAGCCCCTAGCACTTAATAGTGATTCTCTCATTTTCCTTCCTAACTGCATTCTTTGAGAGATTCAGAAGAGGTGGGCAGATGCCGATGGTTGGTTAGCTCCCCAGGCTCTGGGGCATGCCTAATGCCTCAGAGTTTTAGTGGTGTACTGTGTGCAAACGGCCTATGGCCAACAGCGACCCGCACGACGTGGGTCTTCAGTGCAATGTTCTTCACCTAAGCAGTGGAAAATGTAAAATCTGCAGGGGTTTTAAGCCCTGCACAAGAAAAAAGTATCGATTCCAACAACTCATGAGGCAGTGTAAAAACCTCCCCAGGCGAAGAAAACCGCACTGGGTGCGAGCTCGGTACACAGTGCAATTCCACGTTGAAAGCTGGTGCTGCCAAGGACTCCCGTCACCAGAGCCCTCTGGCACCAAAAGCCACAGCCCCAAGGCACCGCTTGACCTTGCCAATGCCAGTGACCATAAAGAGGGCAGTCGCAGATGACCCTACAAAACACACCCGCAGCAAGGCACAGTGCAAGCAGTTCCCCAAGTGTGAAGTCCGGGACTTGATGTTGACTCTGGCCCTGAGAGCGGTGCCGTCAATTCTGGCATGCAGCCTGTCACCAGGATGTAGGAGTCCAGTAAAGGCACTGAACTCCTCATCAGTGCCAGACGCTTATGAGGCCATGCAGGACCTCATAGAGATTTCAGAAACTGAGGTGTCTAGGGTGTAGGACAAGCCTCCAGCACCGCCGAGACCACACTGTTCAAGGGGTAAACTAGTGATGCTTTTGCTTCCTCATTCCTTGGAGCGGCACCGAGGCAGATCAACATCCTCTTCCTCCAAAGGCTCATCTCTGGCACAGCGCACCGTACTGTACTGGTGCCTTCGGTGGACACTTCAGCACTGGGTACATGTGACAAAGGTGGAGATCCATCACTTTTGGCACCGAGCGGGCCACAACGCTTTTGTTGAGGTCCCATTCCCAGTCCTGGATCAGATCGAGATCAAGAGGGAATTGGCACCGCTCCAGGTCTTGTCTTTCAAGATCACCAAGGCCATCCACCGATACAGCACTGGCATCATAGGTGCCGCTATGGTCCTCAGTCGGAGTCTGACATGGTGTTGATGCGTTCCTGCAGGAGTAGTAGTGACCATAGGGGACTTGACACTTCCCTCCCTCCTGACACCCGCCCCCCACACAATGGCCTTTCTGGACACCCTGGGAATACCACCAGTCCCAGGGTGTACCCAGATACTCTAAATCGGTGGTCTCTACCAGCCATCAGTCCTGATCTCCTGGGTACAGATGGCAGTTGAGGACACCTTCTGTCACTGTCTCAATCTGCTGTGGGGGATAGCCCAGAAATTGAGGTCCCGGACCACACCTCGCATCAAGAGTGGCCATCTCAGCCAGAGAGGTAGGAACAAGACCACTGTCTCCCTGAGCCTTCCGTGGACCCACTGCCACTGCAGGCGGCTTCATCCTCTTCCCTGGATCATGCTGTGGTGGGGGCCTCATCTGGCTGACCATAGGAGCTGTTGCACCAGATGGCCCAGAATATGGACCCTCCTTATGGAGGAGATACAAGAACCATAGGACCCAATGGTAAACATTACCCCAAGAGGGCCCATCGAAGGTGGCCTTGCCGATTATAAAGACTATCCAGTCTAATTATAATAACCGATGGCAGATCCCTGTTTCTGTACCACTCACTGCAAAAGGGGTGGAAAGTAGGTACTTCATGCCTTCCAAAAGGTATGAATTCCTCTTTTCTCACCCACACCCCTCCTCTCTCATTGTGTCAGCTGTTAATGAGAGAGCAGCAGGTGCCGGCACCCAAAGCCAAGGAAGCTAAAAAGATCAGCCTTTTTGGTAGGAAGGAGTATTCTTCAGGGGGCCCACAGTTGAGGATTGCAAACCAGCAGGCAGTCCTCTGTCTGTATACTTTTAAATCCTGGGAGGCACTCAAAATTTAAAGAGCTCCTGCTCCCAGATGTACAACAGGAGTTTGGGGCCTTGCCAGAGAAAGGGCATACCATAGTCAGAACCTCCTTGAAAGTGGCTCTGGATTTGTTGGACTCAGCAGTGAGAACATTCTCGACAGGGTTGGCCATGCATAGATCGATATGGTTACAAGTCTCGGGTCCCCCTCCAGAGGTCCAGCACACTTTGCAGAACCTCCTGTTTGAGGGCAGGAGTTTTCTGAACAGATGGACTCCAAACTCCCCACACCTGAGGATTCACAGGCAACTATGAAATCCTTGGGAATGCACACCACTGCTACCCAGAGGCACGCCTTCAGACTCCAACCCCCCTCTGAGGAGGTTTGCACTTAGACAACGCCAAGAGCAACAGTGTAGGCTCAATATAAACAGTAATAAGAGGAGAACCCCTATTAGCAGCCAAACCAGGGGAATAACTTCCTCCAGGCACAAAGCAGGGTTTTTGAAGGTGCTCCCAAGGGCAGGCCACCAGTCTCACCGAATTCTTCCCCTTCGTTTTCAGCCAGACTCTCCTACTTCTGCCATGCGTGGGCCAGCATTACTTTGGACCCTCCGCATGGTTGGAGTGGAATACCCCCTGCAATTCTTCTCCTGACCACCTTTGCACCCCACTTCCCTGTCCCTCTTCAAGGACCTCTCTCATGAGCATCTCCTAAGACAGGAGGTCCAGTTGCTCCTAAGTTGGGGGTGATCCAAGAGGTTCCGCTAAGGGTAAGAGGTAAGGGGTTCTACTCCCGTTCTTTCCTAATATTGAAGGCGAAAGGGGTTCTAAGACCTATTTCTAGACTAGAGAAACCTCAACTGCTACATGTGGAAAAAGAAGTTTCATATGGTCTCCCTGGCCACAATCATTCAGTGCCTGAATCTGGGTGACTGGTACGCTGCCCTTGTCATGAAGGACACACATTTCCATGTATTGATCCTCCCGTGTCACAGGCGCTAGTTCAGATTCATGGTATGGAACGAGCATTATCAGTTAACAGTTCTTCCCTTTTGCCTATCTACTGCCCCCCCCCCCCCCCCCCCCCCGTGTGTTTATCAGTTGCATGTCGGTGATGATGACTTTCCTGCACAAAAGAGGTGTTCAAGTGTTCCCATACCTGGATGACTGGCTATTGGAAGCAACCTTCCAGGAACAGCTCCATATGCATGTAAGACTAATGTTAGAGCTGTTCAGGATTCTGAGCATCTTTTTCAACAAAAAGAAACCAGTGCTGAGTCCTGTGCAAAGAACAGAGTTAATTGGAACAACTCTAGACTCAGGGCTGGGTGACGCTTCCAGAAGCCCGATCTCAGATAATACGGAACTTGGTATTCTCTCTCATTCAGTATCCCATCACAACTGTGAGGACGTGCCTCAGCCTTCTGAGTCATATGGGATCATGCTGCCACGTGATCAGATATGCCCGACTGCACCTCAGATCCCTTCAGGGGTGGCTCGTCTTGGTCTACTTGCCGATGCAGGACAGTTTGCACCTAGTGGTATTCATCCCACAGACGTAATATCCACCCACAGATGGTGGTCTAATCCACGCAGTCTGGACGAAGGAGTGGCATTCACCCTGCTGTGCCTACCATGACTCTGGTAACAGATGGTTCAGACCTGGGGTGGGGAGCCCACTTGGGGAACCTAAGAACCCAGGGAATCTGGTCCTCTGCAGAGTAGTCACATTGGCCTGCTGAGTATTCTACTCTCAGATGCAGGGTCACTGCATGTCAGTGTATATGGACAGCATGACCATGATGACCGCGGGTCACGGTCATCCCGTCTTTCCCTCAAAGCCCAAAATCTTTGGCACTTTTGAATAAGACATAAGATCCATCTGGAGGCTTAGTACCTCTTGGGCCTGCAGAACATGCTTGCGGATGCCCTTATCATGACCTTCCTGGCCCACAAGTGGTCAGTCAAAATAGACGTTTTACACTCAGTTTTCTGCAGGTGGAGGACCCCTCGTCTAGCGCTATTTGCCACATGGAAGAACAAGAAGTGCAAGGACTTCTGTTAATTCCAGAATCACAGTCCAGGCGCCACAGCAGACTTATTTGCAATCCTGTGGGAGGGCGGGGGAAGCTATTGTATGCATTTCTCCATATCCCCCTGTTATATCAGGTCCTACTCAAGACTCAGAAGGACAAGGCATATCTGATTCTACTAGTGCTGGTGTGGCCGCACCAACACTGGTTCTCCACCCTGCTTATCCTGTCAGTGGAGGCCCCGATAGCCTTTCACCTAGATCTCCTCACGCAACATTAGTGCAGGTCTGGGTGTCTGAGATGCCCCTTTCTCCACCTCATGAAATGGAAGCTGGATGGCTCAATCTGTTAGAGCTTCAGTGCTCAGCTCAGGTTCAAGAGGCAGGAAGCCCTCCACTAGGGCAGTGTACTTGGCCAAATGGAGGAGGTTTTCCTCGTGATGTGCAGAACAGACTGTCTCCCTGAGGAGGGCACCCATTCTGGTGGTATTGGATTACCTGTTGCACTTACAAACGTAGGGCCTAGGGCCCTCCTCTGTTAAGATCCATTTAGCGGCTGTGTCTGCTATCCCTCCAGGGTGTTCCCAACATTTCCTTTTTGGTCACCCAATAGTAACCTGCTTTAGGAAAGGGTTGGACAGGTTGTATCCATACTCCCACCTACCTGTACTCACATGGGACATTAATTTGGTGCTCAGTAAACTTATGGGACACACCCACCCCTTTGAACCAATGGCTGACTGTTCATTGTTTCACCTGTCCATGAAGGTGGCCTTCCTGATGGCCATCACTTCCGTGAGAAGGGTGTCTGAACTACGAGCTCTTTTCTCATTGCCCCCATAGACGGTGTTCCACAAGGACATGGTGCAGCTCATGCTGCACCCAACCTCCTAATTCCATCTTGGTCAAGATATCTTCCAGTTTTCTACCCAAAACTGTATTCTAGCACTAGGCAAAGAGTGTTTTACATGCTAAATGTGAAAAGGGCCCTATCCTTCTACATCAACTGTACAAAGCCATTTTGGAAATCCACTCAACTATTCGTAGCTATAGTGGAACAGATGAAATGGGATCTGATTTCTGCACAGAGTGTATCATCTTGGATAATACAGTGCATATGTACCTATTATAGTCTGGCAGTGGTTGCATCCCCTGCTGGTGATGGGTTACTCGACTAGGGCACATGCCTTGTCTACTGCATTTGTAGTGCAGGTTCCCCTCTAAGAGATCTGTAGGGCAGCCATGTTGTCCTCCGTACCCATGTTCACGGTGCACTTCATCGTCAACAGGCTTTCTAGGGAGGATGCAGCTGTCGGTAGGACAGTGCTCCAATCTGTGATTCCTAACTCCGATCCCACCTCCATGGGGTAGCAGCTTGAGATTCACCTGATTGGAATCAATGTGAACAAGCACTGGAAGAAGAAAGGACCTGTTCTCATAACTGGTGTTCAAGATGTGGTGGTCACATCCATTTAATTACCCACCTTCCTTCCACGCTGTCAAAGTAGCTGGCAAGAAGGAACCAAGGGGCGGGCAGGGGCGGCAGTGCTATATGCGCTCTAATATAGCTGCACTAATATAGTGGCAACACTCTAGGGGTCACCACAGCCAACTCTACGGTTGCTGCTAAGGGAAAAAGTTTCCAGCACTTGTGCACATACACCTGATTGGAATGGACGTGAACAACACATCTCAAAGAACACCAGTTACAAGAACAGGTAAACTGTCTTTTTCATGTATACAAAATGGGAAATGACTGCCTCGGAAGGAGTACTGCAGAAAGATCTAGGGGTCATAATAGACCACAAGCTAAATATGAGCCAACAGTATGACGCCGTTGTAAAAAAAGGAAACTTGATTCTTGGATGTATTAACAGGAGTCTTTTGAGAGAGACATGAGGAATAATTCTTCTGTTCGACTCTGTGCTGATTAGGACTTAACTTGAGTATTGTGTCCAGTTCTGGGTACCAGGTTTCAGAAAGATGTGGCAAAATTGGAGAGGGTCCACAGAAGAGCCACAAAAATGATGAAAGGTCTAGAAAATGATACATGAGGCTAAAAAACCTGGGTTATTTAGTCTGAGAGAGAGAAGTCTGAGAAGGGTCATGATAGATGGGGCTTGGTCCTGCTGTGAGGGCAGGGGACTAGACTAGATGATCTCTCAAGGTCCCTTCCAATTCTAGTATTCTGCAATTCTTCCAAGGCTGTGTCTACTGTAGCTACTTCTACTGAAAAACTTCCCACTGTTACTAACATGACACAGATGTGAAAAACATGGTGGCTAAAATGTTGGTAGCAGTCTGGAGGCTTGTTCATAACATTACTGGAACTGTTGCTACCATCAGTGGTCCTGCTTTGGTCAGGGGGCTGGACTCAATGACTCCTGAGGTCTCTTCCAGCCCTAGGATTCTATGATTTTATGATTCTTTCATATTACTTGAGCAAATTCACTTTCTGCCTCCTCAGCTGTGTTTGTGATCTGTTCTGAGTGGTCTAATGCTAGTTTAGAAATCTGTCTTTCACAACAAAGGGATTGATCCTCCCATGGACAGCACATAATGTGTGTCACTTTTATTTTCATGTGTACTGAAATGCTTCTAGGAGTACTCGCATGGCCATGTAAATGTGGAATATTTTTATTGTTGTAATACAAGAAAGGAGAAATCTGGCTTCTATAAAGATGATACATCTTATTCCAAAGATCACTGAAAACTTCTTTGACAGTTACATCTGCAACTATATATGTTTCCTACTCTGATAACTGAAATAAATCCTGCCCTTCCTATAGTGGGTAAGTGAGGGGAAGGGCTGGAAGCATTGTCAGCAGATTCTAGGTGCAAATGCCCTTGTGACAAATTGCCATCAGCTAATTAGGGTGATATGTAATAGCCACTCTTTCCAATTATACAAGGCTTATTTCAAATAAGACTAAACAGATGATGTTCCTTTCTTAAAATCCATTGTAACATAGTATAACTACTGATTGTTATGGAAGGCCTATTGTCATCAAACTTAAATCGCATCAGCCTACTCTTTTTTTTTTTTTAATGGCTTTTGGAAGAGTCAGATATTCACAAAACATTTATCTGCCTCTCCCCATGTCCTCACCAGCTTGTTTAACCAGGTGCCAGTGGACTCTCCAGGATGTCAGCTGACTTTGACTGACAGACATTTATTAGCTCTCTTCTGATGTCAGGACCCTAATGATGATGATAGTACATAAAAATTGTCATGCTGGATTAAGTCTGGCCTATGGTCTGTCTGTCTCATTCCCAGAGTGGCCAATCCTGTAAGTTTCAAAAGAAGATTCAGTAACCAAAGAAAGTAAAAGTAGGAAGGAGTAAAACTGTGAGTATTGATGAGACAATGGAATACTGTATATGAAAGAAAATGAGGATTCTTTCAAAGAGCTGTCTACCTGTTTTCTTAATCTGGTTAAACTCAGAGTGAACACAATCACTCTGTGATAATCTAGTGAGCTACCAAAATACAAAATTTTGGTAGTTTACAGAACTTAATTTCCCATCCTTTAAAATAGGAAAACCTCTTTATCTGAGTGCCACTATTTCTTCCCTATTAGTTCCTTCTTCCTTATCACTTTCTCCTTCCTCCTCATCCTATTGCTTTTCAGTTCTTCCCTTTCTTCAGTTCCTTTTGTCTCATTCCTTTTCCCCCCTCTTCACACAAGTTTTTTAAATTTTATAATGTTCAGCTGAGCATTGATCCCCATACATTAATAATTAAATTAAATGTTGTCATCTGTGAATGTTGTATCCTAGATCTAGTGTCTGTCCTTAGTTCACAGGATGTGGCTGACCTCAGTGAACATCCATCGTCTTTTTCCTGGAGAATAGCTTTGTTCTTGGTTGTCTAAAATGTTGGTTCTGATTAGCATTTTAGGATGTGACTTCAATGTTAATATATTATCTTCTTTCTATAGATACTTTCAAAATGTTATGTTCAGTATTTCAGAGGTTTTTCTTCTGTTTTGAAGCTATGTAAGATGCAAAGCATTTGATGGACTTTTTCTCCCCTTTTCTATGTGTTTTGGTTAAATAGGTGTTGGCATACTAAAGAAATTTCCGCTTTAGGAAGCCTTTCCTAAGCAATGTGGTCCCTGAAAAGTAAGTTTCCACAGATTAAAAGTTAAGATTTTCATTCATAGGCACGCATCTTGTTTTCCCTTTTTTCCTCAGTGTACCTTCTCGGGCTTTGTAGAACCAGAAGCAGTAGCAGTGGTTTGTCTACCTTTGAATCCTTCCATGTGTAAAATTATATTACGGTAGTGGCAAAGAACCTTAGTTATGGAACAGTGACCATTGTGCTAGGCATTTTACAAAAGCATGACCAAGACACATAATCTTTGCCCTAAATTGATGACAAAGTAAAGGCTTCTGCAGTTTTTTCAGAGAAAAACAGACAAGCTAATGGGATATTAGTCAATTATGCTTTGCTGATGGCTCCATAAATAGCTTCTCTATTCAAACACTAGTTTGGCTATTGCTGGCTGATATTCTGACATACTTGAGCAAAACTCTTCAGTATTTTTAAAGTGGGGGACAACTTTCCAAAAAAACCTTCTAGGGGAGAGCCATATGCCAGAAGCCCTGCCCTTTCCCGAAAGCCATGCCCTGCTCACTCCATTTTCCCCCTTTTCATTTTCTCATTGACTCTTCCTCATCCTCGCTCACTTTTACTGGGGTAGGGCAGTCCTGGGGTGGGGCTTAGGGATTCTCAGTGTGGGAAGAGGCTCTAGGCTGATCCTTGGCAAGTGGTTGAAGTACAGGAGAGGGTGAGAAACATTCCCTCTGGGAGGGTGTTCCCTCTAAGACAATGGTCTCTGACTTTTTTTAAGTACAAGATCGCTTTTTGAATTTGTCAGTCCAGGATCTACCTCAAACCCAAAACCCCTTGCCCTGCCTCCTTCCCGCTGATCCTGCACTTACACCACCCCTTCTCCGAGGCCCCGCTCTGCTCACTTTGTGAAGATGGGGGGTATGAAAAGAGGGAGGGATACACCCTGACATTAGCACCCCTTTCTTCCACCCTGCACAGCAAGCAGGAGGTTCCTGGGGGCAGCTCCAAGACAGAGGGCAGGAGCAACACTAAGTGGGAAGAGGAGGCAGTTGAAGACAGCCTTCTTGCCAGACCAGTCAGGATCACCTGTCAGAGGCTCCAGGATATACCAATAGCTTCCAATCTACTAGTTGGTGACCACTGCTCTAAGATTTTTTTCATCCATGAGCAGAGTGAGTTTTGTCTTGTGCATCAGTATTGATGTCATGTAAGTTTGTTCAGATGTTTGCCACTGTGGCACCCACCAGTTATTAGCAAAATGTTTTTATATAATTTAAATTATGTAAGAAAATATACTAAAACAAGGGATAATTAACAAGGGGCATAACCCTGCCTCCATCCACGCTGAAAACCACCCACCTTGGCATCCAGTCTTACTCTCACCCAGCCTTGCTCCCACTGTTCCTGCATCCATAGGCTCCCCAACTCCTACACACCCATCCTGTGCACTTTTTACCATGTTTAGAATATTTGATTTCATTGGGTCAATTCTGTCCCCCTGCCCACGGGCCACATAGCTTAGCACAGAGACAAAACGCAAGCACTGATACTGCATTACGGACAAGCTAACACAACTCACTGCTGACCCATATTAATACAATCTACCTTTGGAAATACACACTAATGCACAACCTAACAACCTGGGAACTGCAAGCTCCATGGGAACTGAAAGACGCACAAGCTCTCACACTGCACAGATGACACCACACACTGACCACAAACACAGAAGGAAACTAATGTACTCTAAAAATGCCCAGGCTCTCACAATACACAGATGGAAACAATATACACATTCACACACCCCCTAATTCACAACACACGTACAGAAGAATACACCTCGAAATACACAAACTTCACATTCTCTCAGCCACTCACAAATACCGGTCTACAATTTGAAACAAACACACACTCTCTCTCTCTCTCTCAAAAAATCAGTGTTTCTCAACCTTTTTTTTTTATAAAGTACCCCTTCAAAAAAAATTGAGTACTCCCAGTACCTAGTTTTTAGACACACAATTTTTTTCTACCATTATAACACATTTGTTTAAACAACTTAATTGTAGCCAGGCAGGCGATGAAATTTTTGGGTGTAAAAATAAAGCACTGTAAAACTTAAAACATAAATTAAGTTTTCTGCAAATTTCAGTTGTTGACGTATCTCCAGACGTCTCTCGAGTGCCCCGAGGGCTACTCGTACCGCTGGTTGAGAAACACAGCTCTAAATGACAGGACCCTTACATAAAAGACCCAGTCTACCTAGCTTTACAGCTGCTGTCCATAATTAAAGAAGAAAAGAAGTACATCCAATAACTATTCATTCTCCGGTTACAGTAAAACCCATCACTTAATGCTCCCCGCCCTATTTATGAACAAAGGTAAGAGGAGCTGACATTTTTGAACAGTCTCAATTACAGCTAATGCTCATTTCTTAACATTCACATATATTTCCAGGGCATGCAAGTACTAGTTTAAATAACCTACCTGATCTAGCAAGTGGCAAGTTGTTGGGTTTTTTTGGAGGTAGGTAGGGGGATAATCCAGACATGTACCAAGACCTTTAAGAAGTCTGTGTGCAGCACCCTAACACTTCCAGCCAAACCATTCTTTAGAAACATGGATCTAAATGGATCAACCCTCCAGACTACAGTCAACGAGATTGCTGAGTATCTATATGTGTGCAATCCGATGCATTTCAATCAAGTAGACGTGTAGGGTTTTTATATGCATATGCAGATATGTGACAAGGACAGGTTTATGTATATTTTTGCTCCTGGTACACATGTAGGTTTCATTTATTGCTACCTAATATATGCAAATATATGTGAGAGATTAGATATAAAAAGTATATATTTTGAGAGGAGGGTGTGTCTACACTGATTCATGCATTAGTTACATTCTGTTAGTCTGTTGCACCCCCAATTGCTCCCGCGTATCTATTGAATATACTTACCAGTATAGCTTCACCAAGGCACTGCTGCTAACATGCCACAGCTGTGGTCTGGCAACAGGTGTATCGTCTTCTCTGCTGAGATCTGTCCCCGAGAAGGGTGACTGTGGCCATAAGTCTGGTGATGGAAAGGCCTGGGTGGAGGTCACCAGTTTATTTAATGCAGGGCTAACACCACAGCTCAGGCCTGGGCACCAGCTGCCGGAGCGGCCATCCACCACAAAGCTCTGGCTCTGGTCCTGGCCTGGACCACTGGAGGAACAGTTGCTGCCCACCATGCACCTCTGGCTCTGGCCAGTGCCACAGGAGAAGCCACCTCCAACTATGCAGCCCATAGCTCAAGCTAGGGTCAGTGCCACATGGTGGCTGCCGAGCTGCTCCTGGGTCGGAGTCGCTGCCTGTCACGTGGCCTTGCCCCGGAACAGCTGAGCAGCCACTGCTCTGCTGAGGAGGTGGGTGGGCCTTAAAATCTTGGTGCACGCCTGCGCAGGCATGCACCTTAGAGGGAACACTGGTCAGGGCTAGTGCAGGGGATACAGGGTGCTGGCTCTGGGAGGGGGCTCAGGAAAGGGACATGGGATGCAGGAGGGTATTACACTTACTTTGGGTGGCCCCCGACCCACATCTCTTCCAGAAGGGACCAACATGCCCCTGTGGCTTCTAGGGTGGCATGTGGCTCTGTATACTGGCCCCTCAGTCAGTACTAACCCCACAATTCCCACTGGATGCAGTGACCTGTTTCCGGCCAATGGGAGCTAGGGATGTATTAGTTATACATGTTTAAATTGTTAATCTTCATGTTTACACGCAAGCCCCCGCCCCTGCCCTCCGTACACACACACACACACACTGTATCAGAGGCATCAGTGGGTGGGGAAGAGCAGGCAGGAGCTGGTGGTCACGGGGAGCCAGCTTTTAATCAAGTTCCTCACTAGCACCAGCTCCCAGGGAGCTTCCCGTCCACCCTCCACCTCCCACCCCCTGTGCTATTGCCTCTGATACAGAAGGGAGGCGGGGGGAGAGGCAGGAGCCAGTGCTTGTGGGGAATCAGATTTTAAACCAGTTCCCTGTGAGCATCCGCTCCCATCTTTCTCTTTCCCCCTCTCCCTGCACTGCTGTGAGAGGACAGGTGGCTCTGCATGTAAACCTGTAACTGCTGAAAACTTCAGTGGTTACATTTACAAAAAAATGCTTTTTAACATCCCTAATGGGAACTGGGGGAGGGGCAGTACTTTCAGGCAAGAGCAGCACATGGAGACTTCTGCTCTCCCTCCTGTCCCTAGTATTGTGGGGGCGTGGGGCAAATTACGGGGTGACTGAACAGTGATATTCTACTGGCGATCTTCTGTGATTCTCTGGTGCTCTACCATTCATAATATTTTCTGTAACTTGTGTTGGCTTCCATTTGTTTAAAGCTTTGAGTTTGTCAACTTGTCTTTAAAAAATAGTTCCAAATGGAACACTGGATTTTTTTGTATTTTGTGGTGGGTGTTTTACATGTGCTGGATTGATTACTCTCCTCCTATCATGCTTATTTAAAATACTATAAACTGTTAAATAATTTCTTTGGTGGGGGACTCCTATTTGTTCTTAATGGGTAAGAGTTTGTTTTCAAGTAATTACCATGTACATCAATTCTCACGGTAGGATTTTTCTTCTCTGCTGAGAAAAACAGGTACCATTCTGTCAACTACGTTTGTGATATTAAGAAGTCAATGAGGACAATTTATTTGAGAGTTGTAGATAGTCTAAGCATGATCCTTAGGGTTGTGAGGTGTCCGGTATTAAAATAATCCAGAAAATACCGGGCACCTGTTCTTAAAGGGGCCATGCTGGGTTTTTTATTTTTTATTTTTTTGATTAATAATGCTCAGGGTCTTATTGTTTAAAAAAAAAAAAAATTTCCCCCAGTGGGTTTTCGGTATTTTTGGTTAAACCATCTGGCAACCTTAATAATCCTCCATTATTATGCTACCATTTTCAATTGTTGGTTTTCATAATGGGGGATTTAGGAGATATATTGTGTTCTCTATGCCCTATCCTATAGAGAAACATTAGATGTTCTCTTCCACCCCAAAAGCAGGAGGTAAAAAGATTGTCACTTTATCTAAGGTAAGTCCTTCCTCCTTCATACTAGTGTGAAAAACTGTTCCCTTGCTTTTCTACACCAGGAGAAAAGGGAGACAAAAAAGACAGGAATAAAGAGAGGCTGTTTGTAAAAACAGATCTCCGAGCCATGTATCTTCTCACATTTTACCTGTCAAGAGCCTCTACAGATGACTTCCCTTATGCAGGACCCTCTGTCCTTGCTCCCCGACCTCTCTCCAACCTCCACTCCTCCCCCCCCCCCACACACACACTTTTACCCAGCTTTCTGGATTGTTGAGTGCTACAATTTTGAGCCTCTTGACTTACTTACCCATCCTCTACTCCTGAACTTTTTTTCCTTATAGAACACATTTCCAGCTCTTTCTTTAGCTGCTTCTACCGCATCTAGGTGCTCTGTCTAATCCGAGCCAGCAGCTCTGATTGTACAACTTACAGGCCCTGCACTCAATACTCTGCATTGATGAGAAAATTTCCTATTGATAATCTTGATTTGATTTGTTTTTCTCTCCTTCATTCCATGACTTTTCCTGGTCTAGAAGTACTCAAACTAATTAGAAGGAGACAGTGATCTCTTTATGTACAGACTTCAAACACTTCAAGCCTGTTTACTTCCTGGTTTCCAGTGATCTTCACAATTAAGCAATGGGTTTTTCAGGGAAACCATTGGAGCCAATATTTTCATTAGTAGTTATGAGGCAGAACTTGCATATTAGCAACTGGGGTAGCATTTTTCACTTGCTTGGATAGAATTATTTCTTAGTTTTGGTTCCTCTGTAAATAGAGATACCTGGGCAGAATTGTGGTTGTCTGAGTAACTTCAGTTACAAAATATGAAAATAGACTGTTTTGGATTAAGTATGACCTTGAATTTAAATTTCTAGACTTTCTGACTTTTGTCTTTTGATAACTACAGTGGTCTACTAAAGTCTTTTTTTACAGGAAGTAACAGATCAACATATCTAGATTAGTTTTTTGGGGGGAATGTTGCTCTTTTGAGCTGGGAGCTTGCCAACTTCAAACACATTATCTGATTCATTGACACTGCAGGAGGAGTTTACTGCATTCTCTGTTACTTACATTTTATAGGGCTACAACATGGTTTTTAATTGCATGTACTTCTTAGGCATCTCTCCTGCTTCCCTGCCTCTTCAGGTATTTTATATTCTTCCCTTCCCTGCCCTCCCCTCCCAAAAAGATCTCTGCCACACTTAACATTGTGGTGCCTCCTGCTAGGGAGAATTGAGAGTGACTTTTCCTCCTTTAATTACTTGGCTTCCTAAGAGAAACACATTGCACTTTGCATAGATGTTACCTATGAAGTTCTGTTTTAAAAAAACAAAAACAAAAGTCCTAATAAAAGCCATTTTCCTGTAGAAGTGAAATTGTCTAATGGGACTTCTGTGAATAGTATTTAAGTTCCAGGAAAATATCTGCTTGAATCTGGTGGCTGAAGTTTGCAGGATATCATGCATAGAGAAGAAATTCATCTTTTACGTATTTCAATACAGGCAGTCCCCGACTTACGCGGATCCGACTTACGTCGGATCCGCACTTACGAACGGAGCTTTCTCGCCCCGGAAGTCGGGGCGAGAAAGCCCCGTTCGTAAGCTGCTCCGGTGCCCCTGGTCTGCTGAAGACCGTCCCCAGCAGACCACAGGCACCGGGACCCAAGCGGCAGCAGCGGGCAGGTTCCCGCGCTTCTGAGGCTTTGCCAGAGCAAAGCCTCAGAAGCGCGGGAACCCCCGCTGCTGCCGCATGAGACCCGGTACCTGTGGTCTGCTGGGGACCGTCCCCAGCAGACCACAGGCACCGGGACCCAAGCGGCAGCAGCGGGCAGGTTCCCGCGCTTCTGAGGCTTTGCCAGAGCAAAGCCTCAGAAGCGCGGGAACCCCCGTTGCTGCCGCATGAGACCCGGTGCCTGTGGTCTGCTGGGGATGGTCCCCAGCAGACCACAGGCACCCGGACTGAAGCCGCAGCCGCGGGGGGGTCCCGCGCCTCTGAGGCTTTGCCAGAGCAAAGCCTCAGAGGCGCGGCACCCCGCTGCCGCTGCAGCTCTGCTCCCCGTGTCCCTGGTCTGCTGGGGGGGGGGCGCAGCTAGTGTGCTCCGCCCCCCCCCCAGCAGAGCAGGCTTTTGTTTTGGACTCTGGGGCAGAGCAGCTGGGGTGCTGCCGATTGGTCCTGCAGCGCCTGTGGGCACTACTGGACCAACCCGGCAGCACCCCAGCTGCTCTGCCCCAGGTCCTGATTCAGCCGCTGCTGGTCAGTTTCAGCAGCGGCTGAATCAGGACGTCTGGGGCAGAGCAGATGGGGTGCTGCTGGGTTGGTCCAGTAGCACCCCAGCTGCTCTGCCCCAGGCGTCCCCAAGTCAGCTTCTGCTGAAACTGACCAGCGCTGACTACAGGAAGCCCCAGGCAGAGTTGCTCTGCCCCGGGCTTCCTGGAATCAGCTGCTGATCAGTTTCAGCAGCAGCTGACTTGGGGACGCTTGGGGTTCTTAAGTTGATTCTGTATGTAAGTCAGAAGTGGCGGTCAGTTTCAGCAGTGTCTGAATCTGGACGCCAGTTCCGACTTACATACAGATTCAACTTAAGAACAAACCTACAGTCCCTATCTTGTACGTAACCCGGGGACTGCCTGTACACATACACTTTCAAAAAACAGCACCCAGGGCAATCTATAAATTTGTAACATTCAAAGACATGGTAGCACACTGGAAACTTAACATCGCTATTCAGAGCTCTCTGCAGTACAAGCTATAAGTTGCTAAACAGCCACAAGGTGTTCCGGAGCACAAGATGAATCCTTTAAGTCCTTTGGCGTGAACAGTGTGCTGTGATATCTTTGGCTGTAAAGTGAGTGGACTTTTATCTGTCTTTTTTCTAGGAACTGGAGACATTGTTGCTGTCATGATTACAGAATCCAAAGTAAAGGAGATCCTAAATTACTTGGAAAAGAACATCTCTGTCCTGATGGCAATAGCAGTTGGAGCTCGTGTTCCTCCGAAGAATATTAGTCGTGGCTCTCTAGTCTTTGTGTCAATATCATTCATCGTTTTGATGATAATTTCTTCAGCGTGGTTAATATTTTACTTCATCCAGAAGATCAGGTACACAAATGCACGTGACAGGAATCAGGTAAGATGTCCCTTGCTTCTCTCTATTTAGATGTTTTTATATATTACAGTAGTTGACTATTGGATCATATATTAATTATAAGAATAATTATACCATCTCAGAGGGGTAGCCATGTTAGTCTGTAACATAAAAATGAGTAGTCCTGTGGCAACTTAGAGACTTTTGTTAGTTTCTCAGGTGCCACAGGGCTACTCGTGTTTTAATTAATCTAGCAAATGCTTGCTATGAGGAGTAACAATTATAGAAAGTCTCCATGCAAAAACTAGGAAGGAATATTATTTTATACAGTAAGATACTCTAGTTGATTGGCATTGCAAATTCTTTATTATTGAGCCACAAACTAAAGTGTGATCTACCCTTGAAAATTAGTCTAAGAAAGTATATTGTAGATTTTTATATATCTACCCCTCTTAGTCTGAAAAATTTAAAGTGAATTACTCAAGAGCTGTGTGTAGTAGGACATAAAAATTCTAAAGAAAGAATGCATTTTCCGATTATTTTTTAGTTTCTGGAATCTACTATGTATGTGGGATTACTTAAAGTTTAAAAATTCCTTAAGAACTCTAAACAAAAGACCCAGTTGTTATAAAGTGATGTACAATGCAATACAATATTTTCTGCTGCTGCTTCAAGTAATGTCCCTTTGGGTTTTCTATTCTAAGAGATGTATCTGTCCTTGCACTGCTGATCAGAGAACTTTCGTAGCAGTGTCTATTCAGCTCGCACATGTGCTATCCCCTTGTGTTCTGCCATAAGGCTAACTGGTGTTGTGCAGATAAACTCTCCTTAGTTCTTTTTCAATAGCCCCTGACTATTTGTTACTGGATGATTAGCAATTGTAAAGAGGTTAATCTTTAGCACTTTTTAAAGCTTTTTCTTTTTCTTTCTTTTTCTTTTTCTTTATTCTATCTATTTTGTCTATTGGCCAAAAAAAAAAAACTTCATTCTTTCCTCCATCCCGTCTGAGTCAGTGACCTGGGAGCTTGCGAACAGGGACTGATAATGGAGTTTTGAAAGGGACTTTTCCAGGTGGAGAAGGAGCTAATACAGGACCCTTGAGGGAAGTGGCTGTCTGTAGTGTGTGTTTGTGTTTGGGGGTTTCTTGCTGTGTGCTGAGCTTGTGTTTGTCTGTCTGGGGTTTGGGGATCTTCCCCCGCCTCCCCCCCGGAGTGCGTGCTGTGGTTTGGCAGGTGGAAGCTGTGAGTTTCTAATCAAGGTTTGAAAACTAGAAGCCTCTGCTCATTGGTTGATCCTTAGCCCCTCCCACTGATTATCAAACAGTCCAGGGCTTTATATAGCAAAGAGTCAGCAACCAAGGGCTGATAACGGGGAGCTTTGAGAGGGTGTGGGAAGGGGACACAATACACTTGCCATTCTTTAAAATCTTTCACTAAACTATTATCAAAGCTTCCTGAGCTCTGGTGGGCCTTCAGAGGTTGATTGCATCAGAGGCAAGTCTTTGACCTGGGTCTAGTCTCCACCTTCTAAACAAGACAGCCAGAGCAGGGCAGCAGCCAGCATGGGAGTTTGCTTGGAAATTTACCCTGGGAAACTCCTGTAGTGTATAGTGCTCTTTTTCTTGAAGAATTTTTTTTCCTTTTCTCTCTCCCGCCCTTCAAGGAGGCATCTAAAACATCTAAAGAATCTCTCAGAAGAAAGGCATGTATGGATGGTGATAGGTCTGCTGTTATTACCTGCACTGCATGTGCCATGTTTGTCTTCCTCCTGGAAGAAAGAAGGGATTTCATCTGCACTAAGTGCAAGTTGGTTGGCATTTTGTAAGAAAAAATTAGAGGACTTAAGGCCCAAGTATCAACCCTACGTTCTATCAGAGAGCATGAAGACTTCCTCGATAGAAGGCAGCGTTTAATCCTGCAGGCACAGCAGGCTGAAAAGCCAGTGAGGGCAGTATAAGACAAGGAAGAGAACTGGTAGTATGTAACCACTAGAAGAAGAAGGCGGCCAACTCAGGTATCCCCCATTTCTGTAGAGGTAAGTAACTGCTTTCAGGCTTTCTCCACAGACACTGTGGTGGAAAATGCTGTGGCGGGGACCTCTCAGGGAAGAAATCAGAAGGGAACACCATCTACCAGAAGGCATGGGATGCATAGTCCTAGGGATGGGGGTTCCATGACCACCACCCCTAAACGAAGAAGGCGGGGGAGGTCAGGGACTCCCTCCTAAGAGGGACAGAGTCATCCATCTGCCGTTCAGACCTGCAATCTCAGTATGCTGCTTACCAGGACCTCGCATCCAGGATGTGACCGAGAGTCTTCCAAAACTGATCAAACCTTCGGATTGCTACCCCTTCCTGCTTTTCCAGGTAGGAACTAACAATACGGCCAAGAATGACCTTGAGTGGGTCACTGCGGATTATGTAGCGCTAGGAAAAAGGATCAAGAAATTTGAATCGCAAGTGGTGTTCTCGTCCATCCTTTCAGTTGAAGGAGACGGTCTGGGTAGGGATCGTCGAATTGAAGAAGTAAATGCATGGTTGCACAGGTGGTGTTGAAGAGAGGGCTTTGGTTTCTTAGACCATGGGACTCTGTTCTGGGCACAAGAATTGTTAGGAAGAGATGGGATCCACCTAATCAAGCTAGGAAAGAGCATCTTCGTAGGCAGGCTTGGAATCCTAGTTAGGAGGGCTTTAAACTAGATTCGTCTGGGGACGGTGACCAAAGCCCTGAGGTAAGTGAGGAAGTCAGATACTGGGAAGAAACACAAGGAGAAATGAGCAACAAAGGAGGACCCCTGACTCAAATGGAGAAGGTAGGGTGATCAACTGGTTATCTAAGGTGTTTGTACACAAATGCAAGAAGATGGGGAAACAGGAAGAATTAGAAAGCCCTGGCCCAGTCAAAGAACTATGATTTGATTGAAATAACGGAGACTTGGTGGGATGACTCGCATACCTGGAGCACTGTCATGGAAGGGTATAAACTGTTAGGAAGAACAGGTGGGGGAGGAAAAGAGGAGGATTTGAACTGTATGTAAGAGAGCAGTATGATTGCTCAGAGCTCCAGTATATAGAGGGAGAAAAGCCTGTTGAGAGTCTATGGATTAAGTTTAGAGGTGGAAGCAACAGGGGTGATGTTGTGGTTGGTGTCTGCTAGGGACCACCGGTGGTTAAGGTAGACGAGGCTTTTTCAGACAACTGAGAGAAGCTTCCAGATCACAGGCCCTGGTTCTCATGGGGGACTTTAATCACCCTGACATCTGTTGGGAGACCAATACAGAAGTACACAGACAATCCAGGAAGTTTTTGGAAAATGTTGGGGATAACGTCTTTGTACAAGTGCTGAAGGAACTGACTAGGGGCTATGTGCAACTTGACCTGCTGCTCACAAAGAGGGAGGAACTAGTACGGGGAGTAGGGGTGGGTGACAACCTGGGAAGCAGTGATCATGAGAGAGATTTCAGGATCCTGACCAAAGGAAGAAAGGAGAGTGGCAAAATACACACCCTGGACTTCAGAAAAGCAGACTTTGACTCCCTCAGAGAACTGATGGGCAGGATTCCCTGGAATGCTTAAATAAAGGAGTCTAGGAGAGCTGGCAGTATTTTAAAGAATCCTTATTGGAGGCACAGGAAAAAACAATCCCAATGCACAGCAAGAAAAGCAAATACGATAGGCGACCAGATTGGCTTACTGGGGAAATCCTTGGTGAGCTTAAACACAAAAAGGAAGCTTACAAGAAGTGAAAAATTGAACAGATGACTAGGGAGAAGTATAGATATATTGCTCGAGAATGCAGGGGAGTTTTCAGGAAGGCGAAAGTGCAATTGGAATTGCAGCTAGCAAGGGATGTGAAGGGTAACAAAAAGGGTTTCTATAGTTATTAGCAAGAAGAGGGTGATCAGAGAGAGAGAGAGAGTGTGGGGCCCCTACTAGATGAGGGAGGTAACCTAGTGACAGATGATATGGGAAAAGCTGAAGTACTCAATTCTTTCTTTGCCTCGGTCTTCACAGACAAGGTCAGTTCCCAGACTAATGCACTAAACAATGCAGTAGAGGAAGGAGGTGAACAGCCCTTGGTGGGGAAAGAACAAGTTAGGAACTATTTGGAAAAGCTAGACATACACAAATCCATGGGTCCAGATTTAACGCATCCAAGAGAACTGAGGGAGTTGGCAAATGTCATTGCGGAGCCTTTGGCCATTCTTTGAAAACTTGTGGAGATTGGGAGAGCTCCTGGATGATTAGAAAAAGGCAAATGTAGTGCCCATCTTTAAAAAAGGGAAGAAGGACAATCCAGGGAACTAGAGACCAGTCAGCCTTACCCCAGTCCCTGGAAAAGTGAATCCATTTTGAGGTACTTGGAAGAGGGGAAAGTGATCAGGAATAGTCAACATGGATTCATGAAGAGCAAGTCATGCCTGACCAATCTGATTAGCTTCTATGATGAGGTAACTGGCTCTGTGGATATGGGAAAGTCAGCGGATGTGATATACCTTGACTTTAGCAAGGCTTTTGATATGGTCTCCACAGAATTCTTGCCAGCAAGTTAAGGGAGTATGGATTGGCTAAATGGACTGTAAGATGGATAGAAAGCTGGCTAGACTGTTGGGCCCAACGGGTAGTGATCAATGGCTCAATGTCAGGTTGGCAGTTGGTTTCTAGTGGAGTGCCCCAAGGATCTGTTCTAGTACCGGTTTTGTTCGACATTTTTATTAATGATGATGAGGGGATGGATTGCACCCATCAGCAAGTTTGCAGATAACACTAAGCTAGGGGGAGAGGTAGATATGCTGGAGGGCAGGGATAGGGGTCCAGAGTGACCTAGACAGATTAGAGGATTGGGCCAAAAGAAATGTGATGAGGTTCAACAAGGACAAGTGTAGAGTCCTGCACTTGGGATGGAAGAATCCCAAGCATTGTTACAGGCTGGGGACCGACTGGTTAAGTAGCAGTTCTGTGGAAAAGGACCTGGGGATGACAGTGGATGAGAAGCTGGATATTAGTCAACAGTGTGCCCTTGTAGCCAAGAAGGCTAATGGCATATTAGGATTCATTAGGAGGAGCATTGCCAGGAGATCTAGAGAAGTGATTATTCCCCTTTATTCAGCTCTGGTGAGGCCACACCTGGAGTATTGTGTCCAGTTCTGGGCCCCTCACTATAGAAAGGACGTGGACGCATTGGAGAGGGTCCAGTGGAAGGTGACCAAAATGATTAGCGGGCTGGAGCCCATGACCTATGAGAGACTGAGGGATTTGGATTTGTTTAGTCTGCAGAAGCAAAGAATGAGGGGGGGATTTGATAGCAGCCTTCAATTTCCTGAAGGGAAGTTCTAAAGAGGATGGAGAGAGGCTGTTCTCAGTAGTGACGGATGGCAGAACAAGGAGCAGTGGTCTCAAGTTACAGTGGGAGAGGTCTAGGTTGGATATTAAGAAAAAGTATTTCACTAGGAAGGTGGCGAAGCATTGGAATGGGTTACCTAGGGAAGTGGTGGAATCTCCATCCCTAGAGGTTTTTAAGTCTTGGCTTGACAAAGCCCTGGCTGGGTTGATTTAGATGGGATTGGTCCTGCTTTGGGCAGGAGTATAGACTTGATGACCTGTTGAGGTCTCTTCCAGCTCTGATTCTATGAGGGTATGCTCAGCTCTCCGGGCTTCAAAAAGTGTCAGTTGAAAGGAATCTATCCCAGTGACTGATGGACATTCTAAGTGGAGAAGAATGCATCCCACAGAGGTGTGGTTTGTGCTGGCAACTGGAGCCCAGATTCAAAAAAGGTCTGAGGTTAAAACGTTTCCTCACAGACAGCCCTTCAATCACCCGAGCTGCACCAGAGCCCCAGACAGCAGAAAATCTCACCACAACCCCCAAAGGGATGTCGACAAGCCACTGACACAAGGCCTAGAAGAAAAGGGTGATGAATCCCTACAGTGAGCCCTGCTCAGGGTAAAAGCTAATCTCCTGCACATTTGTTGGTGCCAACTGCAGCAAAGACATCTAAATTCAGTATTGAGGTTCTTGTAGTACCAATGGGCACAGGCAGGGAATCATCAGTGCTGTCTGGTGCAAGAAATATAGAAAATCTGCCCCAAACAGGCTCCTACCATATGTACATAGACATCTTACCACCTGTGGGATGCCAGGTATGGGACCATACTATCAGACCCATGTTACTGACTCCTTTGGTACAGGCAACTCTGCACTGCAACCACTGTACTAATACCTTCAGCATCATCACACTTTGGATGTGTGATGGACTTTTTGGTGCGTGACGGACTGGTTTTGCCTTGGTCTTTACTAAGGCCCCCTTACAGAGTTCATCCAGAGCTCCAGACTCACTGACAATCTCAGGTCATGCACCCACCCTTCTCTTCCACCAAGTCAGAAAACAAACAAGAGGACTTAATCTCCTGTTGCTCTTCTTGTCCATCATATAGAGCCCAGTTCCACCATGGGCCACAATCATACCATCGTTATGATCCACAGCCTCCCTGGTATAGGCAGACTTGGTACTAACCACTTGGCGGCTCCTCACTGTTGCAGTGGCCCTGTGGGTATCCCTTACAGCCAGGGTGGGGAACCTAAGGCCTGTGGGCCAGATATGGCTCCCGAGGCTCGGGGCTCCAGCTTCCCCGCTTACTCCCCGTAGGGCTGGAGCCCACAAAATCTACTAGTGTGGATCCTTGAAGACTCTCTGGTGTTGCTTCTCACTTGTGTGCAGCCCCTGACTGATTTTTTTCTGAATGTCAGTGGCTGCCGACCCAAAAAAGGTTCCCCACCCCTGCCTTAGAAGCTCAAAGACAGATACATGCTGTAGTGTGGCCTATCAGCAACCAAGGATACCCTCAATGCAGAGCTGAAGAAGCATGTATCTGAACACCCTGGATAGACAAGGGAGGAACAAGAAGCTGAAGCCAAAAGAAAGAAGTTACAGCTTGGGCTAATTTCTCATTGTCATGACCAGATCAGTGATGCTCCCTCACCCATCCGTGGCAGATTATTTAAATTATTTCAGGATCTGGTGCAGTGTGTGATGGTCAGTACAGTTACCGAACACAGGAGATGACTGAGTCACACCACAATCTACATTCTTCTGCCTCCTCCAGAGTAGCCCTACCTGTTAATGATACACCAGGGCCCACAATGATACTCACAGCACATGCTGAGGGCCACAACTTAAGTGTGGCTGCAAATACATGCAAATATATATGCAAATAGCTTCTTTCACACTGATGGGCATGAATATAAAGAATCAGGCAAGACTACAGAACTTCCAGGCCCCATTTAAGTCAGTTCTGCTGATATTAATAAAATGCAGTATTTACCTGATTTCCACCCATGTGACAGCACTTAATGGGTAATGACAGTCCAGGAATTTAACTACTAAAACACACAAACTGAAGACCATTAAATTGACTAATTTTTTGTTTGGCTCCCACTCACAGGCCTTGTTGAGCCCCATGTAAATCCAAACCACAGCGCAGGCCCCAAACAAAGGGGCTGCGGGCCGGGTGTTAAGTAGCCCTGATTTAAATGAAGAAAAACAAAAGGTATTTGAGATAAGAACCCGACCAACACTGGGTAAATCTTCTAGTTGTGAATAATAGTATCTTTGTTCACACAGATGCCTTTTCTGATACAAAGATAAGAGATCATGGATATTGAATCACTAGTCATCTTTAGAACACCCATTTGCTAGATCCGCTTTATAGTCATAATTAATGTGTTAATGTACCAAACGTTTTAATAATATTAATACAAATTTCTTAAATGGTGTGAGCTATCAGTGGAAATGACCATTAGTCTATCAGCCGCAATACACCAAAATACACTTTTCTTAGGGTTTTGTTATAGAAACTCTGATATCCTGAGATGTGAGGGAAGTTCTTAGATGACATGTTATGAGCTAAGACATTAAGGAATTAAATTTTCATCAGTATCCATATATGCTTTAGTTCTGATATACTAGGACCATGTATATGCACAGGCTGGATTTTTTTCATCCAGTGTGCACGAGTGTTAATGTACAAGCATGTACACCTGCAGTTATATGCCTAAGCAGAAAATGAGTTAAGGATCAATTGAAAATCAAGACTTGATACTTCCCCAAGAACCCTCTCATTTCAGTACATCTCATTAAATGAGTGTGATGATCTAGTACACATTACGCATATGCTACACTTGACTAAAATAGAAGTTCCTTGGTTCTAAGGATTGCTTGGCATCTGCTGTGCTATATTGTAGGGCACGGGTGGCCAACCTGTTCCAGACGAAGAGCCACATCGCGCTGGGGGGAAATGGGTGCCGGTACATTTGTCCTGGGAGGGCTCGCGTGCGCGCACGCACACACACACACACGGCTCCCCGAACAGCGGCGAGCCCCGCTTGCCAGCTGTGCTGTCCGGCGATCTGTGCATGCTTAGATCGACCAAACCCGGCTCTCCCGAGTCGATTGTATTATTTGTCGAGCTGTGTGTGTGTGTGTGTGTGTGTGTGTGTGTGTGTGTGTGTGTGTGTGTGTGTGTGTGTGTGTGAGAACTTTTCCCCAGGTCTTCACAGTCCTGCCTCCTCTTCTCCCTTCCCTCCCCCCCCAAAACAACTTTGCCCTGGCTCTTCATGTTGTCTCTACTGCTGTTGTGGCTCACAAAAAAAGCAGTGGGAAGCAGTGAGAGGTGCAAGCTCTGGAAGGGAATTTGGGTGCAGGAGGAAATAGAGAGGAGGATGCTGGTTCAGGGAGGGGGCTCCAGGCTAGAGATTGTTGGGGTCAGGTGGAGGGTTGGGGTGCTGAGCAAACTGCAGGCTTGTGGCTGTAAGGGTGCAGGAATTTGGGCTGGGGTGCATGAGGGGCTCAGGGCAGGGAGGCTGGGAGTATGATGAGCTCAGGACACAGATTTGCAGTGTGTGGATGGAGCAGAAGTGTTGTGGCAGAAGACTCGTGATTTGGGGCTGAGAGGCTCAGGACAGGGGGTTCCAGTGTATGATAGGCTCAGGTTTGGGGCCTCCGGGGGTGCAGGAGTGTTATGGTGCTGCGGCCAGATGGGGGCTTGGCCCTAATTGTGGGCTTGTTGGTCAGGCTTCATTTTTAAATAAAATGTCAAACACAAAATGTTTCAGCGTTGTCTTTATTTGAGAGGGGTGGGGAACCTGTTTTTAGTCAGGGGTCACTGACCCACAGAAAAGTCAGTCGGGGCCAAACAAGTGAGATGCAAAAAAAATAACCATTCCAAACCCCCCCCCAAGCCTCACTAATGTGGCCTCCAACCGTGCTGGTGGGGGCAGGGGACAGGGTGCTGGGGCAGGGTACTAGTGGGGGGGGGGCGGGTCTGGCCAGGAGGAGGGGACAGACACAACTGGGCTCAGTACCTGGGGATCCCAGGTCTCAGGAAGCATGCTGGCTGCTCCTCCCCTCCCAATCCCCCTCCTCTTCCCCAGAGCCAGGCGTGCACCCACACACCAACCCAATCCCCTTCCCCACAGCCAGGCACCCCCTCAACCCAATCCCCCTTCCCTTCCCCAGAGCCAGGCACACCCCCTCAACCCAATTCCCTTCCCCAGAGCCAGGTACACACACCCCTATCCCAATCCCCCCTCCAGAGCCAGGCACCGGTCCCCCTCTACCAATTCCTTTCCCCCCCTTCTCCCCAATTCTCGGGTCCCAGAGATGGAGTTGCCACTACAGCCACACGCGTCTCTCTCCAGGCGCTGGGGCGCGTGCGTTGAGTGGCCAGCCTTGAGACGTGCAGACTGGGATGCCGTGTGCACCTCTGCTGATCCCAATACTGTCTTTTAACCAGTTCTCAATCCAAGAAAGGACCTTCCCTCTTATCCCATGGCCATGTAATTTACACAAGAGCCTTTGGTGAGGGACCTTGTCAAAGGCTTTCTGAAAATCCAAGTATACTATATCTACTGGATCCCCCTTGTCCGCATGTTTGTTAACCCCGTCAAAGAACTCTAACAGATTAGTAAGACATGATTTCCCTTTACAGAAACCATGTTGACTTTTTTGTCCAACAAATTATGTTCTTCTACATGCTTCACAATTTTATTCTTTACTATTGTTTCGACAAATTTGCCTGGTACTGAAGTCTGTAATTGCCAGGATCACATTTAGAGCCCTTTTTAAATATTGGTGTCACGTTGGCTACCTTCCAGTCATTAGGTACAGAAGCCGATTTAAAGGATAGGTTACAAACCACAAATAATAGCTCAGCAATTTCTCATTTGAGTTCTTTTAGAACCATTGGATGAATGCCATCTGGTCCCGGAGATTTGTTAACATTGTTTTTCTATTTGTTCCAAAACCTCCTCTAATGACACTTCAATCCGGGACAGTTCCTCAGATTCATCACCCACAAAGGACGGTGCAGATTCAGGAATCTCCCCAACGTCCTCAGCCGTGAAGACTGAAGCAAATAAATCATTTAGTTTCTCCGCAATGGCTTTATCGTCCTTGATTGCTCCTTTTATAGCTCGATCATCTAGGGGACCCACAGGTTTTTTAGCAGGCTTCCTGCTTCTAATGTACTTAAAAAACATTTTATTTCTTTTTGAGTTTTTGGCTCCTGTTCCTCAAAATCTTTTTTTGCTTTTTCTTATTACATTTTTACACTTGATTTGACAGTGTTTATGTTCCTTTCTGTTTATCTCACTAGGATTGGACTTCCACTTCTTAAAAGATACCTTTTTGTCCCTCACTCCTTCTTTTACATGGTGGTTAAGCCACGGTGACTCTTTTTTAGGTCTCTTGCTATGTTTTTTAATTTGGGATATACATTTAAGTTGAGCCTCTATTATGGTGTCTTTAAAAAGTTTCCATGCAGCTTTCAGGGATTTGGCTCTAGTCACTGTGCCTTTTAATTTCTGTTTAACTAACCTCCTCATTTTTGTGTAATTCTCCTTTTTGAAATTAAATGCCAGAGTGCTGGACTACTGAGGGGTTCTTCCCACCACAGGAATGTTGAATGTTCTTATATTATGGTCACTATTCCCAAGTGGTCCTGTAACGGTTATATCCTGGACCTGATCCTGCACTCCACTCAGGACTAAATCGAGAATTGCCTCTCCCCTTGTGGGTTCCTACACCAGCTGCTCCAAGAAGCAGTCATTTAAGCCATTGAGAAATTTTATCTCCGCTTCTCTTCCTGAGGTGACATGTATCCAGTCAATATGGGGGTAATTAAAATCCCCCATTATTAATATCCCCCATTATTATAGAGTTCTTTATTTTGGTTCCGGATTCCATCCTGGTTCCATCAGGAGCTGCAGTTTTTTCTTTACAAGCTTCATGCCGCAGGTTGGCGATCCCTGTTGTAGGGTCAGTGCAGGCCTGATTAGTCATGTAACACTGTCTCCCTGTTTGCAGCTACTAAGTAGCTTTAAATAAATAGCAAGACAGAATTGTTTACATAGAGTAATAGAAAAGCAAGTGCTGTAGATGCTACAAAGCTGTTATCATATTGCAAATAGAATGTAATTCGTGAGAAATGTATGTTGTTCTCCTTATGAAAATTTTGGACCACAGCTGAACTGGACTAAAAAGTACAATATCCTTGTGTGGGAAAGCAGAGATGCAGCTGGACAGAATTCTCTACATTGACCATTAGTGCATGACTTGGAGAATGATGGCAGTTGGCAAATTTAAAAACAGAATTTACTCCCTATGTGATATCTGTGATTCTGTAGGCTCAGTATCTGACTTGACTTTCTAAAAGCTGCCTGAGGACATTCAGACCAAGAATTGAGTCCTTAAAAATCTCAATCTTCAGGGGAGTTGTCTTCGGCTTTTATTTTGTTGGGTCCAGTGCTCAGCACCTGACAGTGATATTCTATAGTTCCAAGAAGTTGATCTTGAAAAATATCATTATTTTTAAGAAAATGTAGCCCTTATTTACTAATGTAGGTAGTGGACTGAGAACTGATTAGTTTCATAATGCACTACACATCTGCTCTGAACTGCTGAATATATTCTCAAAGTGCACTCCAAAACTAATGAATTAATGTAACGTTCCTGTGAGTTACATAAATATCTCCTTTTTCTAGATTAAGAAACTGAGGCAAAGAGTGATTAAGTGATTTGCAGTAATTTCTTGTGTGATCTTTGGGAAAGCCAGGAGTAGTACGCAAACCACCTGATACTCCCAGTCCTCTGTTTTAACAGCTGTAGTGTGCTGTCTGTTAGGACTTCCTTACATGGGTGCCAGGTTTTTATAACTTCTGATGGTGCGCAGAATGGCAACTGTCCTGTACATAGAATGGACCAGGGCAACAACCCTGGGACCCACACTTTGGGGGCGGAGGAGCATACTTCAGAGGTATGTGGAGTCCAGGGTGGCATGGGAGATTAGCAGGGGGGTCTGGCGCCAGCCCACCCTGCTCCACTCTGCCTTGCCTATTCCTAGTGTTGCTCTGCTGAGGGGGCAGAAGCTGGAAAGAGGTAGGGTGGGGGCTTGAAGAAAGGGGCAGAGTAGGGGTGGGAAGAAGCAAGGTGGGGTCGGGTAAAGTATGGGGCCAGAGGCAGTTGCCCTGGTTCATCCTACAGCTCTGAAAATATAAACATAAAATGTGGAACCAAGCCCACATTCCTGAATATTCATGGAGCACAGGCCCATATAACTGGCCACTTACGCTTTTTTATAGTGATGGGGATTCTAAAGAACCAAGGAAAATATTGCAGAGCTAGCTGTTGTCAGTGCACTGAAGGATTCTAACAGTGGCTCTGGAACAATTTTCGGTGTGGGGATGTGGCACTGTGCCTCCCTCAGGCCATTCCCCCATCTTAGGCCGGGGCCACAACTGGGAACAACTATGGAGCCCTGGGTGCAGGGCCAATGGTTGGGGCCCCAGAGGCTTGAAGTAGAGCTGTTGGCACCCTGGGTGGCAACAGAGCCCCCTGGGCCAGCAGCCAGGACCCCCAGAAGCAGCAGGCCCCTGGGCACGGGCTGGTAAATGGGACCTTGATGCAGGGTGCAAAACCTGGGGAGTGCTACAGAACCCCTTGAACCTCTACTTCCTTGGCCTATGGATTCCCATTTAGATCTCAGGCCACTTAACTATGAAGTACACCTGTGACTCTTGGTATGACAAAACTCCATGAACCAACTTAGCCAGTGTATGAACTTTATATTGTGCTAATATTTTCACTTTCACCAATATTTTGTCTTGCAGTTATGTCTGAATATGGCTGCACTGTAAGAAAATTCTTAGTCACTTATGACACATACCTAGATATTAATTGGACTCTGAAAGTTCTGGCTTTGTTAAAAGTACACGGGCCTACTGTCCTAATTTTATTCTCTTCCTGCTTCTGTTCCCATGTACTATGTTATTTCTTTTATGGGGAAGGATTAACAAACTGCAAAACATTCTGCATGTATTCTTCTTGACATTCTCTTGCTCGCCACACTGAGGATAGAATTTGTTGTCTCTCTAGATCCCCAGTTTGTTTTGAAATTTGTTTGGCTATAATCACTGCTTAAATAAGCATTTTCAAGCATCATTAAAGTCTTTCTGTGGTGACTTTCTGTGGTTTTCTATATATTCAGTTTAAAAAGGGGGGGGGCTCCTTATTGCACTTTTTAAAGCTCTAACAACTGTGCTAAATTTGAATACCTAAAACAAATGGCATTTTTTTAAATGTTTTGACAGTGGCTAAAGTTGTTGCCGGAAATACTAGTTGTGGTGTGATAGGCCCCATAGAGACCCTGGAAGTTTCCTTGGTATATATTATATTTAGCTGCATAACCTGAAACTGGTACTCATCATGGTTCCTTTCGATATTAAAAGTTTAAATATAATTATCATTCAAAGAATATCCGTGGAAAGTTAAATTGTTCCTCTTGCATCCTGTACGTGGCTGGAGATTTGTTCCCTGTGCACACATTTTAAAACTGCAGCTCTGTGGGGAAAGTGCTCTTATGACCTTTACTTGCTTTATATTTTTTCAAAGGTCAGGAGAAACTTGATGAAATTTTTATGTGGTTTAAAAAGCTCAGCTTATTAAAGTTTAATAACGAGGTGGCAGCAGTTAGAACTCAGTTTGAAATGTTCAGATATATTGTAAAGGAGAAGCCAGAGCTTTTAGTGATGCAGTAACAGCTAATTTGTGAACTCTGCTGTTTTTAAGCTATTATGTTTAGAAGCACACTATCCTTTCTACAGAAATAAGTGAAAACAGATGCTCTATTTCTTAAATAAACTAAGTAGAACTGTATGTTACAGGTGTTTCACATGGATAAATATGTACACTTTCACTAGTCCAAAATCATTAAGCAAATTTGATGGTTATTTAGTTTGCCAGGTAGTGATATCTTTTTTTCTTAAACTACCATCAGTCATGAGTGTGAAAGCAAAAATTCCATTTACTCTTGGTGTACAACTAGCAAAACTAGGATATATAGAATGTTGGCTCATTAGAGGGTTTTATCCACATTAGGGATTTTTGAATCAATGTAAGCACGTGATCAAAAATCAAAAGTGTAAACACTCTGCACTGGTACAGTTTACATGAGGTGGGATGAGTCCCACTAATGCAGCACGTGCGCTATTTTCACATTGATATAAAGCCTCAAAGTACAGAATCTGTGAAACTTAATATGATCTCCAAACAGCCATTAGAATTAAGATATTTAAATGTGATCAATTTAAAGATCAGGCTTGCTGTGGTTAATTTTGTATGTATTAACATTTCCAAAAGAAAAGGGACTCTTGTAAAATAACTTTCAGTGCAGGCCCATGTGTATATGCAGTTGTGCTGTGGTTTAAAGGTGCAGTCCAGATCAGTGAGAAGTTGTCACTGCCTGTCCTGTTACCCTGGGTGCCTGAAATATCCTGATGCTATAACTCACAACCTGGCACCACCTGGCGAACCTTCAGGTTACACCTTTAGGGTACGTCTAAACTACATCGCCTTTTTGATAAAGGGATGTAAATTAGACATATTGAAACTGTAAAATAAGCTAGGATTTGAATTTCTTGTACTTTATTTGCATAATGGCAGCTGCGGCTTTTTTCGAAAAGCCACTTTTTGGAAAAAACCCGCTGTCAAGACGGGGATTTTTTGATAGAAATGCCCCAGTTTGAAAGATTCTGTAACCCTCATTTTTTTTGAAATGAGACATTTCTGTCAAAAGATCCCTATCTTAACCGGGGTTTTCTTTTCCCAATGACCGCCATTATGGAAATGAAGCGCAGGAAATTCAAATCCCAGCTTCATTTACAGTTTTGATATGTCTAATTTACATTCCTTGATCGAAAAAGAGATGTAGTTTAGACATACCCTTAGTGTCTGAACTAGAAAACCCCAGTTTAGCAGCTCTGACCCACAGCCTGCCTATGGGCCCACTCTGGCTTCCACCAGTCTTCGCTACAATCAGCAAGATGACTCCTCCATACTTCGAAAGTTGTCAAAATTGTGTTCTCTGCAATGTCCAGCCCCCCTGAACAAGTTAGGGAAAAAAATGTTTGCTTGCTCCTTTTTAGAGACAAAAGTACATCAGAGCTTAACTTACTTAGGGAAAAACACCCTGCCCAGAAAACACAGCACTGAGTTGGCTTATAGTAAAAATATTTATGTATTAACATCATAGAATCATAGAATAATAGGACTGGAAGGGACCTCGAGAGGTCATCGAGTCCAGCCCCCCGCCCTCAAGGCAGGATCAAGCTCCGTCTACACCATCCCTGACAGATGTCTATCTAACCTGTTCTTAAATATCTCCAGAGAGGGAGATTCTACCACCTCCCTTGGCAATTTATTCCAATATTTGACCACCCTGACAGTTAGGAATTTTTTCCTAATGTCCAATCTAAACCTCCCCTGCTGCACTTTAAGCCCATTACTCCTTGTCCTGTCCTCAGAAACCAAGAGGAACAAATTTTCGCCTTCCTCCTTGTGACACCCTTTTAGATATTTGAAAACCGCTATCATGTCCCCCCTTATCTTCTTTTTTCCAAACTAAACAAGCCCAGTTCATGAAGCCTGGCTTCATAGGTCATGTTCTCTAAACCTTTAATCATTCTTGTCGCTCTTCTCTGTACCCTTTCCAATTTCTCCACATCTTTCTTGAAATGTGGTGCCCAGAACTGGACACAGTACTCCAGCTGAGGCCTAACTAGTGCAGAGTAGAGCGGCAGAATGACTTCACGAGTTTTGCTTACAACACACCTGTTGATACAACCTAGAATCATATTTGCTTTTTTTGCAACAGCATCACACTGTTGACTCATATTCAACATCGAGTAAGTGGTGCCCAGTAAAAGGAATAGTGTTAGAAAAGAACAAAAATAAAAGCAAAAACATTCTTCTAAAACTTCATCTGGTAAGGTACAGGCTTTGTTCAAGATGTTTTCTCTTGCCATTCATTCATTCTTTCCAACCCTAGCTAACTTCCCCTTCCCTTGTACCTTTTACAGAAGTACAAGATATTTGCTTCCTGTGACTGAGTGACAATATTAGTTTCCAGAGACTTTCAAACTCTTTCCTGTTTGAAGAACCCATCTTTCTCAGCTAGCAAGATCTCTGGCTTCTTGTCTTTCTCCAGCTGCTTGCCTAAAAGGGCTTCTGTCCTCCAACATGCAGTGCTATTGTTTCAAAAGGCAAAGGTGGCCTTAAGCAGTTCTGCCTTTTTTGTGCATTGTCCATCCCTCTGTATATAAATAGGGCTTCCATTGTTTTGACTCCAACATGATTAATTTACATAGGAGTTAGGAACATAACTTTCTCTCCTATTTGGGAGGGAACCTGTTTTGCCAGATTTTAAAGCATATTATTTCCCCATAGTATTGATTCATACATTTCACAATTATTAATCAGTGTATCATTAGCTTTCAGAAAAGACCTCGCTCTGTATGCTTTTATAATACAATAACATGGTACACAATCAGTTGATTCAGTTATAACTTGAGGTTCAGCCCCACTTCAACCCTTTGAAATTGATTTTTCTCAGGGTCAACTCAAAAGTATTTTCAAACTATGAGGAAGGACATGGGGTCTAGTGATGAAGGAAGCTCCATGCTCTTCCATCCCTGGTTGATGTCTGCTAACATGCAAATCATTCTGTTTCCTGAAATCTCTCCTTCCCTTGTTAGCATGGTAGCTTTCTTCACTGCTTATATGTAAATCTACTTTATTTGTCTCTGCCTGATGTCCAGGCTAGATAAAGGAGCAAACACATTCCTTTGTCTATGGCAGACCTGTTTATAAATTCCCCTTGCTTGCTTGCTTGATTTAAACACACTTTCATTATAATCCAAGCATATGTCTGTAACTCAACACACGGAGCACATACATCATGCAAGTTATTATTGATAAGTTGTTGGAGTTCAAATGCCACAAAGCACATTTTGTACAAAGGTTACAGTTCATATTGGACCTTAAATTCACAGCACAATATCTACTACTTGAACTGATCAGTCAGAGGCTATTATCTCTAGATTGATCTGTGAAGAGATAAGAGATGCAGTGAACACACTTCGCCAGTGGGTTTCATAGTTCTTTGCTAATAGCAGAGTACCGCAGAGACCCAGGACTCCCTGAGTTCATTTCCAGATTCTGCAGGTGAGCATGCAGTAGGGTTAGACCCTTCCTTCCTCTATCTCCCTGAGCTTCTGTCTGCCGCACCCTGCCTTTCACCCCAGATCCTACCTCCACAATTTCTGACCCCTTTGTGTTCCAGTCAGGCAGGGTTGGCCTTAGGGAAAATGGCGCCCTGGGTGAACTTGTATTTTGGTGCTTCAAAGCAGCTGCACTACACAGCTGAGCCAGGGATCAGCTGTGCGGTGCTGCTGCTTTGAAACCCCAACCCAGTGTTTCAAACTGCCTCTTTAAAAGGCCGAAGTGCCGTGTAGCCTGGGGACAGCTGGGAATGCCCCAGCTGCCCCCAGGCTCCACAACTGCCCTTTTGAAACACAGAGGTGGCATATCAAAGGGGAAGCTATGTAGCGTTGCCCTGCGGAGTTTTGTCCCAGTGGGGACTCTTGTACATTTCAAAGGAGGAATGTGGAAATGCCTGATGAGTAGTCAAGTAGTGGATGGAAAGTCCATTGACTACTCAACTAGTCAGTTAACTGCAATTTAACATCCTTAGCATCAACTATTCAATTAGACAAATTGAAATTTTACATCCCTAATAATCATACTAGGAACCCCAGTGCCTTTGAGAGCATGAAAAAGGTTTGCATGGGAGCAAAAGAAATTTCTTTATTCTTAATTTTGATGTAGTAACAACACGGAGCCCAGCAACAGCTCTGACAAAGGCTCCTTGCCCTCAGGAATTTCAGCATACTGTTAAGTACAACTTGTAGTGAAAACAAACAGATCCTGATGGTGCAGATAGGTGATCAAGAATTGAAAGAAAGGTATGAGTTTCAGCCTGGCAGGTAGACACCACCCATTGTAACCCCATTTTCCTCTCCTCTGCACCCAGCCCACTGCCTCACAGCCCCCTAGCACTCCCCCGCCCCCCCTCAAAAATAAAAGTGAGTAAAACTTCTGAGCCAGGGGAGCAGGGAGGACATGATCTTCAACTGCTTTTAGGGGGCACAACTTAAAGTCCTTACCCCAACCACTCAAGCGTCATACCCCTATCCCTAGCTGGTATTCCACCTCTCCCCCTCAGTTCCCCTGTGGGAAAGCAACTATTCCTTCCTCCCTTACCTAACCTCAGCAGCCTTCCCTCCTCCCTACTATTCGGCTGCATCTAGACTGGCAAGTTTTTCTGCAAAAACAGCTGCTTTTGCTGAAAAACTTGCCAGCTGTCTACACTGGCCGCTTGAATTTCTGCAAGAACACTGACAATCTTGTGTAAGATTGTCAGTGTTCTTGCGGAAATGCTATGCTGCTCCCATTCAAGCAAAAGCCCTCTTGCGCAAATGCTTTTGCGCAAGAGGGTCAGTGTAGACAACGTGGTATTGCTTTGCGCAAAAAGCCCCGATTGCAAAAATGGAGATCGGGGCTTTCTTGCGCAAAACCATGTCTAGATTGGCATGGATGCTTTTCCTCAAAGTGCTTTTGCGGAACAGTGTCCGTGCCAATCTAGATGCTCTTTTCCGCAAATGCTTTTAACGGGAAAAACTTTTCCGTTAAAAAGCATTTGCAGAAAATCATGCCAGTCTAGATGTAGCCTTCCAGGCTGAGGTCCTTGGTGCATATGCTATTTGTTTCTCTCTCGTGGCTTGGCCCCAGGCTGCCTGCCTCCAGCAAGCAGGAGAGGGTGGAGGAGAGATCTTGGCAAGCAGACCTTGGAGAAAACTGGGTGTGTGGGGGTAATGTGACCCAGTGCAGTGCATGCTCCCCCCCCCCCCCCCCCCAATGTGTCATCTCTCTGCAGGGAAAGGATGGGATGCAGGCAGGTTCCAATACCATCCTGGGTTAGCCTGGTGCTCACTTTGCAAAGCTAAATCTGTTTACTGTTAAGAGTCAAGGGAAAGCCCTTTCCTGGAAAAGTGGCTATTAGGAAGGGAAGGGGAAGAAAAGGGAGGATGTGGACCCACACCTGCTTCACAGTAACACACACCCAGATAGCAAGGCTGCTCCAACCCCTTAGCCAGCCAGAACACAGAGAAGCTACATACTCCTTCAATCCCCACTGAACTCAGCCACCCACCCTAAGCCTCTTCTAGCAGTCTACCCAACCCACTCCCCACATGGCTTCTACAGAGGCCCTCTTTCTCAGAGAGATTGGGGAGTTCTGCTGGGCATCCACCCCTACTGCTGCTCTCACCAGACTAGACGAAACAAAAGACAGGACTATGCAGCGCTTTAAAGACTAACAAGATGGTTTATTACAATGGTCCCCAACCATTAGAGGTTGCTGGGTGCCGGGGGCGTGGCCGTTCGCCTGCCGGGCGCGAGAGGGCAGGGACACTTGTGCACCGAGGGGTGGGGCCCCCCCATAGCCGCATGCCCGGGGACTGGCACTCCCCCCATGCGCCATGCTCCCAGAGCGCGGGCGGCCAATCCGCGGCGCTCCCGGGACCGGCACTCACCGTGAGCCATGTGCCTGGGGCCGGCTCCGGCACCATGCATGCGCCACGTGCCCGGGGCCAGGCCAGCCCCGAGCACTTGGTGGGTGCACACAAATGCCTGGCGCCCGCGGGCACCGTGTTGGGGACCACTGGTTTATTAGGTGATGAGCTTTCATGGGCCAGACCCACTTCCTCAGATCAAATTGTGGAAAAAAATTTGAAGAGTTACCTGAGATGCATGAGTGCCTCTGTCCTCGCTGATCTGGCTGCTCTGTTTCCCCTCCTGCTTAGCTAACTGTCCCCAAGTAAGGTCATGTGAGACTATTCATATGGGCCCCCATCGGCACATCCTGAGCAGCCACCCTCATCACTCATGTCTAGGGTTGGCACTGTAGGTTACTTTTTCCTCCTCCCTGTCTGGTTTACAGCAAGGGGGGGGGAGCATTGAAAACAGGGTAGAGTGTCTCCCCGTTCAGTGCTGGAGCAGTAGTAGGAAAAACAACTGCAATTAAGTCCTGTTTAGACCCTACCCTGAGCCTGAACATTCTCTGGAAATTCAACTGTAAACAAATCTCTCATGAGCATGTGCAAATAGCAGTTTTTCTAAGGCTTATAAACTGGCCATATTTGGGTGACTTTTTACAGGGGTGGCTTGAGACACACTCCCAACAGGATGATCCCTGTCAAATTTCAAGCCCCTGTTCCAGAGCATGAAGATGTTAGTTTCTCTCTAAATCTTTAGCATGGGCAAAACATATTATCCATAATGATCAAACTGATTTAGCTGAAGTTATTTAAAAAAAAAAAAAAAAAAAAAAAAAGCTGGAGGCAGACACTAGCATGGAGAAACTTCAGCCTGAACCAGTGTTTCCTGTAAGCTGCTCACTTGTGTGGCCACTCAGAAGAAACTCTGATGCCCACAGCTAGCTTTTTTTTGTATGTGTGAGGGTGACATGGTGCATTTACACGTCTCAGCGCAGATAAAATATATTTTGCACATGGATGGAAAAGATTGGAGGGAATATTGTCCTGAATTGTTAATTAGGCAAAGTTATAAACTTAAAACAGTTGTTTTGTAGTGGGATGTGACAATCAACCTTATTTATAAGTAGTGCTGTCTGTTCCATCTATAATCAGTGTATTACAAAAGATTTAAAAGCACTTTATAGACATAGTGTGTCAATTTGAATGGCCCGTAGTACTCTTGACTTCCTATCCTACAATAGAGTGTGAGGATGCTACACACCAGAGCTGGGCAAGAGGTGGCTTGAGGGCCATCTCATCAGCACCCTTACCATAGAGCAGTTTCACTTGCTTTAAACAGCAGGCTGCTAATTGCTCTGCAAACTGGGCGGGGAGGAGAAAGTTTGTGTGGCATCCCCGCCCCCTAGCAAAAGCCCCAGGCTCCCATTGGCCAGTTTCTGACCAATAGGAGAAGAAAAATTTTGCTGAGGGCAGGGGTAGTGATTAAAGTCTCCTCACTCCCCCCTGCCTGTGCTGGAGTAGAGCCATGTGGAGCAGTCTGCCTAGCACACAGGCAGGGTTCTTATGAAGCAGCTGCCTAGGTAAGGGGCTCCCAGCTAGAGCCTGTCCCTCTCCTTCTCCCCAACTATCTGCTCTAGGCCACCACCCAAACCCTCTGTATCCTCTCTTCCTCCAGGTCACCACTCCCTCCTATGCCCCTCCCACAGACCAGAATCCTCTACTGCACTCATAACCCCTCCTAGACCCAGCACCCTACACTCCTGACCCTGATCATAACCCCCTCCTTCAGCCAAACTCCCTTCTGCACCCCACCTGCTGTCCCAGATGCTGTGCCCTCTTCAGCAAAGTGCAGTCCTTGACCACTTACCAAAATCTTGCAGTGTTCTCCATTAAAAATTATTGCCCACCCCTGCTATATACCAACTGCTGTGTTCCTGAAAAGGTGGCTAAGTTTAGAGGTGGGCTAAGACATTTCCTTAATTATGCATATGTAACATTCCCTATAGAAAATTATGTGATGGAAACTATTACATGAATGCATCCCAGGAAGAGTCACTTAAGTTGTCATTAAAGGAGGGCTGCGTCTAGATTTGCATGACTTTCCGGAAATGCTTTTAACGGAAAAGTTTTCCATTAAAAGCATTTTCGGAACAGTGTGTCTAGATTGGCACAGACGCTTTTCCGCAAAAGCACTTTTTGTGGAAAAGCGTCCGTGCCAATCTAGACGCGCTTTTCCGCAAAAAAGGCCTGATCGCCATTTTCGCGATCGGGTCTTTTTTGCGGAAAACAAATCTGAGCTGTCTACACTGGCCCTTTTGCGCAATAGCTTTGCGCAAAAGGGACTTTTGCTTGAATGGGAGCAGCATAGTATTTCCGCAAGAAGCACTGATTTCTTACAGTAGGAAGTCAGTGCTTTTGCGGAAATTCAAGCGGCCAGTGTAGACAGCTGGCAAGTTTTTCCGGAAAAGCAGCTGATTTTTCCGGGAAAAACTGGCTAGTCTAGACACAGCCGAGGTGTTTCAGTGCCTATAGTAGCTCACAGTCTTGAATACTGAATGCAGACTTTGCAACTTATTTACATTCTGAAGAAAAATGACCAAGCACTTACCAAACTGAACAGCCCTGGATGAACTTATAGAATACTGCTTTGCTCTGTAGAAACTACCATTTTGCAGTAAGGTTTTGCTAAAACAATTGTCATTTATTTCAAAGTAAAGATCATGTGCAGAGTAAACTTGTTTAATTCCAATCTTAGTGGTGGAGTTATATTTACCAAAAACTGACGACTAATCTGCAGTGCCCAATTTCATTCAAGAGACACAGACTCAACGCTACGTTTCTATATTTGTAAAGTAGCTAGCAAGTAAAATAAACTTTATGCCATGCCTTAAGAAGTTAGAGAGCAATAGTTTCCCTCATCTGGAAAATCTTCTGAAACAGAGCAGTGTTTTGAGGGGATGTTGCAGAGCCAACAGCCTTATGCCAGCTTCAGGGCAGGAGAGAGATGGCTATTGTGTCCTCCAGCTACTTTTGAGCTACTAAAGTGATCATTAGGCAACATGGAAACATCCATTGCAATGTCATTCCCAAAATTCTGCCAACATAGCTTTGTCAGTTAATGAAAAGATCACTGCAGCTGTGCAGGCAAACCACAGTTCAGTGATTGGATATCTCTCCTATTTACAGATTTATCATTCCATTTCAAGATCTTAAACCCTAAAATGAAAGAGCCATTGCTATTGCAAAAACTTTAGAAGTGTTTTGTACAATTCCAGAACATGGCTAGCATTGCTAATGATTTTGGTACATAAATTGCGCTGGCATAATTGGGTCTTAAGTAAGTTGCTTAAATAAAAGCAGCCATATTTATTTCAGCACTGTTAAACAAAGGAAAAGTATGTGATATAAAAAAGGACAACTTGTAAGGAAAGATTTTAGTTTATTTTCAAGCTTATAAAAGGCTGGGAACAGACACAAATATCCAGTTACTTGACCTGTTTCAAAGACATATGGTGACTTCTGACTTGCAATTTGCACCTGCTCAGGAGAGCCATGATGAAGGTAGAAAGTTCACAGTAATCATGTGCATAATTATAGAAGCTTTTAAATGAAAAAATAAACTAACTTTCTTTCTGCCAATCAGTGGAAACCTCCTCCTGTTTCTGTGGCTCATAGTTATTGAAATGAGGAAGCATGAGCTTTGTTCAGCTCAACGTGATCTGGCCCTTAAATCCTATGAACCAACTGGCAAGTTGCCATTCTTAATTGGCATGGAACACAGCACTGCTGTTGGAATCAGCACTTTACACATAGAAATGACTGTTTGCAACGAACACTGATGCCCATTAAAAACAACTTGACCCTTTGCAACCAAATAGATTTGTCTTGGGATCAGTATTCATATGAACTTTATTCAAGTGTAAAGTGCATTGATTGCATTTTTATTTTATGGGTATTAAATTATTTTCTAGCGTGTGTAAATACTGTTTGGTTTTATGTTGTATTGAGATAACTATTAGGCAAGGCTGTGAATTGTCTGCCTTTTTGGCAGGTTTATACTCTACTCGGAAATGCCAAATAGAAAACTTAGGAAGAGAACAAGGGATGATATACAGGTCATTGAATAAAAATTAATTAGAGCAGAATACAGTAGGAATTAGTGGAAAGGCATGAATCGCTATATCCCAGTGTATGTATTTTAATGGCTCTGAGATTTTTTAAATGCATCTGACGAAGTGGGTCTTTGCCCACGAAAGCTTATGCTCCTACACTTGAGTTAGTCTATAAGGTGCCACAGGACTCCTCGTCGCTTTTGCAGATTCAGACTAATACGGCTACCCCTCTGATACTTTTTAAAAACCGTATCTGAAACCGCCTATGAGACTTTTGCAATAGCAAATGATTTCCTTAACTGCATGTACACAGTCTGCAGCTGGATTTTCTCTTTGGTGGTATGTGCAGGTTATCTGATTGTAGTTACCATATCCTTTATACTTTGATTATTAGCCAATTATAGCAGAGTATTGCAGCATTAATATTTAGCCAGTTAAGTAATTTTAAAGGATAAAAATTGTTAGACTCTAAGCATTAATCCGTGTGTTCTTTTTCTCTAACTTCAATAGCGTCGTCTTGGAGATGCTGCAAAGAAAGCCATTGGCAAATTGACAACCAGGACAGTAAAGAAGGGTGATAAGGTATGGTAATAAGACTTCAGCACAGTATACTCATTGTTTACCTTGATAGTAAAAACAATTTATTTATCTGATTTGTTTTTCTTTTTCCTCTCATCTTTGATGCTTGCTTACTTTATGGGGAAATCTTTTGCTGCAGTATTTCAGTGTGACATCTAGAGCTTTTCTGTAATCTGTAGCCTTTTTTCCCCCAGAGGAGAATTTTTCTTGTTCTGGGACTAGTTGAACTGTGATTGAGTGCTGTTTTGTGTTAGCTGGCTGTGTATTTCTGCAGGCAGGAGTGCAGAAGGCTTTGTGTACAAGAACCCCTAAGGTATTGAGCCATCATGGTAACATTTAATTTACTGTGCTGCTAATGAATCTGTATAAATTGTGAGTACTAGAGAAAGGCAAGTTTAGTGTTAGTTATGTGGAACACTGTACACTTAGAATGCTGCACATATATGTTGTGCAAAGTAAAAATTGAGGGTTTATAGAGAAAGTGTCCTTGTGAGAATTCACTTTTATAGACTAGTGGTCTCTTGAGCTAAGGGAGAGGTTGAGTTGAAATACTTGGAGTCTGAAGTCTTGTGCTATAGTGAACTATATTTGGATATCAAAGAACAATTGAAACCTATACAATTGAACCTCATAAGTTCTGTATCAGCTGTAAAATGTATTTATAGCATGAGTCACTTTTCCCTTTCCTTTTGCAAAAGGCACAGGTGTGATTATAATTAAATAGTGTTCTGATTATAATTTTTTTTGCCTTTTAAAAGAAAAATGTTTCCCTTTGCTTCTTCCACACTGACTCCCTCCCATCATCTTTGCTACCTACACAGCAGAAATAGGAGAAGTCATCTGAATTTGCTTCTCTGAAGAGAAACATGAGAAAAATGCTTTTCTCAAGCCATTGTTTTTTGGGTTTTGTTTTGTTTTTGTTTTGTTTCTAAGCAATTTAGTTACATGAATCTTCTGCAGTAGATCTTTGCTGATGTGTGTATATTTAGAACTTATTAAAATGACAAGGGAAGAAGTTGCCTTCCTGACAACATAGATGCAAGATTAAGTGATATGGAGATTGCAGAACAGGCAGCAGGGGACATGTATGTAGTTGAAAGGAATACAGGAATAAATCTGCCACTCATCAGTGCAGCCCATCAGGGTTCTCTGCATGAAATATTGACTGCCTGTTTCCAACTGTGGAGTTGTTAATTTTGTCTTGCTATGGTTCTTTATGTCCTTGTTTTAGTACTTTGCTAGTGCTGAAAAAAAGTATGTTTTGAAAGAAAGCACAGCCTGTGTGTCTGGATAGCCCACAGGTCTTCGTGTGTACTACCAATGCCATGACATGATCTACATGAAATCCACCTTTCTCCAAATGGAAACTTAAAATATGTGCAATTATTTTTATCCATATAGAAACAGTAATTAGACTGTAACCTTTGTAACAAAGTATAGCCAGCAAGTGATCTTGAGCTAGATGTTTATATATAGGAATGACATCAGTAATTCTTGGTTCTAAAGAGTAGAAAAGAACACTTGACTTTCTGAAGTATGAAACAAAACAAAAGAGGGTTAGCTCTGATTATAAAAGGAGATGTAATAATTCTGCTTTAGTAGTATCATATAAAACATTGTAAAGTAAAGATGTAGACTAGATTATAATTGGAATAAAATCCTGTGGAAGTATCTTTTGAGTCAAAATACAAAGTACTATTTGTACAAAGGAATGATAGCTGTTTTATTCTATTTTAAATCTAGTGTATACATAAATACTGATTTTAAATGAAATTGTGACTTTGATATGCATGTAAAATGTGTGTTGTATCTTCTTTGTGAGGCATGTTTGAATTTATTTATTTATAATCTTTTCACCCTTTTCTACCTCTTCCTGTCCATAGCCACTTTGCATATTTGATCCTCACTGCCACAGTACACAGTTCCTGATGACTAATCATGCCTACTTTGCCTTTAATGTAATCTTAACTCTTGACTTGAGTTTTCATGCTATTCATTTTAGGAAACAGACCCTGACTTTGATCATTGTGCTGTCTGTATCGAGTGTTACAAGCAGAACGATGTTGTCCGCATTCTGCCATGCAAGTAAGCTAGCAATTTCTCTTCCTTTGTAAATGAATTTATTCCTAAAAAGAAGTGTGCTGATTCTTGTTTACATTCCTTTGTTTCATTTTATCTAGCATGTTCTCTTCCCTGTTATATTCCAACAGAGGTGTGCATAATATTTTACACATATATAGTTTAGACAGGTCCCTTGTCCTGGGAGCATGCAGTCTCAATAAAGTAAATACAATATACTGACGTGAGAAGGTGGGAGTAGACAGTATTGACAATAGGATCTGTAAAATTGTGGGGGGGGGGGCAAGGGCAATACACAAAGCCTCCTCCCAGTGCCTGGAGCAGAGAGCCACAGGGAGCAGCTGGCTCTTTTGAGCAGGGCTGCTGTCCAGGAGCCGCCTAGGTAAACACCTCCCACACTCCGACTCCCTACCTCGGGTCATTACCCTCTCCTGCCCTAAGTTACCACCCGAACCCTCTTCACTCTCCCCTCCCCAAGGTCAAAACTCCCTCCCAGACCCTGCACCCCCTCCAATACTCCTACCACAGGCCAAAATCCTCTCCTGCACCCATTCCCTCCACCCATTCTGCACCCCAGTTCCCTGCCCTAGCTCACAACCTTGTTCTTCACCCAAACTCCCTCTCAGACCCCACACCCTTTCCTGCACCCTAGTCTCCTACCCTGAACTCCCTTCTGCACCCTGTCCTAGACCCTGCCCTCCATAGAAAAGTATGGCCTTTGGCCACTTTCTAACATCTTAGAGTGCCCTCCTTCTCCCCCCTCCCCCCCCCAAAACAATTATTGCCCACCACCAGCCTGGAGGAATGGCAGGTGATTGGCATATGGAAAGTAGGAAGTGATTTTTAGGGGAAGTGAAGACCATGAAAAAGGCACAAAATAAGAAGAGAATAAATTAGACAAAAAGAGCAGATCCAGAACTTCAGTTAATCATAGTAAATTAAAGTAGAGATGCAAATTTCCATATAGTGGATACTGTAACCTGATATCCTGCTATGACTGTGGGTCCCAACCCAGAATTTCGCTGCCAGAATGTGCCATAAGATCAGATGAAACCTGTGAGGGTAGGATGCGGAGGAATTCTGGCCCTGGAGGTAAGGGAGCAGGGCAGGGGTTGCAGAGCCCAACCTGCACTCTGTGGCTCCTCTTTTCCAGGTGTTTTAACATGGTGCACAGGGTCACAGTGCTGCTTAGATTTGTCCCGCCCTCCTCTCTTGTCATGATGATGTGGGCTAGACAGGCAAAATTTGAATGGCTCAATGACAGTCTGCAACAAATTTCACCATTCTCACAAATCTGACCCAACTGACCCCACCAAACATGACCAACACTGATGTCCCAAAGATCACAACTCCCAGAGCTCAGCCCAGACAGCCCTGTGGGACAGAAGCTATAGGATCTGCCACTGTGGTATGCATAGTGTACTTATTAAGTACTCCTTACATAAATGTGTCTATTACATGGATGTTTTTATTTAAAGGTATTTAGTTGTTTGAGGTAAGCTGTCCTGAGCCCAAATAGGTGAGAATCAGAGATGTAAGCAGTTCCTGTTTGCTCAGACATTTCCCATTTACTAGAAATGCTGCCATCTCCATCAAAAATATTTTTTTTCAGTACAGTGTCTTGTCAGTAATTCTATACTGGCACTTAAAATGCAGCAACCAAACTCTGTCCTTGATGTCCTGTCTCAGTCTTCTCTTTTTCCCCTCCATCCCAAAGAACTTGATTTAGAACTGTGTGACGTTATCTCTGTAGCTGTTTAGTTGTGGGTTTTTTTTTTAAATACTGAATATTTTTGGAGGAATTATTTAGCCTTACCCTTTCACTTCATAACACATTTCTTTTCCTCCTCCTTCTCCCCTCCAAAAGAAAAATATGTACATTACTATGCAGACAAGATCCAGAAACTTAGCCTATGTTTGGTATGTGAATAGCTGTATGTATGATACTCTGTCACAACGTCAGAACCAGACATCAATTCTGTGTCCCTGAGGGCCATATTGAAGCTCATTATCAGTCTTGTAGCTGCTCCTGCAACCTGTCCTAGAAAGCTGGAGGCTTTTTCTTCTAACGCATAGTGAATTTTTGCTATTATAAGATATTAAAGAGACAATCTAAAATTATAATTTGTACATAGTAAATACAAATGTCTTTACCATCATGTTTAAGTTAACACATTCATTTAGCGAGGCAGAAAAATTTTATATATCAATTCACTTTCACTGTATTCTTTGTGTGTGTGTGTGTGTGTGTGTGTGTACACGTGTGTGTGTACACGTGTGTGTGTGTGTACGTACAATGACAATCAATGGAATCTCTCATTTTTAGGTTTTCATTGCTGTAGTGCATAGGTAACAAATACTGCAGAGACATGTTTGTTTAGAAATTATTTTCATCAAAACATGGTTAAACACTTGGTAGCATTTTTCTTGGTTTTAGAAATTGTAAAGGTTTGTTTTTACAGATCCTAAATTTTTTACTCAAATTTAACTTATACTTTCACTCATTTCCCCTTGCTGTTATACAAAGATATTCTGTCCTCCAGGGCCCTACAAGAATTATTACGAGCAGTTGTCAGATAGAAATTTCAGAAACTGTTTAGTTTTCTATATTCCAGGGTGCAATTCAAGAACATTCAGTTGCACAATAGTAACACTAATTATGGGTCCAGGTTAGAAAAGATTTGTTTAGAGATTCCAAGCTTTCCCACTTCTTTCCCTCCTGTCATTAAAACTTTATTTAACTGTTCTTTGAGTGATTCATGCTCATCTTCACATGGGTACCATGATAATAGAATTTCTGTTCTAACAATTTTTCATGTGGAATTATCTTGAACTAACATCTTCACAGTTTTTGAGCATAAGTATTTTCAGTTTTCTTTTCTATTGGTTTGTAGCAATTAGATTGTGGTTTAATACTCAGAGCCAAATGGTGTCAGATGATCTGTCCATGAAATGTGTTCTCTTATTTCACTTTAGAAGCAGGTATTTTTATTTTAGGTATGCTTTTCTGAGACTTGTTTCTAGCTAGTCTGGGAAACCAACAGACTTCCACATATAGAATGAAAAAAGTATCTGAAGGGAATAAGGAGCACATCTAATTCTGAGAAGGAAATTGGTTTCATTTATCAGGGTTAGACCTAACACCTGACCTTTGTGATGGTGGTAATACATTTTCTGTGGATTTCCTAAACCTACTTTGGTCCCAAAAAGAAATAAAAAGGTATCCATGCTATTATTCACCTTAAACAACCAAAAAATTAATAGTGTATTTCATCTTGCTGCACAGAGGATACAGTAAATGAAGTGGATGGCAGTTGTTTGATGCTATGCAAGTTCAATTTTCAGAACTATTCCTGCTGACATTAACACATGGAGCCCTAAAGAAAAGTAAACTTGACTTCATTGGAGGGACCAAGGCTAAATAAAATAGATTGCTTTCCCTTAACTTTGCTCTGCAATCTGCATCTCAAACTAAGTCTTTCCCAGCCTCCTTAGTCCTTTCCAAACAGTAAAGCAGGCATAAAGTATTGTGCCCCCAAAGCCTGATAGAGCTGCTGCTGACTCCATGCCAGAACCTCCTAGTCTGATCTCCACTTATAATGCATGTTTTCCTATTTCTGGATCCTAGCCTAACTGTACCTATCAAGGATTATTGTTGTAGGCAGAAAAAAAGGCCAGATGAGCTAAACTCTCTTCCGCCATATTGGACTGCCTCTTTTGGGAGTCCCAACCTACTTCTGTATCCCTGCCAGAAACCTACTCCCCTTTTCAGCAGAACACTGCACACTCATGCACCCACTGAGTGAAAACTCTCTCAGATATCTTCTAAAGTGTTAAAGTGGCAACAGGTCAGCATAAAATCCTAGTGCACAGACAGAAGTAAATCAGTGATTACCGTGTTGGCTTTTGAAGCACTAGCAAAAAGATAACTCATATGTTTACCATATGGCAAAGTGAAAAATGGGGGGTGGGATTCCAAGTAGGAGAGTAAAATATAATACATTATGGACACTTGGTAGTGACTCTTTAAAAAGAATCATGTCAGCTTAAAAAAAAAGATGCATTACTTTACCTCTCCTTTCCATTGGTGGTCCTAGAAATATCTGTTGTCTTGCAATCCTAACTTCTATTTTTAAACATTTTTCTTCTCCATGAAAAACTTAAACCCACACAAATGATGCTATTAAACTGCTGTCAAATACACAATGTCTTACCACCTTTATCAGCTACACTAATACAGATAGAAACACTCGTTTCTAATTTTTTGCCTGGGAATATTTTGTATATACTGTAAATAGAATATAAAATTGCTTGCTGATCAGTCAAACTCAAGCAGAATATCCTGCAGTTAAGTGGCTATCTTTGGAGGTCAGACTTCATGACCATAATGATCCCTTTTGGCTTTATCTTCAAATCTTCCTTGTGCATCTCTTAGATTAGCTAAGAATCTTGCTTGGCTCATAATTTTTTGCTAGTGGAACATTGTTATAGTAAAAGATTGATCTCCTATTAATCACCTACATGTAGTAACAAATAACTGGGCTGTGAAAAAAATAGAGCATTACAATATTATTATAATGTTAGATACAACATTCTTTATTAAGGTGCAGTTTTGCTTGCACTTTCCCCTCCTACGGCTAACAAGGTTGCACATACACAGTATATTTTAAAAAGTATTAAATTAATAAATGAACCATATTCTTTAAAAAGAACTTTTCTAGCCTTTTTTGATATGCATAGGTAAACTGGTCACATAATAAATACCTTTATAGAATCTTAATCTCTTTCCACACTCTTCTTTGCCATTCCACCTTCTTATTTTCATACCATAATTGCAGTCAGTGATGAAGCAATAAAAACAGTACAGTGAGTAAGCCAGACATGAAGAACTGTCTTGTAAGAAAATGATTAGAAAATGGGTAGATCAGTATTTTGAGCAAGAGGCACCCAAGGAAAAGGTTGGACTCATGTCTTTTGAAGAAGCTGTAATCATTTGACAGTGGACTAACATGGCATGTGATAACTGCAGTTTTCTTCTTTTAGCCCATTGTGAAAGTAGCATTTTCTTATGCTGCTAGAATTGTGCTCCCCTGTTTAAAGTCTTGGTCTAACACACTTACGCATTGGTGCAGTGAAATCTGATGAGTCTTGTTATACAATAAGCAAAGCCCTGTGTGCTCCATAGCAAGTTGGACCTAAATTCTATGCCAAGACTCTAGGTTTCTGGTGCCCACTGGTGTTAAGTGTTTTGTGGCAAATTGGAAATTCTGTGGCAGATTCAAATACATTCAGTAAAATTCTCCTTTTCTAATTAAATATGAAAATAATTAATATAAACAGCATAATATTCCTTGTGTATATTGTTGTTAAAGGTGATGTCTCTTCAACTTCTGGAGCATAAAGGTAGCTGGCTATGTAAATGTGTTCAGTATTCAGAGCCTGTAAACATGGCTGCTGGGTCTTTGTGCTAGGAGGACATGGGACAGTTCCAGTTCTACCCAGCTTCCATCACCACAGGGTGACGTGGTCATTTTTAGACTTGTGAACGTTTATTTAAAGTTTTTGTAGTGCATTTACCTTTATTATATAATTTTTTTTAAAGAAGTAATGTAAACAAATGTGTCAAAAAGACACAAAAGACCAGTCTCTCAGACTACACTTCACTTTTCCATCACAATATTGAGGCTAAGAAAAAAAAGGAGGGAGACAAGAATGGGGATGGGATGAGGAGGAGGCAGTGAGTTGGCGGTTTAATGAGTGGTGTGGAAAGAAAGGAAGATGAGGTTGAGATGGTTTTAGAAAAGAAGAGACAGGAGTTTGGGGAAATCAGTGAAACTAGAAAGAAAAAGAATAGAAAATGGATCAGGAAGAGGGAAGATGGCTGAGGCAGGGAAAGAGAAAGAGAATGGATCAAGGAGAGAAGGAACAGATACTGAGAATCAGAAGAGTGAAAAGAAGGCAAGGAAAGAAAGAACCAAAAGAAAGGCAACGAATTTAAAAAATACAAGGTTAAAAGCCAAATTGATACCATAAAATACATACACATTTTGGACCAGCTTCTTAATTTTCGTTCTCGCTAGGTGCAAGAATGGAGAGGGTGACTAGCCATAATGGTACCTGCCTTATTCTGGTTTTTCTGTAAATTGAAACAGCTTGTACTAATCATTTGTGGACAATTCTTGTGGAGCGACATTGTTGGGAGTACAGGCAGTCCCCGACTTACGCGGATCCGACTTATGTCGGATCCGCAGTTACGAACACGGACTGCGGGACCGCGTGGTCCCGCCGCCCGTGTACTCCCCGGCAAGAAAAGCTGCTCTGCGTCTCCCTGGTCTGCAGACCAGGAAGACGCGGAGCAAAGGGGCGCGCCTGGGCTGCCCCTCTGCCGGCTTCCCCCGCGGCTTTGTAAAGCCGCCGGGGGGGGGGGAATCGCGCAGCGGAGCAGCCCAGGCCCCACCCCCCACAGCGTTACAAAGTCGCTGGGGAAGCCGGCAGGGGGGCAGCCCAGGCGCGCTGCGGCTGTCCCGCTGCCGGCGTCCTCAGAGGCTTTGCTCCCTGTCTCCCTGGTCTTGCTGGTCTCCAGCAGACTAGGGAGACTGGGAGCAAAGCCGCGGAGGACCCGGGCGGCGGGACCGCGGTGCCGCCTGCGTCTTCCTGGTCTGCTGGGGGGGGGGGGGAGGTGCGCAGCTAGTACACCCCCCCCCCAGCAGACTAGGCTTTTCTGCGTCGCCTGTGGCAGAGCAGCTGGGACGCTGCCGGTTGGTCCCACAGCACTGCTCAGGGCGCTACTGGACCAACCCGGCAGCATCCCAGCTGCTCTGCCCCAGGCGTCCTGATTCAGCCGTTGCTGGTCAGTTTCAGCAGCGGCTGAATCAGGACGCCTGGGGCAGAGCAGCTGGGGTGCTGCTGGGTTGGTCCAGTAGCGCCGAATCGGCGCTACTGGAGCAACCCAGCAGCACCCCAGGTGCTCTGCCCCAGGCGTCCCCAAGTCAGCTGCTGCTGAAACTGACCAGCGCTGACTACAGGAAGCCCGAGGCAGAGTTGCTCTGCCCCGGGCTTCCTGGAATCAGCCGCTGATCAGTTTCAGCAGCAGCTGACTTGGGGACGCTTGGGGTTCTTAAGTTGATTCTGTATGTAAGTTGGAACTGGCGGTCAGTTTCAGCAGCGGCTGAATCTGGACGCCAGTTCCGACTTACATACAGATTCAACTTAAGAACAAACCTACAGTCCCTGTCTTGTACGTAACCCGGGGACTGCCTGTATAATGCACTGTATCCGGGCATTCTTTATTACCACCAGCCAAAAAATCTTCCTGTATTGGGGAGAGGGCATTTAGACTTACTTCCCTTTCTGGGATGGCATTTCTGTACCACTTGTGGCAGAAAGCCTCCCAGCCTAGGTCAACGGCTCCCAACTTTGAAGTTGTAGAGTGGGCTGGAGCCTAGGGCTTCAGAGACTGAACTCCAGCCCCATCTGCAACTTCAAATGCTGTCTCTCTCTCTAGCTATTTTTAGAGCACTAGCCTGAGCCCCATGAGACTGAATCTGTCAACCCAGGCGGAGCCTATAGACACCCAGAGAGGTCACGTTGTACAGCAGAGTCTCGTGTCTGTGTTTATGTACACACATGCAGAGGCTGATTGGCTCAGACATTCTAAGGGAAACAAAGTTAATTTAAAAGTCACATGCTAGAAATTCTACCAGCTTGGGGGAGTCCTTTGCTAGGGGAGGGAGAAATGGCTGGCAAAAATATGTTGATTAAAATTAGGGGAGGGTGTAATTTCGGAAGACATTGAAAAGGGTCTATAGAAAAAATGAAAATATGAGAAAAGTAGTTAGGTTTTAAATGCACAGAAACACCTTATCAGACTGTAAATACCTCTTTAAAGATAATCTCATAATATTTGCTAAGTACACATTGGAATCATATCATTCAGTGCCTGATTTTATCTGAATGGTTTTATAGCACTGAGCACTGGTGAGCTGATAACAGCATATTAAAGCTGTTTTCATACTTACATGGAGTCTTGATGTCTGCTGTTTTACAAAATATTAGATTGTCTTAAATGCACATCCCACTCTAAAATCCAGAGTGCAGTTTTTAGAAGCAACATAAGTGACTAAAAGCAATAAATGGTGTAGCACAACACAGTAATATAATTATATGTACCGCGGGATTGCAAGTTCACTTCTGTCTCAGAGGACAGCTGAATAATCTTTTCTGTGCTCTCATGAGTGACAAAAATAAAAAGTTAATAACAATTTGCCACAAAAAAAGGACATTGGGAGCGGGTTTTGTACAGTTGCTCAGGAAGGATATGCAGTGTACCAATCCCTTTTTTTTTCTCACGTTTTTCACACCACATTCATTGCCTTAATAAGAATTCTAGAATGAAGCTGAGATATCAGCATCCTGGATAGTGGAGATTATTGCATTTTCTTGGTGAAACAATCTGGCATGTTCAAGCAGTGCATTTGTAAGTTGATTAATACGGCTCACCATGCCAAAGCAGCCCATGAATGCTGGAGAGTATAGTTCTCAAGTGACTGTGAAAATATGATGTGGAGTTCCATATGTGTCTCCATGTTTACATGGTTTCCAATCCTGTGGTGCATAAAATTATGTTAATTGGTTTCTTTAGGGCAAGAGTGGGCAATAATTTTTGGTGGGGAGGGCCACTCCAAGAATTTGGAAAGTGGTCAAGAGCCGCACTCTTCCATATTAATGGAGGGGGCATGGGGTCTGGGATGGAGGTTTGGATGCAGAAAGGAGCTTGCAGTAAGGGAGTGGGGTGCAGAAGAGGGTGTGGGGTTTGGGAGGGAATTTGGGTGAAGGAGGCAGTTGTGACCTGGAGAAGGGGACTAGCGTACAAGAGGGGGTACATGTGTTTGGGCTGTGACCTATGGCAGGAGGGGGTTGTGGCTTGGAGCAGGGGACTAGGATGCAGGGGTTTAGGCTTTGATCTTGGGCAGATGATTGGGGTGCAGGATCTGGGAGGGGATATGGGGACTGAGAGTTTGGGTTGTGACATTGGCCAGGGAATTGGGGGCAGGATCTGGGAGGGAGTATGGGGGAAGGAGAAGAGACGAGGATTTGGGTTATGTGAGGTAGGGAGGGAAAGGTTTGGGGAGCCAGAGGCAGGCTCTGGCTTGGGAGACTTATCTGCTTGACTCCAGCCAGCAGCCTTGTCAAGCAGACCCCCCCACCTTCCCTGCCTCTTCACTGGTTGCAGGGGCCATGTGGTTTTTGAACAGTTATGAGCCTGAGAAGAGAGGGGGAGAGTGCTTTGCAAGCGGCCTGTAGACAACAGGCAGCTCCCCATTGGCCAGAAATTGGCCAATGGCATTGTGCTGGGGGTGGGAGCAATGTGGAAAGGCTTCTAGGTTGTTCAAACAAAGCCCTTCAGCAGCTTTTCTCAGCAGCATGTGGGAGACAGGCAAGGGAATCTCTCTGAGACTCCCCGCTGTGTCCACAGGCTGGACTTGGTGGCTTGGCAGGCCAGATCCAGCCTGCAGATGGGTATTTTGCTTTAGGGTAGCAATTCATTGCTTTTCATAACTTAAACTTCTTATGAAAACTCTAATCTGTCTTTTAGCTTGAGATGCATTCAAAATCAACTGCAATTTCCCAAAATATTACATTTCAGATATACGACAGTTGCCAGTAAAGTTTTTATGCTTTACTGCCACCTTTGCAAACTCAACCTTCGTTATTAATGTCATCAGTAGTAGTTAGGGTTGCCAGATGGTTTCAACAAAAATACCGGACACACTTGACATTACATTACATCTTATTTAGAAAATACTGGACATTTATATTTTCTCATTTATATTTTCTCAATTTGTTTCCCGAACAGAAAGCTCAAATACTGGACTGTCCGGTTCAAAATCAGACATCTGGCAACCCTAGTAGTAGAATAGGCTCTGCAGACCAGATTAGGCTCTTGGTTAAACTTGTATACCTGTACTCCCCTTAGTTGGTTTGCACAAGCTCTATTGATTAGAGCATACTTGATGAGTACTGCAACCATCTTAATACCTGTGAACATGAAATTATTACTGTAGATGAATTACATCTTTCCATTTTTAGTAATAAACCTTTTCAGGAACAGTTCTCCAGGTAGACTCCCTGGGGACTTAGTAGCTTCCTTGTGACATGCCTCCTGTGTTCTGCTTTTAATGTCTTCTGTGGTAGAGAAGGAAGAAGGAACAGGTTACTGTTATAGAACACAGGGAGACATGCCATGCTCAGCAACTCGGGGTGAAGGGTGGACAGAATAACAGGCACAACCTTGGAAAGGAAGGAGGAAGAAAAGGCAGCTATACAGAAATTTCACACCTCCCTGATTCTCAGCTGCTCTGATGGCCAGTCATGGGTTGCTCAGTAGCCTGGAATAGATGGTGCACTATTCATTCTCTCGGGTATGGCATAACAAAGCTGCTTCTCAGTTAGCTCTGTCCACCTAGTCACAGCCTACACCAAGATAAGTTTTTCCTATCCTGTACAACCACCATCTTCCTGAATGATATTAGCTACGTCAACGGAAGTACTCTTCCATCAACATAGCTGAATCTACAGAGCTGCATCTATATTGAGGATTTTGTTGCCATAACTGTGGGTATAGGTTTTTTTTCACCCCAACTGCTGACATAGTAGTGTCAATACAACTTTTCAGTGTAGACTAAGTATATTAGTGCATGTCTGTGTTGTATAAGGTAGAGAATCTACCGATACCATTTCTTACCCCAGCTATACATTGTACTTCCCTTAACCGGGACTCTGTGGTTTGGCATGGACCACAGATGTTCTTGGACCACAGAGTCAAGGAACAAGGAGGTCTGCTGGCAGGGCAGGAGCGCCATAGGGGGGCACTGGCAACTCATCTGGGAGCCCAGTGTCCCCAGAGTGTTGGGGGGGGGGGGAGGTAAAAGGCAGCATGGTGGGGAGTTCTGGCCCCAGCGACGACCATGGAGATCCGCCCTGGACCCATTCTGGCTCCAGAACCCAGGGAGCTCCAGGCCCAGTCTCAGTGGCAACCAGGGAGCTCTAGCCCCAGCTATAGAGCTCCAGCTCTGGCCCTCCACCTCAGCCCTTGACTGCGCAGCTCTGGCCCCAGCTGTGAAGCCAGGTGGCTATGGAGCTCCGGCCCCAGCTGTGCAGCAAGGTGGCTCTGGAGCTCTGCCCAGGCTGCAGAGCTCCAGCTGTGACCCTCCAGCTCTGGCAGTTTCTAGTGAGCCCAGGGGGACTGGGGCCCTAACCCAGTGGTACATGGGCCAGGAGGGAAGGACCTCCCCTGGTCCGGCAAATCCCCTCATTCAGGGCTAGTCAGGTCCCCATGGTGCCAGACCAGCGAGGTCCAACCTGTACTCGTTCTCAAAAATGTTCTACAAGTAAAGTGACAGGTCAAGGAAGGCAAAATATCTTTCTTTGCCTGAGCATGTTACTATCTTTGCACATTCCTTTCCTGTTCTTAAGCTTATAACAAAATCAGTGTTAATTACCTCCAATATTAATCAGTCTATCTGAAAGCATGTCTTTGCAAGCCGTGTGGGTGGAGATACAAATCTCTTGTCTAATGCAGATTAACGTGCTGTGCAAGTAGAAGCCTATTTTGCTTTCCCATCTTTAGAAGATTGTTTTTCCTGTGTAGAATGGTTAACCTATTTTTCCAGTTTTCAAAAGGTATGCATTGTAGGGTAAAGCTCTTACATGTTTCTCCTCCCTAGCACAAACTTTTGCCGGTTATAAGAGTCTGAAAAGAATTAACATACAATAGATTTGGTTTGCTTTTAATTGTAAGACGACATTGATTTTTAGTTTAAATTTGATTTCTAATGAGACTGTGTTCTTGCCACTTGATTGACAATGGACCTGGGTGGAGCTTGGTGACATGGGGGGAGGAGGAAAGCAGCTAACTGTGTGCAAGCAGCTGCTGCAGAGAGGCTCTGCTGCTGCTCAAGGCTGTATTTGAGACCCTGCTTTATTTAGGGGAATCTTTTCCCTCTCCCAAAAATCCAGCATAGAGAAGGCACATAGTGTCCCAGCAGCTACTTCTGAATGGGGAGGGAGACAGCCAATGTAAGTTCAACTGGGAAAGGGAAGGAAAGCTCCCTGAAGGTGGGAGTGTCAGCAGGTTGGCCAGTGTCCACACAAGCCAGTTTAAACTGATGGAAAGTAAAAAGGTGGCAGATTGTTGAAGACAAGCACTAAAAGCACTAAAAAGGCTTAGCAGTGAGCTAGGGCGATGCAACAGCAAAATCATCAAAATTGATATACAACCCTAATATGTCATAGAAGAAGTGGTAGGATTCTCTGTGTCCAGCTTCCACCATTAGTCTCTCAGTTGTAACATTTCTGACACCGTTTTGGCAATTTAATAACCCAGCTAGCATATTTGAACAATTTTAATGTGGCAGGTCTCTATTTGAGAGAGAGCCAGTTCCTAAATACTATTTCAATAGGTACTTTATAAATTGTTATATATATATCACATTTAAAAATGTTTAAAATTAAGGATGGTCATCCTGCACAGGTACAGGATCTTAACTAAACGAACATACATGTAAATTTTACCCTGCAGTTTGTGCTATGCCAACATCCAGAAGAACCAAACTTAGTTTGTAGAAAATACTCCTGCAATGATTCAATTGTGTGTTTAGGGTCTTTGTTTGTAAACCTGATATTTAGCTAAATGATATATTATCTGTAACAAAATATATAAACACTGCAAAAATATGAAGTATACTTGGAAAATATCACAGGTTATATACTGCTACTGGTATTAAATTACTAGCATTGTATTTTTGCTGGAATGCTAATGTATTCAGATGTCAGTTTAAATCCCATTAAAGACGAAATTGTGGATCTATGTGGATTCTATAGTACATATTATAATCTGATCCTGTTATTGGGACTTCAGCAGGTTCCACTGGCTTGCCTGTGTGGGTCCAAGTGCAGAACCAGGGCTTTAAATCCTATTTTTCCTATGTGAATCATGATGAACTGATGGCAAAGGAGAGCAGAACTTTGTATTTCCTTGATCAAGACAGCACTGAACACTAACAGAAATGGATTCAGTTAGCTCCATAATGTTCTTTTCTTTGTCTCTTGTAGTTTGTTGCAAGCTTCTAAATTGTTTTAATTGGAAGTTTCATTTCTGAAACCTCATCTGAATGTTAGACTGTTCCTGCTGTACGCCATGAAACTCTTGCAGGTTTATAACTTGTGGGTATCCTGTGTATTCTTTTCTAGGCACGTTTTCCACAAAGCCTGCGTGGATCCTTGGCTTAGTGAGCACTGTACCTGTCCAATGTGTAAACTGAACATTTTGAAGGCTCTAGGAATTGTTGTAAGTTGCATATTTGTGACCTGTATTACATAACTGATGCAGCCAGTTCAAGTAACTTCTTCACACAAAGTAGCTCATAATAAGAGATCCATCACAGTAAGTATGGTAGCATAACAAGAGTATATTACCCACCCGTGTTGGAGCCCTTCTTCCTAAGGTTTGAGTGTAGCCTCTGACATCTCTCTTTTTAGTCAGAGGACCTCAAGTGCATATAGAGAGTTTGAGTGCTTGGTGAATCTATTCTGCAAATATCAACTGCTAACTGATTCGCAAAGAGGCATTAAAGAATGTCTCATAGGAGACCTTTCTCCCATTTCCCTCTCTGGGGAGAAGTTCTGCTCGCGCTGGCGATTCTCAGGCAGATTATGTCCTCCATAAAAAGGGGAAAGGAAAGCTCAGTGCATCTGTAGTAACAATCAAGACAAACATAACAAGGGAGAAATCAGATCTACATTCTTAGCTGGGTAAAAACAGCACAGACTTTCTAGAAATAGCAGCAGATAACATACTGTGGGCAAGCTGTTTTTGTAATCAACATACCTGAGTTTTTTAAAGGAGGAAACTGTAATTTGACATGCCTTGTCTAAAGTTCTCACCATTGACAGAGTACACAGAAAATCAGGTTTTATGGCCCATTGTAATAAAATTATTTACTGTTAAGAATATACTTGTTTTTGTGTATAGGCACTGTGATACCAACATGTACAGCTCCCTCAACTGAATCATGATATTTCCTATACTTATTTACACACATTTTTTCAGCCTTTTTAAACAAGTTGTTTGTAACTTACTGCCAGAGAGCATAGGACCAACTTTTTATCATCGGGATGGTGGTATTATAGTCTTGTTAGTCCCAAGATATTCGAGAGACAAGATGGGTGAGGTAATGCCTTTTACTGGACCAGCTTCTGTTGGTGAAAGTCACGTGCTTTTGAGCCTAACACAGAGACCTAAAGAAGAGCTCAGGAATTTGTCTTTTCACCAACAGAAGTTGGTCCAATAAAATGTATTACCTGGGCCACCTTGTCCATCTATGACAGAGATAGCTTTTGTACATGATTCAGTGTCGTCTTTGTTTAAAAACAAAAACCTTAAGTAAGAGAGAAATGTCAAAAGTGTGTACATATGTGTGGTTTTTGGTTTTACAGACTGCCTATGTGTAGAATAACTAACACTTTAATATGAAAATGTTTTTTTCAGACAAATGTGCCATGTACAGATAATGTAGCCTTTGATATGGAAAGGCTCACCAGAGCCCAGCCAGCCAACAGACGATCAGCACTTGGTGACTTTGCCAATGACAACTCACTCAGCCAGGAGCCCCTGCGCACTAGTGGGATGTCACAGCTTCCACAGGATGGGGAAATAACTCCGAGGACAGGGGAAATCAACATTGCCGTAACAAGTAAGTATTATGGTTTCCCTGTTGTGCAGTGTTTGCTTTGCTGTGGGTCTGCACAGCAGGGCAGTGGAGAAAGCTTTCCCAGTAGAGACAAAGCTGACCTCTCTCAATACAAGAAATATACATGTTTTTTATTGAAACTGACAATTTCAGGAGCTGTGGTGCAAACACTTTTATTATGAATTGTAAATTAATTTAGCACTTCATACAATTTTCAGGTGAACTTCAAGAAAAAAAAATGCATTTGGTAACCAACATGGGAAGCATGGTTGCCAAAAAGGCATCCTCTGTTTCAACACAGCAAAACAATACTATAAGACTATTATTTAACTGATTAGTTAGTTACTAAGGTAGTTATAGGTATTATGGGTACTTAGACATTTTCTTAATTAGGGTGTTACATTTAGAACCCTTAAGGCTCCAAGTGGAGTTCTAAGAGATCAGCCTTAGCATTTGTCATACTTGCCTTTATAACTTGTGATTTTTGTGTTTGATGCTAAGGTCTTTGAACCCAGAGTAAGCTGGATGTTTTGGGCATCAAAGTATTGGAGGACAGTGAAAGCTAACTATTTGCAAGGCTCTCTTCAAAGGAAAAACTGGAGGAAATTCCACTGAAAATAAATTCCACCTAGGGCTTCTGGTATATAAACAAAGACCCTATATATGCAGTACACAGGGCATTGCATCATTTTGTAAATGCTTTAAGGCAAAGATTTGATGTATGGATGCATATTTCTATTTGACTGCATCACAGAACTCAAATCTATGTTGGAGGCAGTCGGTCTTTTCATGTTTTCTTCATTTGAATCTATTCACCCAATCTCACAAACTCGGGACGCTACTTGTATTCTTACCTATGTTAATAAGCAGAGTTACTAAAAAAGTCTGTAAAACAGTGCTTTATGGAACGCTTCGTATTATACTACAACAAAGCAATCTGTGATAGAAAACTTTCCTTTTTCCCCTTTTCCCACCCTTCCCCCAAACTCACTAATATTCAGTAGCATACTGGCCTGAGAAGTGCAAAAACAAACCCCAAATCTAGTTTGCTCATAAAACCAACAAGTCATTTTATCTTGCATCTGTCTCTACTAATCCATCCCTAATTTAGCTCTCCTGAACACAGACTAAACCTGGTAACAGCTTTTAATATTCAAAGTGTTCCTACCCAGGAGAGAGAAGTTTGCAACTAAACCAGGATAACTGCTCAACTTTCTTGATGGCAAGTGTGTTGGCTGTCTGTTCCCTGTTGTAGTATCCGGTTTTCAAAGATGGAACACCAAGGGAAAGAAAAGAGAAATATAAGCAACAGTTCATTCTGTTTGTGGTTATAAAATGAAGCCTGTTTAAAAATGCTTTGACTTTATATATTACACACATTCCTGTAGCACACTCAAAGTCTAAAATACGTTTCAGTAAATGGAAATGTTTGTAATTAAACTTACTTGCACATGCAGAACTTCTCAGTAGGAGAGAGAGCATAGAGGCTATTTAATAATGCCTTTGAGACGGAACAATTTTTTAAAGCTCATTGTCAAGATATTTTTTTACTTTCAAGCATTTGTACATATTTATAATCATTTGAAACTGAAATCTGTTTCCTTTCCAAATATCACATCCTTCCGTTATGTGGAAAATTTGTTAGTTATGCATTAGTGCTTTGGCACTTGGCAATGAATTTGTGTAAATAAAAATTTCAATAAAGTATGTTTTGGGGAAAGAATTTTTTTATACATGTGTGTCTGTATACATAACATGTATATGAAGAATCACATTTTGGGCTTACCAAACCAACCCTGACAATGTCCATATTAACTGGAAGGGGAGGAAAGCCTTCATTTTACATTTTTCCCTGTCTTACGTTTCACATTACATTGTTAAATGCTCCTTCTTTTTTGCTAACCCTTTGGTTCAGCCAGGACATACTGCTGTGCCAGGCTTTTTTTCCATACCTCTCTAAACTTCTTCTTTGCTAGCCTTCTCCAATCAGTAACTCTGTGGTTAACTTCCTTCTGCTTTACTTCCTGGTACCAATCATGGCTTAGAACCCTGTTGCCTTCTGCCAGTGGCGTTTGAGAGAAATGTTCACATCGATTTGACATAAGCCTTCTCCCACGAGTGATTTCCTCCTTTCCTTTGTCAACAGAAGAATGGTTTATTATTGCCAGTTTTGGCCTCCTCAGCGCCCTCACACTCTGCTACATGATCATCAAAGCCACAGCTAGCTTGAATGCTAATGAGTAAGTAAATATTTAGATGTGCATCTATATAGTTTTTGGTGTATGTGTCATAGGCATCATTGGGAAGAAGGGGTAGGAGGGAAAGAATGGGCAAAATGAGGTTTTCAAGGTGTGAATGCCTTTTCTCTCTTTGTAGAAGTCTTTGCTAGCACTTGTTAATCCTCATGTAACTAGATTTGCCTAAAATAGCTCCCCAGAAAGGGGAAGTACAAAAAAAGAGTAGGGTGTCTTAGAGCTTGGGGTAGACCTCACAGTTTTTTAATTGACATCCAGTCAGCTGATACTTAAGTGGTAAGCATATGTCTTTATTTCATTAGGCCAGACTGCCTGATGGCAGCCAATAGTTGTTACCATCTGGTGACTTCCTGTAGTTTCAATCTCAGTTTCTCAGATTTTTACCCACTTTTACTGTTGGCCCTCTTCATAGAGAGGAGGAAGGCTATAAATGTTACATCATTTACAGATGCTCCTTTCAGGGGATTTTGGGACTCGAGCAGTAATGAAGTCTCCATTGTTGTTTCTTACCTTGTAGCTATTCAGTGGGTAGAACATTCCAGTTTTTGGCACTGTTGATCTATGTTTTAATAGACAGTTGCAGTCCAAAATAGTGTGCAAAAGCCATGCCATCTTAATTTTGGTAGATTTTCATACGCAAAGTCTAATCACAAATATGTAGGCTGTGATTTTCAGTAAGTAGATCTTCCTACATTTGTGTCTTGCTTGTAAGTCTAGCAGGTTGCACATTATACACAGTGCTGCACATGCAATTTGTGTGCACAAATACATGCAGAACAAGTTACTAAAAATTCCAGCCACTTACATTTTTTTAATCCTTGAATTTGAGGGTCAGCATTTTCTCCCTTTACCTCTGAATGTCTCACACTAAGCTCAGATCCATTGCTGTGCTGATCCTCTTACTGAAAGTTGGCTACATGTCAAATGCAGTCTGTTGTACTGCTTGGAAAAGATCGCCTTTATAAATGGAGGTTCCTCTCTTCAGATGCTGAGATAAGAGAAGAGGAACAGTGTTTTTTCAGCTCTTAGAGACAGGGTATGGAAACAGAATTCAATAAGACTGAAGTATGAATTGATACAGCAAAACAAAGGTGGGGGAGAAAGGGTAAGAAAGAAGTGAGAAGAGAGCTATAGACAAGATGCAGTTTTTAAAACCAAATCCTCATTGTCTCTGCCATCTGGAGCTCTCTCCCTCAAAAGTGAAAGCTTTTCAATGAGGGTACCTGCAGAATAAATGAGTTGAATCCATACAGTTTGGTAAATTGTGTTCAGGAAGAGGGATAGTTAGAATTCTTTGGATCAGAACTTTGATCCTAATTTCTTCATTCTGGTTATGATTGATTGCAGTTTGCACTTCTAGATGCTAATTCCCAAGGGCTGACAGGAGAAGAATTTAAGACTTTTTAAGTAACTGATTCAATCTTTCCATTTTTTTTTCCTTTTGAGATGACATCAAATTGCAGCAAATTATCAGGAAATTGGCAAAATTAAAGATGGTGACCACCAAAATGAAGGTAGTCTGCTGCTGTGAAAAATAGCCAGCAACAGTGAAGAAGGGAACTTGTTAGAAGTTCTGTATGTATACATGAGAAATAGGAATGTCTATGTTTCTGGGCACTGCCACATGCATTAGGAAGAGGATAGAGAAAACTCAGCCAGTGTAACACCATTCAGCAGTGTACACACATAGAAGCAGAACCCATTGCATTTCTGGCACTTCCCTTTCAGCTCCCTATCTTTTCTTCCTGTTGATATTCTGTTGGTGGCTGCTTTAAAAAAAAAAAAAAAAAAAAAAAAAGTATGCAGTAGGAATGTAAAGTATTACCATTTAAATGGTTAACCGATAAGCCTGGGCTTATTGGTTGCTGTTAAATTATACGCCGTCACCCCGCGCTGCAGGCTCTGTATCGGGGCAGTTGGCGGGAGCCAGCTTAAAAGATGGCTTCTGGTGCACACCAGCTTTGGGGAGCCAGCTGCTGCCCCGCACTGCAGGTTTCACTGTATAAAGCTAATACTGTACTGCAGAGCCCGCAGTGCTTCTGGCTGTGCTCTGCTGGAGTCTAAACCACCATCTCTCCTCCTATGTTAGGCTACCTGTTTTAGGTCCATGCCCTGTGTGTGTATGCCAGTTTTTAAAAAAACAAAACAAATTGCTTCACTGCTGTGTAATATGCGAAGTGTCTGGCGAAAAGTTTCTCCTGTGTTGCTTTCACCAGATATATTGTGACTCTTCATTGTGATTTCCATGAAATGTCACAATAATAGGTGCAAAAGAGGAGAAAATCAGAAAACGATTTTACTTCTCTCTTTTTCCTATAAACATGAATGTTGAGAATGCACCAGCCAGTGAACCATAACTAAACATGAAGATGGAGGTTTCATTTTCATCTTAGACGAGGAAACAAGCAAGCAGGAAGGAGGAGAGATGTAGTAAATGAAGCAAGTGGAAGATGCTAAGTATTCTGTGATGGAATTCTCAGAGAGCATTTCTCAGTCGGTGAAACCCTTCCAAGAGATGTTCCCTGCTGCTTGCTTCCTCTTCTGTGTCTCCCACTGTTCAGACACGTTGATTTAAGATATTAGTTACTGTGTTCATGTGCACGTACAAAAGATAAATAACAGTTCCAGACAGCTCTAACCATTTTAATAATAACAATAAGAAGGGAATAACAGTAACGGGGCTGCTTTCACGTGGCCTTAAAACAGCTCATGCTATTCCCAGGCTGAACACACACTTCCAGGAACTGATCTGACTTCACAGCTGCCTTTCCTGTTAATTATTTAGATAATAGGCCAGTTTTGCTCCATATACCCAGAAGGCTACATCAGTTTCCCAGTGGTTTAGAAGTAAGACTGAAACCTTAAGGCATTGGCGTGAAGAATTCTAGTAACTGAAATTTTTCGCTAATTATAATCAATGATTTGAGAAGCACAGGTCCTGTTCAGCATTTTTAGCTCTATATAATTTGCTTATTGACTTTTGACAGTTTTTAATTAAACATTCAGTATCAACTTTAACTAATATAAATATTCTGTCCTCTTTCTTACCCCACAGAGCAGAATGGTATTGAAGAAACACTTTCTGGCAGATTGCCTTGGAGAGACACCTATTTTTTGCATCATTTATCAATCATGCAGCATATGCAGTTATACTTAGTGCATTTATTTTTATTAAAATTTGCTAATGCCAAAGCTTTGTATTAAGAAAAATGACAAAATAAACCTTTAATTATGAAATTTTTTCTCTGGCTGAATTTTATTTTCCATGAATCTTCTTCATTGAGTACTCTCTATCTTTAGTGTTTTGATTGTGATCTACTATATCAATGTGTGCAATCTTTGGTAGATCTTTATGCTTCTCTTTTTACTTTAGGACAGAAATAAGCATGATACCCACCACTGGCATGGTGATTAGTTACAGCATTACCAGAGATTGCTTCATACCAGTTAGTTATAGTTAGCCAAATAACTGGGTTCAACGTTTGTATTTCTTGATTGTTTTACAGAGTTGTTTTAAACTAAGATACTCTTTTTTGTATTACTTTGGAAAGGTAACAGCAGGATCCCTTGCCTTTGGTCCAGTCACCACAGAAAATTTGCAGTTCTGTCTTCCTTTTCAGAATGCATTAGAAGAGTAAAATCTTCCTTATCCTTCCCCAACTACCCTGTTTCACTTTTCAGAAAGTGAACTAATCTACACCGCCTCTTCCTTCCTAATGTTGCATGAAGAGGTGGTTTTCCCTCCTCTTTCAGTTGCTAAATCTTCTCACAGATCAGAAAGCTAACCAAGTAATGGTGCTGGTTTGTGTCAACTGATAGGCGATTGTGCAAAATGAAAAGGTTGATAATGAGAGAACTCTCGTCATGTCCTTTCTTGGCATTCTTTACTGAGGATTCTCATTTTCTCACACATTTCTTTATCTGAACAGAAAGTAAGAAATAGCCTAACATTCATTTAAAAAATGCATATCTTTGGTATTGGATGGAGAGCTGCTGAGCTCTGATTCACAGACAAAGGCTAATATCTGAGTTAATGAGATTGGCTGAAAGCAGATATATCAGTTGAGGAAAAAAGGCATAAGCTGATCGAAGTTAGAATCTGTTGTGGGTTTTCTCTGGTATCAAAATTTGTGACATTTTGAAATCTAACACATTCTTAATTAAAATATACTAGTTATTTCCAGCTATCAAAGAGAACCATGATATTAAACTGTGATGGGATTTAGTTTTTCAAATGTACTTGGAGTAGGGAATATTTTTTCAAGGTATGGGCACTTCTGGAATTCAGGAAGACAGCCAAAACCTGCATTAAAATAATTACTTAAGTTGTAGTGGTCAAGAAGCCTTTAGCTGAGAAGGCAGCTTTTAAAAATGAAATGTATGTATCATTGTTTCAATAATGTTAATAGGTTTTTAAAGGCGTCTTTTTGAAATTTTGAAAAACATGAATGCTGTCAATGAAGAGAGCAGTGAATGTGTTTTGAAAAATCTGAGAAATCTCGTTAAATGAATTTGTGCTCCAGGCCTGGTTCATTTTAGAATTCAATGTTTATCACGTAATGTTATTGCCAAGCTATATGACTGATGTGTAACATGATGTAAAGCACAGACTATTTAGTAAGGAGATTACTTTTCTTCTCCAGTTTCCTAAAAGCATACGGCAATTGAAATGGCTTTGAATCAAATAGCCCTTGCGCCTGCTGGGACTGTGGTCTTAAACTTATTTTTAAAGATACTGTAAACAAAAGAGGTTGTTGGGGAAAACCCTGGGTGGCTTTAGAAAGCAGATTCCTAAAACAGGGTCTGTTTTATCTATCTTATACAGAACAACAGCAAAGTAGTGAAAAATAACCTTTTTAATTGTTATCAGGAACAAAGTGATTGTCTGATTTCTAGTTCCTGCTCATCTGTTGGGAACTTTGGACATCCAGTGTCCAGTTTCCTCCACACTTCACATTGTTTTGTGTCTTTTAAACATTTCATCATTACATGCTCACAAAAATAGAGAAACTAATTGATGTGTCAATCAGAAATTAAAGGAGTGTAAACCAAGGGCTGTAACTTAAGATAAATATATCCTCCTATTAACCTCTCAAATGGACTTTACACCACCTTATGAAGATCTACACATTTATTTACTCTGAACCAACAGGAGAAGCAAATGCCAGAGTTGTTTGCCACCTTCTTTGGTGCGTTTGGAGCAAGGGCACATCAGCTAATTTCATTGTTGGGACTGTGCACGAGTAAATAAAGAAGTGTGCCCTTCAACAGCCTGTTTTCCATTTTCCCAAATGTTGCTACAGCAACTAGGAGACATCATGCAGCAATATTGTACAGGTGGGAGCAACGACACCATGTTAAACAGCTTAGAGTGGGTTTTTTTTTTCTGCTGCTATTTAGTCTATGAGGTGTAGGCGAGAGAGGAAATATTTTCTAGTTGGATTTGGCTCTCATACTGCTTTACACTGTCCCAGTGTCCAAGTGGATCACGCAGTTGAAACAGGAAGGACCTGACTTTATCTCAATGTGAAGAGAAAAGTCTCTGAAAGGGTTGCAGAGTATGATCTCTGAAGAGCTTGTATTCATATATGTTTGCACAGCACCCAGCACAAGGAGGCGCTCAGTATCTTGCTACTGTAGTATAAATATTAAATAAAAAGGGACTGCAGGTTCGCACTTGTTGTTTGTGCAACTAGTATGTCAAAGCAGCCCAGAGACTTTTCAGTTGACAGTTTGTACTGTATCCATTCCTGCAGCATTCCAGTACTGGTGGGGATATTTTATTTCAGGCTGAAGTTTATGTTCTAGTTTAATATATACAGGTCAGTTCAGTGGTCCCCAATGTGGTGCCCCGCTCCCAGGTGAGCAGCGCGAGGGCTGTGCTGGCCCGGGCTAGCAGCGTATGCGCGGTGCCGACCCAGGCACGCAACACATGGGTGGCCCCGCCACTGGGCATGCGGCACATGGGGGCTGCCGGCACGTGGCACAGGCGTTGGCTCTGGACACGCAGCACGTGGGCGGTGGCGGCCCCGCCCCCGGGCGCATGGCATATGGGCTGTTCTGGCCCCGGGCGCGTGACGTGTGGGCGGCCCCACCCCTGGGCATGCAGCACAGTTGCGGCGCCAGCCCCAGGCGTGCGGCGCATGGGTTGTGCCAGCTCCAGGCACGCAGCGTATGGGTGGCCCTGCCCCTGAGTTCCCAGCATGTGAGTGGCTCCGCCCCCGGGCGCCCGGCAGCCCCAAAAGGTTGAGGACCACTGGGTTAGTTGAATGGTTCAGTCTAATGAAGTAATGAAAAATAATGGCTAGTATGACTTGTATATGTATTTTTCACCTGGGAAGCCTGAATTGTGTATTTTCAGTTCATAGGAGACTCCTCATCGCACTTGGGAGGTGCACCTCTTCCCTGTGCCCCCACCAAAATTTTAATTGCTAAATGGGGTCCCCCCACATGCCCCTTCAAGCCCCTCTGAGTAGCCCTCCCTGCACCCTGTCCCCCTGCAGGCACCAATTGCTCCTGCTCCAGTTTGGTTTCCATACCGAAGGCATGAAAAAATGTTTCTGCACTGTCTCTCTGACTTTATCAGTAACTGCAGAATGGGGAGCGCAAGCTCATAAGTCTTGATTGAAGTGTCTGTGTAACTGCATGTTGCTGCTTGCTGCCAAGATGATATTCATGCCTGACACAACAATGGATTTACAAAAGAGAGCTGATGTCATGACTGTAAACAAACAGGGTAGTTTTCTGCAGGAGAGGGGGGGGGGGGAACACATCCAGCAAGGTGCCAGGAGTTTTTAAACCTCTAACACAACAAAGTATTCCTGCATACCAAAACAAGCCCGAGCTTTGCTTTCGAAGCTATGCTCTCTTTACAGTACATAGACATGCTTGGTCAAAGTGAAGCCTCCGAGATTGCATCTTCTTCCAGTCAGAAGCGTAGTGGCACAGTATCCAAAGCACTGGCCTACAACTCAGAAGACAGGGGTTCTATTTCTGGCTCCACTATTAGCCTACTGGATGACCTGGGCAAGTCATTTCACCTGTCTGTGCTTCAGTTTCCCCATATGGAAAATGATGATAATGTCACCGATCTCTTTTGTAAAGCACTTTCAGACCTACTGACACAGCACTGTATGAGAACTGGGTGATATTAAGATGACTCCCCTGGCATGACTTAGTGCAGTGTCTCTTTTCCTCGACATACTCATTAGATGAGCTTCAGGAATGCTCAGTCCAGGTGGAATGCTGCCTAGTGCTACAAGTTGAACCTCTGTAGTCTGGCGCATACTGGGCCGATAACATTTGTGGTCCTGGATGATTTTAGTTAGCCGGATGTCCGCTTATCATGGGTGTGGCCAACTTTCCCATGGTTGCAGTAAAGTTTGTTCACAGCCACCAGTCCTGGCTCTCAGTGTTTGTGCGGTTATTTAGCTCTAATTTATCCCTAAATGTTGTCTCAGAGCCCAGTATGCAGGGGCAGTGTTGGCAATGCTGCGAGACAATATTGACCTCCTGTGGTTCAGCAAATTCTCTGGTTCGGCACCAGTCAGGGCCCAAGGGTGCCTGACTAGCAAGGTTGAACCTGTGTATAGAAACACAGAGTCAGTTCTGAGACAAGATTCATAGTGAGCTATGACTTTTTCTGGGGAAGTTTGAAATGGTGGTAAACAGCAAAAACTACTAGATGAAGGGACTGGTGAAAAAGAGGAGGAAGGGAGCTTGCATCTAGTTACCTGCATCTGGTGAGAGGCAGTATTTGTAATATGTGGTCTTTCAAAACAATGCTATCCCCTGGGGCTGTATCTGGTGAATAAGCAAGGAAGAATTTTGAAAAATTCTGTTTGATTTAGCTGATTCATTAGAAAAGAATGAATTATGTGCAAAGGAGAGCATTTACACCGAGCAGTCGGCTATACCTGTATGTATAGAAACACACAACTTGTTTGAATGTGGGTAGGATAAATGTCTTTTGTAAAGATGCAAGAAAATACCGAAGGCAGCAAAGAATTTTAGAGATGCTGAATACACAGTGCCTGCTTTCAGATTGATTGATTAAAAAATATCTGTTAGATGAAACATTTATGGCCTTATGCCTATTGATTAAAATGTTTCCATCAAATCTATTGGAGCAAAAGTTTACACATTCTCTGACACAGCCACGGGGGTTCACACACACAAGAGTTTAGGGAGTCTGCTTCCTAATCCCTTGTTTGTTTTTTGTGTACAAAAAACAATTAGGAGCAGTGGTCAGTCTTTAGAGTCTCTTTGTGTTTCAATGTTGCTTGTACAATATGTAACACTTCAGTGAGAGGAAAGAAGAAATGCAGCATTTGTTACAAACATTGCTCATTTGAGCAATAAGGTAACATGGGATGCTGTATTCTCAACTGCACCCGATCCTCAGAGTGACAGTGTGCCAAGTACAAAAATGCAGGAGACTTCTGGTATCCAACTGATCCCAGGTGATACCTAAGTAGGCATTTCATAATGAAGTTTAGGTTTGCTTGGAGAGAGACTGATCGTTCTGAGTTGTAGACCTGTGCAGATACATGTAAATAAATATGTCTGCCTTTTGGCTACAGCATTGCATAGTTCCAGAAAGCTTAAGTCTAGGATAGGATTCAAATCCAAAAATTGAACACTAATATTTGAATAATCATATTGACAGGTCTGTCCCTATTCCAGCACTGTTGGGGTGGGGTCGGGGGAGAGACAGGGTTTGTGCTTGTGGATATTGGCAGAGTCAGCAACTTGACCCTATGGAATTTAAGTGCTCATTTCACTCACTCATTGAGATATTAGATTATTCACACTTTTCCCCCTTTCTCAGGAGCATTCTAGTCCTGGGGGAATTCTGCAGTTTGGAGCCCAATTGCAGAATTTCCCCAGGACTAACCTTCAAATAAGAAGTAAATGGGTTAGTGTACTAGCCAGTGAAGACTTGGGATTGAATGAGTTTTAAATCCGAAATGGAAGGGAATATTTGGTGGTCTCAGTCTGCTGCTTTCTTTAGTAGATGCTTGTTACAAAAACTGCCATAGAGCAGTTCAGCACTATGGGCACTCTTGGCTCAGGACTACAACTAACAGGGCTGCTGCAGGTCAAGATTGTGGTGGATTGTCAGAGCTGTGCAAGAGGAAGTTTGCATGGCACCTGTCTGCATTCTTTCTGGCACTAGCCAATACTGTTTATTGGGCCTTCGTTTTGATCAGTGTACAATTCTTGCTCATTTCAGCTCTTTAAAAGCCACATTCCCAGATGAGATTGTAAAACTAGCTTTTTCTTTTCAGTACCAAGGAGGATATTTCAGAGGGCCATTTGGTCAGTTAGCACCAAACACTATGTCTGCACAGCAGTGCTATTTCGAAATAATTGACGTTATTCCAAAATAACATAGTGTGCATCTACACTACAAGCCTTTATTTTGAAATCATGTCGAGCTGGAGGACATCTTACTCCGACTCCTGGTAACCCTCATTTCACGAGGAGTAAGAGAAGTCAAAGGAAGAGTGTTCTTCCTTCAACTTCCTGCTACGTAAACAGCTTCAAAAGCTGAATTAAGCTATTTCAACTTTAGCTACACAATTGACATAGCTGAAGTTGAGTAGCTTATTCTGACGTTAGCCACACTGTGTAACCGTACCCTAAGGAAGAAAATTGGTTTTAGCCAAAGTCCAATCCCCAATAGATAGCTGTTTACCTGCCTATAAATAGCATAGGCCACGGTCTTGAGGAGAAGGAAAATAACATTAGAAAACTTGAATTGCAAAAGGACCATGCCTGCATGCCTCTTGATACCTGGGGGATAAATATTTGCCTTCCTTTCCACATGCATTCCTAAAATGATTATGCAGCAAAGGTTAAGTTTCCTCATACTTGAATCCACTGCCACTTCATACTACCAACTGTTACAGGTTTATAAGGAAAGTTAATTTTTAGTTCTCAGTATGTTCTCACTTAGAATGGGCAAGTGCAAAAGAATACGTGATCACAGACAAAACCTTGCAAGCTCAACTCCTGTGATGTTTTATACAAATTACTAACAAGGTTGTTTCTTTGTTCTGCCTCTTGTAGGTGGTCACTTCTTTCACCGCAACTCTCTGTCTCCTCGGAGCCTGGTCTATGAGAGTGAATTCTCCACACTCGAGCCTGCCTTGGACATGTATGATGAGAACAAAACCTGAAAGGAATGTGTGTTGGTTTCGGTTTCTTCCTTTTTTTGTTGCTCATTCCTGTTGTTGTATACTCCTTCCATGGGTGTCCTTTTGTCTGAAGAAGAGCTGCTTTTCCCAGAATATAAGCCTGGCTTCCAAGTTACAAAGATGAAGCTCAACTATGGTTGTTTCCAAGGACATCATCTCTGGGCCAACAATGTGTGTACACAAAATTGGCTGTTGTAAGTTGCAGAATTGGCGTGCAAGCTAGCTTTGTCAGTCCAGCCGAGTCTGTACTAAAGAGGGGTTGCCCTGATCAAGAGTTATTTTTGTACTGCAAAAGTGTGTCTTGAATAAGCACATGATCTTTCCATTGTTTTAATCATGCGCATGTTGGTTGACTATCAAACAAGCTACCTGATGGCAAAGGCAATTGCAAGTAAAGACACTTCATTTTTCTTCGGTCTCCCCATGAGATTATTGTGATGTGTCCCCTGTCTAAGAGGACCTGTAGAAATGGATTGACTTTCCTATTACCTTTTTAACTCTGGGTAGTGAAAAACAGGTTGGCATTAAAGCTCCAGATAGGAGCTGTGTGTGAAGCATGCATGAAAGGCTTCCAAGTAACCCAGTGCTTCAATTGTTCAGTTTCCACTGAAGTTGGACAAAGATTTCCTGTACAGAATGCAACTTCAGCCTTTCTTAGCCCCGCTGCCAAGTGAATCTCTTGACAACAGGGATGTTGTTGATGTTCGTGGGCCCAGCATTTGATCCTCCTTAAAATCATTATATTTCTTGGGAAACGCACAGGTATGTGGATAGTTATCCTCTCTTGATTTTTTTAAAAAATCCACCAAGTTTTTTCACTGAGATTTTTTAGAAGCCAACATGTTGTTGTTATACACAGAACAAAAAGTAAGTTTCCAACCCTGTTCTCCCACTGAGACCTGCAACAGTTAAATAACAAACTCTTTCTCAAGCGCTGTGCCCTTTCCTGTTGACATCAATGACATGAATGCAGAAAGCAGAAGAGTAAAGGAAAGCAACCATGCAGTTTTGACACTTGGAGGAAAAGCAGTTTTTACCAGAACGTGACAAAAAATGGTTGGGAAATGAATATTCTAAAGCTTCTAAATGGGTACTGCAGAAATAGAAAACAAGATGTTGAGGTTGGTTTGTTTTTAGTAAACAGTGTTCCTTTAAAAAGCAGCTCTGGAGAGTAAGGCAGTGCACCTTTTCCTACTGAATGCTGTGTAATTGTTTAACACATGTCAATATTTTCTCCATTGCAGTCTGAGTTACTGTAGGTGTAGAAATGCATTTGTGTCCTTCATAATGTGAACAAGATCTTCATTCTATAATTGTAATTTAGAACAAATGGCAAACTGAAATCTCCTGTTATCTTTGAATCTAAACAGCTTCTACTGTACAGGGAGAAACTTGCCTTCCTTTTATAAAGCAATCAGTCCTCTTGGCCTGTATTCTGACTTGGAGTGTGGTACAGCTGTGACCTACCCAGATGTTAAAAACAAGAAAAAAACTCTGAAGTGAGGAAGTGAGCTGCTAGCAGAGCCAACTTGGGCTGATGCAGAGTTGTATTTAAACTAATCATTCTAGACTGGATAGTGCAGAGTTTAAAAAGTTTTATCTTTTACAGCACCTTGTTTGTATTTGCCAAATAAATTTTATTGTAGTCTAATTTTACAAACATTTTTTTAAAAACCAAACTTTTTAAGAAGCACAGTTTTAACACACCCAGCATTGTGGCTATGAAACTGAAGATTGGTGGGTGATATCACTATATCACTGTTATCAAGTAAGAGACCCACAATCAGCATTTTTTGTTGTTCCTCTTTTAAATCTGAGGATCAGGGCAGATACTTATTGTGTGATCACCCCTGAAGCTGGTCACCCAAACTCCTTGAAAGTCTGTCTGAATTCAGGCACAGTGAAAGGCTGATTGGACAATTCTGGTTTTCATTCTTGTGGCTGAGTGATCATTGCATGCCGATCTGTAAAAACAGCACGCTTCCCAAACCAGACAAAGGCACAGAAATACAGTTCCCATCTTTTAAGTACAGAGTGACTTTTAGCAGGCTTGTTAACCGCAAGGCAGGATGGGCAGGTTACAGCTGGCTTGAGCTAGGCATTCTCACAAATTGTAAAGTTTACCTGCATCTAAGGCCTTGACTATGCAGCAGAATCCAGCCACCAGTGTAGCAGCAACAGTGAAACCCAGTGATGGGAAACCTAGTCTAGTGAAAGCGACGAGGAGTCCTGTGGCACCTTATAGACTAACTGAAGTGTAGGAGCATAAGCTTTCGTGGGCAAAGACCCACTTCGTCAGATGCATGCTTATGCTCCTACACTTCAGTTAGTCTATAAGGTGCCACAGGACTCCTCGTCGCTTTTGCAGATTCAGACTAACACGGCTACCCCTCTGATACTAGTCTAGTGAGTGGGTCGCATGTGTAGCCCTCCTTCATGTCAATGGGTTGAAAATGGTTGTAACCAAGACGGTCTCTTGGGATACTTGTAGTGCGTGCCAACTGAACCATAGCAACACTTTGGATGCAGAGGTAGCGCACAGCTCTCACAGTCAATGTTGCGTGCAATCAGCACGCACCTCATTTTACATGCCCTTGGCTTTACGTGTGCGTCACGTTAGTAATACTGGTAGGAAAAAACCCTGCACAGATGGGAGCCAGTGGAATAGGCAAATCCTCCACCTGGGCAATGTAGGCAAAATGTCTTGTAGGCCACACACAGAACCAGGCAGCTCACCACTGGTGCAAACCATAGTCAGGAAAAGTAGCTGTGAGCCAGTATTTACACTGGTGTGATTTACTCTGATTTTAAACAGTATTCAGATCTATTGTGCAAATCCTAGTTTATCCAGGTGCTTTGCCTGACTTGCTGTGGGAGTTGGCCTCAGCTCTATCCAAGTGGGCCACTGACAGACAAAATGGGGGTAATTTTTCTGTATAGGCGAGGCAGCCAGAGCAGCACTCCAGAGAGAGAACCCCTCCTTACGTTTGAAAGCAATTCTATTTCCAGTTCTAGTCTTAAAACCCCGTGCCCCAATGAACAATAACGCAAGAGGCAAACTCATCACCACTCAAAGGAGCAGTCTTTTTCAAAGTAATATTGATCCTCTGAACCCACTGATCACGAATTCTGAATTCCAATCAGTGCTGTTTTTCCTTCTGCTCAGCCCGTTTCGTTGCTCTGCTTCAGTTACAACGTAAACTAACTTTTTATGTTCTTGATACTTTTGACAATGTGGCCAACTCTTGTGATATTTGCTGCTTTTTCTTAAAGCTCCAGCTGCTGGAGTCATGTGAGTATGTGATACATCTCAGCTTACTGGGGTTTGTTTTTTTTTAAGTGAAAGTAGATCCTTTGCTCCAGCTATGACAGTTTACAGCTGTCAAGGATCTGGCGCTAATGTTTCTAAGTCTCATGGTTGTGGAGAAAAGCTGGAAAAAAATCCTAAAGGGTCAGAGGGCAAATAAAAACTTCAGTATAATTTTTAAAATAATATTAAATCTCATGATTTTTTTAAAGCCATCTCAGGATTTTAGGGGGCCTGATTCATGATTTTTGAAAAGCCCAGGTTAGCAATTCTTCTTTAGTAATATACTGGTGCAGTAGCTAATAAAATAGGTTAGTTCTGGGGTGTCTTGGAAGCTAACACTTGTAAATAACACTCCCTCATTTGGAAAGCTGAAAGGAAAGCTAAATGCCAGTACAACTAGCTGATCCAAGAATGCATGCTCTGATATGTACTGGAAGTCCTGGCACTGGGTCATATTAATCATGAGAGCCAGTGTAGGGAACATGGCTGATTTTTCCGAGACGTTTTCTTAGTTTTTGCTTTCTTTTTCAATATTAAAAAGAACTGCATTGTAGCACTGCTATCTTTTTCTAGTGTAGTGACACTGCAGGTGGTTGTCACTTTACAGAAGTAAAATGACTTAGAATCTACGCGGCACAGTGAGTTCCAGTTACTTGAGATAATTTTAAAGGCTAATAAAGGCTTTATAGTGACACCACTAATTTTATGAATTTTATTAAAATCCTTTTTATTCCAAATCCTACATCTTCCCTGTGTTAGATGATAGTGCCCCCTCTTCTCCCTCCCCCATTATTACCCAACTCCTAATTATGTGGAAGTTTTACACGCCCACCACCAACAGGTCACTTGTAAAATTAAGATTTACTTGTGTTCTCCAAGGGATGCTCTGAAGTTAAAAACAATCTCACAGCATATTTCTTGCCTATGCTACCAACAGTAAAATAAATTATTACAACTGAAAACATCTTTAAAAATATATAACATAACAGGTGTCAAGGCTTGTCCGCACTCTGGCACTCCGAGTGCAAAAGGTGGGGGTCTGCAAGAGATCTTAAATGCCTTGCCTCTATTTGGCTTCTGCTTACAAAAACTCCCCAAAGTCCTTGGCCTTGGGAGGTAGCTGCCACCACCAAGTGAGCCAAAAAAACCCACGATCCTTTTTTTTTTTCTTAGGCTTAGGAAAGAAGCACTTGAACTTCTTTTAGACGGGTATCCCCAAGCTCTTTTACCACAAGAGAGCTTGAAAAAGATAAACAGAAAACAAACTGCAGTCTCTAATAGCTGATGTCTTAGTCTTAGGCACATATACACAGACCCCTGCTACATTCCAGGACACAAGAATCAAATTGTCTCCTTAAAAAGATGATTTTATTAACAAAACAGAAATATATACTTGATAAAGCATATATGGTTGTTAGGTGTTACAGAGCAACTGAGAGAGAACAGATTAAAACACAGAAAAATAGTATATCTGGGTGCAGCTTAGATACGGTGCAGTTAATACAAGGAGTTAATACATGGAGTTAATACAAGAGAAGTTTAACCAAACAACACAACAAGGGAAAATAACCCGATCGCGTCTAAACATACAGTGATGATCCATACTGACCTGTACTTCTAGGTCCAGTTCATTTCCATGCTCAGTATTCCTTGTAGACATGGTAGTTCTGCCTGGTTCAATTCATCTTGCTTCCCCCTCCTCTTAGTTTAAAACTCACACAAAGGAAACAGCAGGTAGGTATATCTTTCAATTTAAATGTCAACAGCTTCTGCCATTGTCTCTACTGGCTCCCCACCAGCACCCGCAAGCTACCTGAGTTTAACCCTTTAGTCACCAAATGCTGGTAAGCACTCCTCCTATCCATCACGCCTTGCAACATCTGTATTGATTTGCTTCACTAAGTTTGGACAGTAAAAAGACTATTTTTTTTTTACATTTAAATGTGATAGCGCCAAAAAGCAACAATCAGGCTGGGTCTGTGTTAGACATTTCAAGAAACTACAAGACAATGTCAGTCTTTTAAAAATCATTAAGCCTATGAAATAACAAGATTTATAGTGACACCACTAATTTTATGAATTTTATTAAAATCCTTTTTATTCCAAATCCTAAATCTTCCCAGTGTTAGGTGATAGTGCCCCCTCTTCTCCCTCCCCCATTGTTACCCAATTCCTAATTATGTGGAAGTTTTACACCCCCACCACCAACAGGTCACTTGTAAAATTAAGATTTACTTGTGTTCTCCAAGGGATGCTTCTTTTAAAGGACAAGTAGAAGAAATGAAATTCTCCATGTACAAGATTCTATTTATGGAAAATAATATCAATCCTTGCTCAAGAAAGTCTATAAAATAAGACACCAGGTAATCAGAACCACTTGATGGTGTATAATTTCCCTTCAGGTACAGGTCTTAGTTGGTACTCGTGCTGAGAAGAGCTTTGTGGCAGTGTCATTACCTATACAACTGAGTATATGCCTCTCAAATTCTCACCCTTAGGGTATTCAATCATTTTAATGCTGCAGCAGGATTGGGGTCGGAAAGTCAAGTAGGAAATGCTTATGCCAGTGAGAGGCAGCCCAGGCTAGTGAATGGGCCACATGAGTGGCCCTTCTTCATCTCAGTGGGCTGCAAGATTGTTGTAACCAAGATGGTCTCCCCAGATAGAGTAGTTTTGCTCACTGCTCTGGGCATACCTGAATTTGCAGGGTGTTCCGATTGAACAATAGCAGCACTTTGATTGGATGCAGAGGAAACACAGGGCTCTTACAGTCAATTTTGTGTGTAATCAACATGCACTTCACCGCACATGCCCTTTCTTTCAGTGTGTGGCATTTTAGTAACACTGGTAGGGGGGAAAAACTATGTGGATAAAAACCAGCAGAATCTGAAAACCCTGCACGTGGGCATCGGTAAACAAAATGTCTAGTGGGCCACACACAGAACCCCAATGGACCACAGGTTGCCCACTACTGACTTACGCAGTGAGTTCTGACTGGAGCCTACTATTGGTTGAGTACACAGTAATGAAAGGGTGTGAAGCTTATATGATCAGACTCTAGGTAAAGGTAAATTTTACCACCTCTATGGGTAGAATTATAGTAGGGAAAATATTTCATAGTTCTATTACCACTGTAAGAGAAATGCCATCATTAGGAGCCTCTTCAGCAACACTTTTGCAGGCTTTCTAAGCAAAAGCTGCACAAATGTCAAGAAGAGAATATTACAAGTAAAACAAGAAATCATCAGTGAAGGGACTTCCTTGGTGTGTCCCTTTCCCTTTACAGTCTCACTGATCAGAGAATGAGATTGCCAGAGTAAGATGTGTGCACAAAATCTGTCTAGAGAAAATAGAGCATTTTAATTTTAAATGAAAGTTAATCTGTTTCAGGCTGTTTGTGTTTAATATCTGCCCTCACATTTAACGTTTGCCCTCACAGGTTTTTTTTGTTGTTGTTTTGTTTTTCTTTTAAAAGAAAGTTTCATAGTGTTAGGGTTAATTGTGACCAGATACTTACACAACATTATCAACAGTGTTAGTCACAAGCCAAAATAGCGAAAGAACAGGTTAAAAAAATGTAGATAAGTTAGAGGTATTCACGTTACAGAAATTTACGTAGCATACTCAAAAAAAAAAAATAGCTGAAGCAATCTTTGAACTATTAGGGTACGTCTAGACTACAGGCTTCTGTCGACAGAAGTTTTGACAGATACTGTCGACAAAACTTCTGTCGACAAAGAGTGTCTAGACTACATTGAGTTCTGTCGACAAAGCAAGCTGCTTTGTCGACATGAGTGTGGACGCAAAGGACAGTTTACATGCAATAACACCTTCTGTCGACAGAAACTCTGTCAACAGAAGGCGTTATGCCTCGTAAAATGAGGTTTACCAGACAAAACTGCTGAGTTCTGTCGACGTTATGTCGACAGAACTCAGCGGTAGTGTGGACGCAGGTATAGTTTTGTCGACAAAAGTCCACTTTTGTCGACAAAACTGTAGTCTAGACACACCCTTAGTGATTACAGTTGATTATTCATGGAGAAAGGTAAACATAGTGCCTATCTCAAAAAAAGAGGACCTGGGTAATTAGGGGTTAGTCAACCTAAATTAGATACTGGAACAAATTATTAAACAATCCATTTGTAAGCACCTAGAAGATAATAGAGTTATAAGGAATATCCAGCTTGAATTTTTCAACAACAAATCATGCCAAGCCAGCCTAATATCCTTCCTTTTTACTAGCCTGAGGGGAAGCAGTAGATATAGTATATCTTGATATTACTAAGGCCTTCTTATAAGCAAACTATGGAAATGCAGTCTAAATGAAATTACTATAAGGTGGGTGAAGAATTATTTGAAAGACTGTACTCAAAGAGTAGTTATCAGTGATTCTCTGTCAAACCGGGGGAGTTATCTAGTGGGATACTGCAGGGGCCTGTCATGGGTCTGGTAGTACTCAGTATTGTCATTAATGACTTGGATAATGGAGCGAAAAGCAGGTTTAAAATTTGTAGATGACACTAAATTGGGAGAGGTTGTAAGCACTTTGGAGGACTGGATTAGAATTCAAAATGATCTTGACTAACTGGAGAATTAGTTTGAAATCAGCAAGTTGAAATTCAATACAGCCAAGTGCAAAGTACTGCACTTAGGAAAGACAAATCAAATGCACAACTACAAAATTGTGAATAACTGGCTTGTGTGGTAGTAGTGTTGAAAAAGATCTGGGGGTGATATTGGATCACAAAATGAGTATGAATCAACTGTGTGCTGCATTTGCGAAAAAGCTAATATCCTGGAATGTATTCGCAGGAGTGTTTATATAGACAATCTGGTAGGTAACTGTCCCATTGTACTTGGCACTGGTATGAGACCAATATTGTTTCTAGTTCTGGGCATCACACTTTCAAAAAGATATGGATAAATTGAAGATTGTCCAGAGGAGAGCAACAAAACCAAGAAAAGGCTTAGAAAGCATATGAGGAAAAGTTTTAGAAAGTTGGGCATGTTTAGTCTTGAGAGAAGACTGACCAGAGATATGAAGGACTGTTATGAAGAGGAGGAGGATCAATTGTTCTGCACATCCACTGAGGGTAGAACAAGAAGTAATGTGCTTAATTTGCAAGGAAGAAAAACTTCAGAACCATCAGGGGAATTGAGCTCTGAAAGAGGCATCCAAGGGAGGCTGTGGATCCACATCGCTGGCAGTTTCTAAGAACAAGTTGCACAAACAGCTGTCAGGGATGATTTAGGTTGACACGGTCCTTCCATAGGCCAAGGGGCTGGACTCAAGGTCCCGTCCAGCTCTTTATTTCTGTGATGTCAGAAGACTGTGCACTACCTTGTCCAAGTGGAAACTTGGAACAGCTGTCACAAGAGTGAAAGAAATGCCTGCTGTTCTTGTGAATATATTACAAAACACTTATGGGTTTTCTTTCTTGTTTTAAACAACACTGGAGTAGTCTGACCCATTCCACTGTACAAGTCAGCATGTCTCTTCGTTACCACAGGCTTAGCTAAGTGTTCTGTCTGAGCAACCCAGTGTGCTTTATAAAAATTGATGTAACCTACATTTATGCAGGACCCTCTGCAAAGAGCATAAAATGAGATATTCAAACAGCAGAGCTCATTTAAATCATTTCAGAAGTTGGGAAAACAACTGTCTTTAGCCACAAATTTAGACACTCAAGTATACTGCAGCAAGGCAGCTCCAGCAGCCAGGGACAAAATTAACACTCTCGTTAGCTGCAAACACAGATTGTGGTTATGGGCATTATCACCGCCTTGTGCCTGAGGTGCTACAACAGAGGAATCTAGCTGGATTTTCCCTAAGGCAGGTCTGTGCAATCTGTTTGTTGATGTGTGGCTATAGTTAATGGTGAGAATTATTCATTTTTTGCTCAGCAAGTACTTTTTGTGTTTTTAAAACCAAAAAAGTCACATGACATCTCAGAAGCCAAGTCGTTGGGTGCCAAAAAATGAATGTATGTGCTAGGCAGCAGTAGGAATGTGAATGACTAGTCGATCTGATAAGCAATGCTTATCAGATAGTCTACACACTAGTTGACTAATCGCTTCCCTCCCCCCCCTCCCCCTTGCTGCCTCTATCAGAAAGAGGCAGCAAGGGAGGGGAGGAAAGAGGGAGGTGGTTCAAAGCGGCAGCGCCATGTGGAGCCCAGGGTCTGCCACTTTGAAACACCGCATGCAGCTTTATGGTGCTGCTGCTTTGAAATGCGAGGTGTAGCCTGACGCTGGGCTCCCTGCGGCATTTCAAAGCAGCAGTGCTGCATGGAGCCCAGGGGCACCGCTGCCACTTTGAAACGCCATGGAGAGCACAGGGCCAGCGGGGAACTGCTAGAGTCCCCCACTGGCCCTGTGCTCCCCGCAGTGCTTTCGCCTTTGAAGTGTGGCAACAGCCCTGGGGTTGTTGCTATACTTCAAAGGCAGAGGTGCCCTTATCAACTAATTGAATAGTTGAAGCAAATTGCATCGCCTATTCGATTAGCCAGTTAATCTAAATTTAACATCTCTAGGCAGCAGGGGCCACACTAACCCCATGTGGGTGAGATTCTCTGCCCTTGCTGATTGTTTAAAGAAGGAAAGCATTTAGGACTAGGAAGGCAACAAAAACTACTTTCCCACAGAAAAATGGAGTGAGGAATGTGTTCTGTAAAACTTTCCTTAGATGTTACTTATTCACATAGTCTATCAGATTGTAGGGTCTTAGACCTTAAGTAAATAAACAGTGTCTCCCTCTGAACTGCACCTCTGGTAAAATGGAGATAATCATCACAGATGAAGCTTTAACTGTAGGTTTTTACCCTCTCTATTATAACTCAATGTGTATCTTAATTTCCAGCTTGTTAGCACAAGAAGAATAGGCATTCTCTGAAAAGAGTTTTCACACCCGTGCGTTTTTTAAAATGCCCTTGCCTTTTTTCTTCAGTGCTGGACTTAATGAAGTGAGGACTACTACTGCATGAGAGGGGATTGAGGAAATACAGCTTTTAAATACAGGATAAAACCCTAACCCCATTGACTTTGATGCGCATATGCCAGGTGTGATCATTTTTTTTACTGCACGTTTCAAAACGGAATATAAAAGATTAAGCTTTCTGTATCTGTCTAAGCTCTTATTGAATAAATGCAGAAAATGTCAGATTTTAGAGTAAAAGATAATGTTTTTAGGGGGGAGAGTGATGGTGATACAGAGTTTGCTTTGCTCAGTATGTCTTCTAAAATCAAAAGAAAACAAAAGGATCAGACTTTTCTCTTATACTGACTGGTGGCTAGATGAAGGGACAGGGAGTGGATTTGTCCTTAGATCTGCTGCTATGTCCATGGGAAGAGTGCATAAACCTCTGTCAATTGCCACCTCCTCCTTCCTCCTCTTCAGAGAGAAGAGGTAAAGTTTTCAAAAAGTGCCAGAAAGCCTAGACTTTCAATGAGACGTAAGCCATTTTATGCACTTCTGAAAATGTTATCTGTAATCTCTGTTCTCCTACAGAATGGAGATGTCTGTAGTGAAGCTGTGATACATAGAGGTACTAGTAATGGACTAGACTTCACTTCCTGGCCCAAGTGATCTGTCATGGGTCAAAATTACAAAAGATTAATACTGCATCACATGATACTGGCCAATATCAACTGTTTCCAGTGCCTGTTGTTTCATGGGCCATGTCTACACCAGGAAACTATTTCGAAGTTCTTAGATTTGATTTAAGACCTCCCGATTTAACACATTAAAACTAGCATGTCTTCCGAGGCAGGCTCTATTAATGTGGACGCACTACTTTGGACTTAGAGCCTCAAGAAGCGCTCTGGAGAGATGGAGAATACCAGTAAATTCCAATTAGCGGCACTGTAACAGCCACACTACCGTTATTTCAAAATTTCTATTTCAGAATTAACATAACTCCTTGTGAAAAGCAGGAGTACAGAGTTCAAATTCTGCGGCCCATTATTTTGAAACAAACAGACTTGGTACTGTGGATGCAACACTTATAAATTTGACCAGGGGTTGGGGCAGGTTATTTTGAAATGAGATCCTAGTGTAAACCAGGGTATAGTGTTTTGTCAGAAGGAAATAAAACCTAACACCAACTAAAAATAACTCCAAAGAGCCAATTAATAGACTGGGGAAATAGAAACACCCAAGATGGAGATCTGAGGAAACAACTTGTCCACCCTGACAGATGAAAAGATTATTCTGCCTCCTTTTGGACATCTGTTAGCTATGATAGTTGCTGACCCTCCGTGACTTTCCGATGAAACGGACACTTCTTGTGCTCAGAACACGTACTGCCTATTTGGCTGCTGTGAGGTGGGTCTTGGTCTGCTTCCTGGAGCCTGTATTTACTGCTCCTGAGGTATTTCATTGTAAGTGAGCAGGCCAGCATGTTACTTCCGTCACATGGCTACAGTAACAAAGGCTGCTAGGTCCGGATAGTTGAACTTCCCATCTTCACGCTGAGAAATCCTTTACTAGCAGCATAGTCAGACTGCTTTTTTACCACTGTCTGAGCAAAAAGGTGAGCAGCCTGCAGGATGTGTCAAAAGGAGGGAAAAGACAATTGCAGTTGACCGGTGGGGTCTGGCTCACCAAGTGAAGCTGTGGTGAATTTTCAGTTGCATGCAGTGACATCTAGTGGGGAGGGCACAGATGGTCAACCCCCAAGGTCAGATAAGCAGCTTTTCCATTGTCTTTTTATTTATTATTTTCCCCCCTGCTTGCTAGGACAAGGAAGGCACCATTCACTCAGTTCTCCGTCAGTCTGATGCCAGGACTGTTCAGATCTGACATACAGATTTAGCCCGTATCTGTCACTGGATATTTAGTGAAACAATCCATGTGCATTCCTCTGAGTCAGCTATTTTGTTTAACCAGCTTTGTCAGATTTTGCATTGCCTGACTTATCCCCTCTCCCACCACTGCTGACTCCGTTCCCTGCCCAGACTTACTCTGTCTCAAGAAAATTAACCCTCCACGTGGAAACAGCAGTACTGCTGCAAGGGGAAGGTAGCGCAATCCCTTGTCATTCTCTGTTAAATTATTAAAGGGTAACGTGACCCAGTTTTCCAAGATTCTCATGTTAATTATTTATGCAGATTATGACACTGAGTCACCTTTCCACATCTCCTGATCTCAGAGGAACTTGAAACTAAGACCACAAAGGGATGGAATTGCACGTTTAAAACTACAAAATGTTTGAATGTATTTTGCATTGTAAGTACCTGCCAGCCCTAGGCGTGGACCAGGACCCTATTTTGCTAGGCACTGTACAAACACAGAGTAGAAGGATGGTCTCTGTCCCAAAGAGTTTACAGTGTAAGAAGGAACTGTTAATTTTGATGTATTCAGTTGTCTGTTAAGAGACTGCAGAAGGGTTTTGTTGCATAGCTGAGTCAACATTTTATTATTATTTGTATTATTGGAGTGTCCAGAATAGAATCCAGCTGCACTCCAGTGTGCTAAGCACTGGACATTCATTTAGTATGAGAGAATCCCTGCCCCCAGACTATTACAATCTAAATAAAGAAGGCATGGCTCTTGAGCAGAAACATCCCCTGGTGGCCAGTGGAGTTGAGGGCTCTCTAGTGAAACATGAGAGAGCATGTGGAACCTCTCTCTCCTCCCCTCCAAAAAAGCTCCTCAAATTGAAGTTTAATAATAATCCACATAGTTTCCTATATACTATATATTCCTAAGACTGCTAATGACAGAGCGATTTCTACTTGGCACATTGCCCTGCAGTACACCAGTCCAGTTGCAAGGTGTAAGGTATTATTTTATCAAACACAAGAGAAGATAATCATATGATTAGGACATCAGCCTGGAAGCCAAAAGCTGTGTAAGCAGAGATTCCTCGCTCGCTCTCTCTGACTTCAGATGCAAGTCAGGCTCTGTACCTCAGTTTCCCTATCTGTAAAATGGGGGTGATAGCTACCTCACGAGATGGTGTGAGGCTTATTTCAGTAATATCTGTACAGTGCTTTGAATTCCTTGCATGGAAGGTTCTGTATAAGTGCATAGAGATTTATTTGTCATTTGTGCTTTGAGCAGGTCACGACCTATTTGCTTATCTTTTTCCATCTATCCTTAGCCTTCTTTATGCTTTAGCCACTCAGGAACTGTGATCAATTTTAGCTATGACTTACGATCTGTTTTATATATTTACTCTGATGTAAAGGTTGCCTTTCTTTTTTGCTTTATGCATGTTCTGTCACTTTTGTTGCTTGGCTCTGATTGTTCTAGGCTAACTCTTTTTGAATATTCAGAACACATAATGCAGTAGAACCTTCCTTACCATCGGAAGCCCTTTTTGCTAATTACTGAACTTTGTCAACAGTTGAATGATGCTGATTGTAATTAATTGGCTGCTAAAAAAAATCCTCTTCTGTATCCAGAGGATGAACCGGTGACAATGTCCAGAAGTGTCAAAATAAACAGTGCATTGGTCCAAAGTCATTGCAGAATATTAAATTTGTAAATAACCAGGAGGTGAATTTATGAGGGTGCACTGTGTACGGGAATGTAGCCTCCACTTAACCAGCAGAGTGTTTTGGCAACTGTTTCATACTCCAGCACTGGAAAGTGGGGTTTGGAAATGACCATGAATTGCTTGTTACCAAGGCCAATCAAGCTTAGCACAGTGCATATGGGGAACAACCTCCCTGCAGTTCTGGGAAAGGGAGAACAGGCTTGATATGCACAGAGTCTTGATAGCATCTGCCTCTGAGATGATTGGCAAGATGATGATAATGGCGAATGGAAGAAATGCTCTCCCTGTCCTTCCCCAACAAATGATCCAGATCCTAGTGCATATGCATACCAGAAGGAACCTGCGGAAAACCCATGCTTACATGCCAAAAGAGAATGTCACAACCAAAACTGAAACACCGCACCTGGTGATTTATCTTACGCATTTATACCTAAGTCACAATGATACTGAGAACACATACACAGGTGACATGAAATGATTTATATTCCGATTGTAATCGGACTGGCAGCAGTTAGAATTTTTAAAAAATTAATAATAAAAGCTTATTTGTGTCATTGTCTATATTGGATCACCTATTATAGACCATGGCAGGCAGTGCACAGAACCGAGTGGGAATGATTTCATTGTAATAACAGAGAGGAAAACTCGTATTGGTTCTGGGGACTGAAAGTAAAAAGAACTAAATGTATTGGGGATGGGGAGTGTGTGTGTGTGAGAGAAATAACACGGGTTCTATGCATTACAATTTGTTTGCCACAGAGTGGTCTGTACCAGTATGGATATATATTCTAAAAATGCAAGCCAACTACCACAGGTTTCACAAAGTGAAATGGACTATGGCCTTGTTTAGAACCTCGGCACAATGAGGTTATATGTTAGCCTCTTGACAATCAGATCCTTCAAGCACTTGTGAAATTGTAGCTCAACAGCAGCAAAACCTTTCGGTCTACGTATTTTGATGTAAGTATAATACCGTGTTGTAGTTTTGTGGTAGATGCCAATATGTTAATAATGTATACCTATAATTTAGGATTTGCTAATGTAACACATTTCAATAAAATCTATTTAAAATACAAATGGTGTCGCTTAGTATCTTTCAGAAAGGTGTAAACTGATGCATGTGGAGAGGATGAGAGCATTATCCTTGAACAGGAGTCCCAGCAGAAGTTTATGGAACAGTCTGACACATCTTTGTTGAAGATCCATTGGCAGAACTGGTTTTATCCTCTACATAAAAAATAATTTTGTTTATACAGGCAGTCCCCGGGTTACATGGATCCAACTTACATCGGATCCCTACTTACAAACGGGGTGAGGCAACCCCGCACTAGCTGCTTCCCCCCAGCAGACCAGGGAGACGCGGAACGGCTTTTCTCAGCAGACACCTCAGCTTGAGAATAAAGGACTGAGGGAAGTGAGGTGTGGGAGAATAAAACCGAGCTGTGGAGAAATGTTTGGCTAGAGTTTCCCCTACAATATGTACCAGTTCCGACTTACATACAAATTCAGCTTAAGAACAAACCTACAGTCCCTATCTTGTATGTAACCCGGGGACTGCCTGTATTGCGATTGTGCTAGAAGTCTCAAGCTTCAGTGATCTAAGTAATGTACGAATAAATAGAAATTGTAGCCCCTGTCCCAGAGGGCTTTCAGTCTTAGAGTAGACCTTTGATGAGGCAAATAAGCAAGCGGTGAGAGAGGAAAGCTGAAAGTAATAAATACGGGATGTTTCAGCACAGAGTAGCTGTGCATGCAATATTAAGACAATCAGTACCAGTAATCACAGCTCACCACTTTTCTAGCTATTATCATAGAGCCCTTGCACAAAATTGTTCTGCAATTGAAATGAGGTGTTGCAGAGTGCACAGAAAGTTTCTCTGCCCATTGTAGGCAACTCTATGTTTTTTGTATGATTTTAATAGTCTGTACCACACTGCCAAGGCAATAGGCACTGTGAAGGTAATAAAATGTCACTGTCAAACGATTGATGGTTTCACATTTTTTCTAGTAAATTTTACTTGGTGGCTGTGAAGCTAGGTACAAAACCTGGCACATCTGGTAGAGCTGAATCAGCCATTTGTGTATTTCCCTGTTTTTAAAAGGAACATAATGCTTGCTGGTGCCAGCTATGACTAGCAATCTCCACTGCATAGCAGTTTGGACCATTTTAAAAAGCCTTGTCCTGACAGTTCTCTGTAGCTAAATGGCAGAGAATTAAACTGGCACTAACTGGCTCTGGATCAGCTAAGGCTGCTGAAAATCTTGCTTCTATATCTATTCTGCCCATGAATATAGCTGTTATGAACCATTACCACTGGTTGGCCTGTCCTGCTCAAAAAGTGGATTACAACACAGTGTTCCAAGGAAAGCAAATATTTGTTACAAAGAGAGGTCTTTTTTCCTTGGGGGGGGGGGGGGGGAGAGTTTACTTTGAGCAACTTTAAAAGTAAATTAAACCTTTGCATTCTCATGTTTGACCACATTCTTGGACTCTGATCCAGAGGCACCACCCAGATAACAGAAAGACTCCCATTGACTTGCATGGCTTTGGATCAGGCCCTCATAGTCCAAATTTTCCTAAGACCTACAGATAAAGTGAGCTTTTAATATACATGCACCTAAATATGTGTGTGTGCGTGCACGTGCATGTATAATTCATCTTTCAATATCAGAACAGTTTATAAGCAATGAAACATGACTTAACCGTCACCTATTAACCAAAATCACCTGCTTTAAAGACCAGTAAAATCTCAATCTCTATGGGCAATGAGGCAAGGCACTAAGCTATGAGGCACTGAATGGCCCCATCTTGCAAAATCTATACATGTTCTGCTAAGTGTTTGGGACCTTACATCTCAGTTTTGTTTAATGTCAGCAAAATGTTTTCCTTTACAAGGGATCTCCTGAAACGCCTGCTAGGTTGTATTGTATTTTAATCCTTTCATGGCTTCTGTAAATCCTGCTCCAATACAAAAGATCTCTATAGGGTAGACTGTGAAACAGGCTGCTAATCCCTAGCCATTTCACAAAGCCATTTCATTTGTCATGAATTGCTGACATTTTTAGTAGAAGCCAAGGATAAAGGACTAGAGAATGAATGCTCCATTCACACCAAGGCTTTTTTTGACCAGACATTTCCCTCTGTTGCTGTAACAAGTTCAGCTATTAGTACTAGCAGCAGTGACAGCACTAGCATAGACAAAGTGCCAGTGTTTTTATCACTGAGAGCAGGTGGTTAGAGGTTTATCGATAAGCAGGGATATAGGACTTGGTGGTTAAATAATGTCTGCAGGTGAAGACTACCATCCCATGGTTGTATTAACCTAAAAGTTTATCCCTCTGGGTCAGTGTTGAAGTAGTTTGGTGGGGGAGGGTGGGAGAAGCCTGCACTGGTGCTATGCCTGCAGTATTAGTGCTATGAATAAATTGGGGGGTTTGGTTTCCAGCATCCTCAATTTGGCAACTTTCACACACACATGCAGAAATTGAGGCAAAAGCGATTACTTAACGATGTGCTCATTCATATGTCAATATTCAGAATGCTTTTCCTTCATGTCACTTTTGGAATCTGAAGGAATTCAAATAGAGATGTAGCCGTGTTCGTCTAGTCTAGCTGAAACAAAAAACAGGACTATGTAGCACTTGAAAGAATTCAAGTAACAGTTATAAAAATATGAAGGGAAACTCAATAACTCAGCATGAAAGTTCTTTTCAGAAAACAGAGGGGAAATATCAGCATCTTACTCCTCACTTTCCTGCTTTCAATCAGAGATTGTCCTTCACAAGGTTGTTGCCAGAAATGTCTTCCATGAAAATGCTTGGGGTTAAGATGAAACTTCCACAGGCCTGACCAGATATGTAAGAGTTCTGAAAAGGCTGGTGTTTCAAAGTTGAGGTACTGGTGTGGAGGTGATGGTAGTGGTATAGAAGTATAAAATATCTTCCCAAATGCTCAGTGTGGCAGGTAAATAATCTACAACTGTATACTAAATGCTAAGAGAGGCCCACTCAGTGCAAACACGGAGGCTATATCTACACTAGCAGGTTCTTGAGCAAGAACAGTTGTTCTTGCGCAAGAATGCGCAGAGCATCCACACTGCCCACCTGCTCTTGCGCAAAAAGATTTATAGTTTGGCGTGGTAAGAGAGGGCTTCTTGCGCAAGAGCTACACTCTTTTTTAACAGGTGTAAGCCCTCTTGCGCAGGAGCTCTTGCACAAGAGGGCAGTGTGGACGATCAGCAGGGGTTTCTTGCGCAAGAAAGCCCTATGGCTAAAACAGCCATCAGCGCTTTCTTGCACAAGACAGCGTCCACGCTGCCATAGATGCCCTTGTGCAAAAGCACATCTCACACATGGCAATGTGAACGTGTTCTTGCGCAAGACTTCTTGCATAAGAACCCTTGCGCAAGAAGCCACTAGTGTAGACATAGCCAGAGCATCTAAGTTGTAGTGGGAAACATGGCTGCCCTAGAGTCCAGGTTTTGCAACTGAGCTGATCCCATTCCCCGCAGCCAAGAAGAAATTGAACACACTCCTGTTGACTAGGGACTGAAGCTGCTCTATGAAAACAAGAGACTGGACCAGAACAAATGCCTGGAGTGGGAGTTTGACAGGAAGACCTCTGCCACTTACAAAGGTGCTTTTGATGTTCCCTGGCATTAAGTAGCAGTATGGAGGGAAAGCGCATTTAAAACGTGGTAGTTAATGTCAGTTTCAGTGGACCCCAAGGGGGCTGAACTGGAAGATACTTCATTTACTACAGAAGCACGTTACTCTAGCAAATTATAGTTCTGATAGAAGGGACATATACTTGCAAAAGAGGAAATCTGCAGGAGCTCAGCAAATACCTTTTATAAAGTAACTTGCTGAAGCCATATTATAGGCTGAGTCCGTAAATAAAAGCAACGGAACTGAAACTGCTGCTGTTCCTTTCTTGTGGGAAGGGGCTGTAGGTCACAGCTTTGGGGGTCAGTGGAGTAAAGAGGCAGGTCCTGGTTCCTCCATGTGAGACATGATGGCTGGAGGGAGAAACTAAGGCAATGATTCCTGTTCCTCTGGGTTGAAAGGCTCATTGGTCCTACTCCTGTTCTTCCAGCTACTTCCCACAATGCTGTAATGGGAGACAATCCTTGTTTTAGGTAGTAGACATGATGAGGAGGAGGAGGAGGCCAGGAATTAGGGATACCGAATGATGAAAAAAATCTTCCCTCCTCTTGTGTCTCCCTCCTCTAAAAATATGCCAGTGTTTTGGTCTCCATTCTCCACAAGAGCTACGTCTAGACTGGCATGATTTTCCACACATGCTTTTAACGGAAAAGTTTTCTGTTAAAAGCATTTGCGGAAAAGAGCGTCTAGATTGGCACGGACACTTTTCTGCAAAAGCACTTTTTGCAGAAAAGCGTCCCTGCCAATCTAGACGCGTTTTTCCGCAAAAAAGCCCCGATTCCCATTTTCACGATTGGGGCTTTTTTGCGCAAAACAAACCTGAGCTGTCTACACTGGCCCTTTTGCAAAAGGACTTTTGCCCGAACGGGAGCAGCATAGTATTTCCGCAAGAAGCACTGATTTCTTACACGAGATCGTCAGTGTTCTTGCAAAAATTCAAGCGGCCAGTGTAGACAGCTGGCAAGTTTTTCTGCAAAAGCAGCTATATCTAGATCAAAGTGTATCTAGTCCATGATAACTGGACCTCATTAATACTGGACCTCCTTCAAGACACTGTTACATCATCTCAAACCAATATTGGTCAGCTCCATCCCATCCCATCCAACCTGTTTAGTGGTTTCCTCTTTCACCTCTTCTTTCAAAGTCACGTGAAGAGTTATTACCTTCTTTGTGCCTCTCAAAGCCACCTGTCTATGTATAATCCCCAGACTACCCTCATGAACCATTACCCTGAGAACAGAAGTCCAAAATACACACACACAAATGGTTTGTAACGTGGAAAAACGGATAACTTATTAGCAACAGACATGGCCTCCCGACGCACCCATACCCCAGCAAGTATGGGTATTTTTCCCTGCTGACCAGGATTCCCCAGGAAATGTAAGTGGCTCTGTGGGAACTGCTTCCTATTTCCTCAGGAGCACAGGAGATGCTGCAGTACATATTGTTTCCTCTTCTAAGAAACAATGGGCATGAATGGAACTGGGAAAGATGGATACTCTCCATCATCTGGCAAATACTGGACCCCCACAACCTGTTCCAACAGGAAAGTGAAATCTCTCTGGCTACGTCTAGACTGGCATGATTTTCCGCAAATGCTTTTAACGGTTTTAAAAGTTTTCCGTTAAAAGCATTTGCAGAAAAGAGTGTCTAGATTGGCACGGACTCTTTTCTGCAAAAGCCCTTTTTGCAGAAAAGCGTCCCTGCCAATCTAGACACGCTTTTCCGCAAAAAAGCCCCGATCACCATTTTCATGATTGGGGCTTTTTTGCGCAAAACAAACCTGAGCTGTCTACACTGGCCCTTTTGCAAAAGGACTTTTGCCCAAACGGGAGCAGCATAGTATTTCCGCAAGAAACACTGATTTCTTACATGAGATCGTCAGTGTTCTTGTGGAAATTCAAGCAGCCAGTGTAGACAGCTGGCAAGTTTTTCTGCAAAAGCAGTTGCTTTTGCGGAAAAACTTGCCAGTCTAGACACAGCCTCTTTGTTTTGGTTTGGGAAAAAACACACTTTCTGTGGCCCATTTGGGTGAAGGCAGCATAGGGAGGCCTCCTCTCTAATTCTTTTGCAGGAAAGGTGGAATGCAGAGAGATCCCTTCCAAGCTAGCTCTCAGAGGTTCCTTTACCAAAGGGGACTAGGACACACGAGCTACTTCTTGTTGCCTAGAGGCTGCAGATGGCACAAAAGGATGCTCCTTGTCTGTGGTAGAGTGCATTCAAACCTTTCCCAGAGGGTCCACTCCTTGGGAATAAGGTTATATTTGGTGCACAGCATACTCCTGAGTAGTGTTCCCTCTAAGCGGAGCACTTTGGTGCCCACCCAGAAGAGATTCAAATGCCTATCCCAACTGATTAGCAGAGCACTCAGAACCGACAGCATGTGTTTCTACTAGTGGTGAATATCCACATATGCTTCAGTGGAAATAAAATGCAATCTGCTTATGGATGGAAAAAATTAGAGGGAACATTGCTCCTGAGTAGGCCTGTAAATCCACGGATATCTGCATCCACCAATGTGGATATTTGTGGCTCATTTTTGTGGATACCAATTTTGTATCCAGAATCCTGCAAATTTGTGGATATCCACTTTATAGCCACAGGTATCTGCAAGTCGTCCACAGATGTGGACGCAGATACTAATTTAACTCTGCTCCTGAGTCCCATTTCCCCAGGAGGAGGGAAGGCCTCTCCCTTCTGTCTGGCAGGGAAAGTGGAGGGAGCACGGAGAAGGTGTGTCCTATTCCTAGCAGTGCCAACTCTCAAGATTTTGTCACGAGTCATAACATTTGGAGTTTTGCTTGAAGCCCCAACTACTGGAGTTGTGATTGCAGTGAGAATTGCAGCTTTCGTTTCACAGAATGTACGTTTTTAACCTGCATATTTAGGGAGAAAAGCCTGAAAACATGCACCCTAAAGGCTCAGGCATCAGAATGTAATTTTTTGAGGTGAACTACATTCATGACTGAAACAAAAAACAGTCCTCTATGTAGCACTTTAAAGACTAACAAGATGATTTACTAGGTGATGAGCTTTCGTGGGCCAGACCCACTTCCTCAGATCAGATAGTGGAAGAAAATTGCCACAATTGTTTCAGCTACACCAGACTAACACGGCTACATTTATATCACTACATTCATGATTGTGAGGGCCCTAACTCACAATATTTGAGTGTTTAGAGTTGGCAACACTGTGGTGGTGGTTGGCGGTGGGGGACAATGCAACAGGGGAGGATGTAGGTGGATTAGGAACAGGAGTTTGTGGGGAGACTTCCTATCCTCAGGGGTGTGGTGGAGCAACCTCTGTTGTGGCACAAGGCAAAGGGCTATTCCCCCATAAGGAAGTGGAGGCACTGAGGATGGGGCTATTCCCCTGGCAGGGATGACCTCTGTCATGGCATTAGAGATAAGGGCCAGTCCCCCGGGGATGGGAGAATGTTGTCTGTGGCTTGGGCAGAGGGAGACCATTCCAGCAGGAGGGTCTCTGTGGCAATGGAGAAAGTGGCTGTTCCCCAAGGATGAAGTGTCTCTGTGGCACTGGAATAGAGGGCCTGTTCCCTAGGCAGAACCGGCCCAAGCTATGGGCTGACTGGGCTACCACCCGGGGTGCCCCATTGTAGGGGGCGCCACGCAGGGCTGCCGGGCACCCCGGACCCAGGGCGCATGAATGGCTCGGGCCGGCCCTGTCCCTAGGGGGTGGGGAAGGGTCTCCTGGGGCAAGGATTACCTGGAGGGAGGGTCTCTGATGCATGGGGGGGCATTCTAGCAGGGTCAGTGGAGGGTTCCTGAGGGCAAGGGACCATCCCCCAGGGGGTCTCTGTGGCAATGGAATGGTGGGGACTGTTCCCCAGGAGGAGAGGGATGAGTATTCTAGAGCAGTCATGGGGAGGGTTCTCCCGGCAGAGGGACCTTCTGCAGGGGACGGGGGGAGGCCTCTCTGGTATGGGCTGGGCTGTTCCCCAAAGAGTGGAGGAGGCTTTGGGCGGGAAGACTGTTCCTGGGGGGTCTCTGTGGCACAGCGGGTCTGTTCCCCACGGAGGGGGGGGGGCTCTGAGGCACAGGGCAGGCCATTCTGAGGGGGGCGGTGTCTGTTCCGCAGCGGAGCCAGCGGCTCTGAGGCACAGGGTGGGCCATTCGGGGTGCGGGGGCCGGGTCTGTTCCCCAGGGGAGGGGGAACTCTGAGGCACAGGGCAGGCTGTTCTCTGGGGGGGGGGGGTCTGTTCCCCAGAGGAGGGGGGGCGCTGAGGCACAGGGCAGGCTGTTCTCCGGGGGGGTCTGTTCCCCAGAGGAGGGGGGGCGCTGAGGCACAGGGCAGGCTGTTCTCCGGGGGGGGGGGGGGGGGGTCTTTTCCCCAGAGGTGGGGGGGCGCTGAGGCACAGGGCGGGCCGTTCTCGGGGGGGGGGGGGTCTGTCACCCAGGGGAGGGGTGCTCTGGGGCACAAGGCGGGCAGTTCTCAGGGGGCGGTCTGTTTCCCAGGGGAGGGGGGCTCTGGGGCACAGGGCGGGCCGTTCTCGGGGGGGGTCTGTCCCCCAGGGGAGCGGGGGCTCTGGGGTCAGGGCGGGCCGTTCTCGGGGGAGGGGTCTGTCCCCCAGGAGAGGGGGCTCTGGGGCACAGGACAGGCCGTTCCCGGGGGGGGGGGGGGGGGGTCTGTCCCCCAGGGAAGGGGGGTTCTGGGGCACAGGGTGGGCCGTTCTCGGGGGGGGTCCCCCAGGGGAGGGGGGGCTCTGTCCCCCAGGGGAGGGGGGGCTCTGGGGTGAGGCAGGGCGGGCCGTTCTCGGGGGGGGTCTGTCACCCAGGGGAGGGGTGCTCTGGGGCACAAGGCGGGCAGTTCTCAGGGGGCGGTCTGTTCCCCAGGGGAGGGGGGGTTTTGGGGCACAGGGCGGGCCGTTCTCGGGGGGGGTCTGTCCCCCAGGGGAGGGGGCTCTGGGGCACAGGGCGGGCCGTTCTCCGGGGGGGTCTGTCCCCCAGGGGAGGGGGCTCTGGGGCACAGGGCAGGCCGTTCCGGGGGGGGGTCTGTCCCCCAGGGGAGGGGAGCTCTGGGGCACAGGGCGGGCCGTTCTCGGGGGGGGGGGGGGTCTGTCCCCCAGGGGAGGGGGGCTCTGGGGCACAGGGCGGGCTGGGGGGGGGGGTTCTTGGGGGGGGGGCCGTCTCGGGGGGGGGGGGGGTCTGTCCCCCAGGGGAGGGGGGGGGGCTCAGGGGGGGGTGGGGGGGGGGGGAGGGGGGCCTGGGGGGGGGGCTGTCTGGGGGGGGGTCTGTCCCCCAGGGGAGGGGGGGCTCTGGGGCACAGGGCGGGCCGTTCTCGGGGGGGGGTCTGTCCCCCAGGGGAGGGGGGGCTCTGGGGCACAGGGCGGGCCGTTCTCGGGGGGGTCTGTCCCCCAGGGGAGGGGGGGCTCTGGGGCACAGGGCGGGCCGTTCTCGGGGGGGGTCTGTCCCCCAGGGGAGGGGGGCTCTGGGGTACAGGGCGGGCTGTTCTCGGGGGGGGTCTGTCCGTCCCCCAGGGTAGGGGGGGCTCTGGGGCACAGGGCGGGCCGTTCTCCGGAGGGGTCTGTTCCCCAGAGGAGGGGGGGCGCTGAGGCACAGGGCAGGCCATTCTCGGGGGGGGGGGGGGTCTGTCACCCAGGGGAGGGGTGCTCTGGGGCACAAGGCGGGCAGTTCTCAGGGGGCGGTCTGTTCCCCAGGGGAGGGGGGGTTTTGGGGTACAGGGCGAGCCGTTCTCGGGGGGGGTCTGTCCCCCAGGGGAGCGGGGGCTCTGGGGTCAGGGCGGGCCGTTCTCGGGGGAGGGGTCTGTCCGTCCCCCAGGGTAGGGGGGGCTCTGGGGCACAGGGCGGGCCGTTCTCCGGAGGGGTCTGTTCCCCAGAGGAGGGGGGGCGCTGAGGCACAGGGCAGGCCATTCTCGGGGGGGGGTCTGTCACCCAGGGGAGGGGTGCTCTGGGGCACAAGGCGGGCAGTTCTCAGGGGGCGGTCTGTTCCCCAGGGGAGGGGGGGTTTTGGGGTACAGGGCGAGCCGTTCTCGGGGGGGGGGGTCTGTCCCCCAGGGGAGCGGGGGCTCTGGGGTCAGGGCGGGCCGTTCTCGGGGGAGGGGTCTGTCCCCCAGGAGAGGGGGGCTCTGGGGCACAGGGCGGGCCGTTCCGGGGGGGGTCTGTCCCCCAGGGGAGAGGGGGCTCTGGGGCACAGGGCGGGCCGTTCTCGGGGGGGGGGGTTCTGTCCCCCAGCGGAGGGGGGGCTCTGGGGTACAGGGCGGGCCGTTCTCGGGGGGGGGGTCTGTCCCCCAGGGGACCCCAGGGTGGGGGGGGGGTCTGGGGGGAGGCAGGGCTCTGGGGGGGGGGAGGGGGGCACAGGGCGGGCCGTTCTCGGGGGGGGTCTGTCCCCCAGGGGGCAGGGGGGCTCTGGGGCACAGGGCGGGCCGTTCTCGGGGGGGGGGGGGAGGGGGGCTCTGTCCCCCAGGGGAGGGGGGCTCTGGGGCACAGGGCGGGCCGTTCTCGGGGGGGGGGTCTGTCCCCCAGGGGAGGGGGGGCTCTGGGGCACAGGGCGGGCCGTTCTCGGGGGGGGGTCTGTCCCCCAGGGGAGGGGGGCTCTGGGGCACAGGGCGGGCCGTTCTCGGGGGGGGTCTGTCCCCCAGGGGAGGGGGCTCTGGGGCACAGGGCGGGCCGTTCTTGGGGGGGGTCTGTCCCCCAGGGGAGGGGGGCTCTGGGGCACAGGGCGGGCCGTTCTCCTGGGGGGGGGGGTCTGTCCCCCAGGGGGGGGGGCTCTGGGGCACAGGGCGGGCCGTTCTCGGGGGGGGTCTGTCCCCCAGGGGAGGGGGGGGGTCAGGGCGGGCCGTTCTCGGGGGGGGTCTGTCCCCCAGGGGAGGGGGGCTCTGGGGCACAGGGCGGGCCGTTCTCGGGGGGGGTCTGTCCCCCAGGGGAGGGGGGGCTCCAGGGCGGGCCGTTCCGGGGGGGGTCTGTCCCCCAGGGAGGGGGGCTCTGGGGCACAGGGCGGGCCGTTCTCGGGGGGGGGGTCTGTCCCCCAGGGGAGGGGGGGCTCTGGGGCACAGGGCGGGCCGTTCCGGGGGGGGTCTGTCCCCCAGGGAGGGGGGCTCTGGGGCACAGGGCGGGCCGTTCTCGGGGGGGGTCTGTCCCCCAGGGAGGGGGGCTCTGAAGCGCGGGGGAGTCGCTCCCTGGGGCTCGGGCCTGGCCGTGGCGCTGAGGCGGCAGCTCCCGCCCAGTCCCCCCCGGGAGGCGGCGGCCGTTGCGCGCCGCCATGAGCCGGCCGGGCCGCCAGAGGGCGCCGCCCCGTCGGCTCCCCGGGCTGAGCTGAGTCGGCTGGGCCCCGTCACTCGCCCGCGCGGCCCGGCCCGAAGCCGCCCGGCCCAGCCGAGCCGGCGCCATGTGGCTGAGCCCCGAGGAGGTGCTGCTGGCCGGCGCGCTCTGGGTCACCGAGCGGGCCAACCCCTTCTTCCTCCTGCAGCGGCGGCGAGGCCACGGCAAGGGGGGCGGCCTGACGGGTGAGGGGCCGGGGCGCGGGCAGGGCCGGGGGGGCGGGCCGGCGGGGGGGGGCCTCTGCCTTGTCCTGCCCCTCAGGGCCCGGCTCTGGCTGCCGCGCGCGGTGCCAACGGGATGTTACCTCAGGACCAGTCAAAACCTCATCGGTTTGCGTCGGTTAGTCCCGGGCGGGGCCGGCAGCGGCGCCTCCATCCCCAGGCCCGGAGGCGGAGGGGGGGGGCTCGCCCCCAGCGCACCCCTTAGCACTTCAGTCAGGCCCCTCCCCCCCACAGGTTGGCGCCCCCTCCCATGTCAATCAGGCGCCTTATGGCTCGGTCCAGCTCTGCTCCCCCGGAGCCCCCTTGGCTGCTGCCTCCGATCCAGAGGCAGCACTGTGGGGTGTGAGGTGGGAGCTGGTCCATGAGGGGAGCTCCCCTCCCGGGCTGGCGGCCTGTCCCCCCGTGCTGCACAGCGTGGGATGGCAGCGGCCTCCGTCTGGGGGGAGGACCCCGCGCCAGCCAGAACTGAGCCAGGCTGCCCGCCCGCCCGATTCCTAATACACTTTAAATGCAGAGCCGCAACTGGGATCGGTCCTGGACTTGCGCTGCTGGCTGGCCTGCTAAAAAAAAAATGTACTGGCAGAGCAGGGAGGTGGGGGGAGAAGAGATACGTGTAGTCTACAGCATCAACCTATAGGCTTTTGCTTATCGGTGAATGGGTTAATCAATTACACTATTACATCCCTAATGCAAACCCTGACCTGCCTTGAGCTGTGAGGTGCTCCCCAGTGTGTACAAGGGGCTGGCTCCCATCCCCCATTAGTGGGGTAGAGAGGCCAAGCCAGATGGATCACAGGCTTGTTACATTTCCAAACAGACACCTTGTAGTTTTCTCTCTCTTTTGTGTGGGAGGTGACCCCTGCGGAGATCTGCAAAGCTGTTTCATTCCCACCCACCGTATTCCACCTTAAAACTTTCTTTTGCAGTACGGCCTACAAAACAACTTGACAAAGGTTAGGCCACTGGCTTGCTGTGACCTCTGCCTGTCCTGCCTCATTGTTTCTTTCTGTTGCCTTGGCTGTAGCCCCACATTGTTTCTGACCTGATACTTCTATTAGGAGCTCTTTGGGGCAGGGACCCTCCTTTTGTTCAGTTTATACAGTGCCTAGTGCAATGGGTCTTGGGTCATGACCCGTCTTCTAGAAACTACCACAGTATTTAAAAAAAAACAAACCAAGAACAGAAGTAGATGGAATTTTTCTCCATGGTAAAAGATGGTTGTTTGTATAATACTCATATAGTCATGACTTGCTGAAGGATCTTCCGTTTTGCAGATTTGTATGATTGGCAATCTTTACAGGAGTCAGAGGTATTATAGCTCTTAAGTGCACATCTGAGAAAGTTTTGTGATGAATACAGTTGTTTTTAGACTTTATAGTTATGAATATTTTGTTACACTTGCAAAATTGAAGCTGTTTGCCGGTTAGTTAGAATTATTCATTTTATTTGTGTGTGCCTCATTTGAGTAAAAAAAAATGTAGTGATGGATGTGATCATATAGGGTTTAACTGATATCGATAACCAGGATTTGCAATCATTTTCAGAGCATCCCTCAATAGTATACTTTCATTATGTGATATGCAGAATTAGCTATTGTAGCAGATTCACTCACTTTTCGCAGAGCTTCTCACTTTTTTGCCCGGATGACTTCCTCAGGGTGGCTTGTGGGGAAGTCACCCACTTCTCTGACACGCCCCCTTTGAGTGAGGTGTTCTCTTTAGGTCACTGCCCTTTGGCAGTGACCGCTCCGCTTTTCGTCCATGCCCTCTTCCGGGGGGAGTCACTGTTCTTCTGGTACACCCAGGGTCCTCCCTACTCCCAGAGACCCCTAGCTCTTCCCAGGAACACTCAGCTCCTTCCTGGAACACCCAGTTTCTCAGTCTGCCGGGTTCCCTCCTGCACCTCTGCCTTTGTGCCTTCTGGCCTAGGGCTTCCCTGGCTCTGGTGCCCCCAGCCTACCATAACTGCCTCTGTGTGAGCCATGGGTGCCTCCCTGCAGCCCGGCCTTTTAGGGCTGCCTCCGTGCAAGCCCCCGCCCTTTATGACTGCCTCCATGCAGCACTGGGCCTCAGCCCGGGTAGTCTGGGTTCGCTGGGCCCAAAGCCTGTGGCTCTGGGGCGGCAGACAGGCAGAACCCTCTCCTCTTCCCAGGAGCTGCTCTTATAAGCTCCAGTTGGGCCTCCCCAACTCCAGGTCTCCCAACCCCTTAAAGGGCCAGTGCAGGGCAACACCCTGCTACACTATGTAAATATTGCAAAATGTATAAGTTACATTTATCTACTAATGTGCATACATAATATAACATCTAGAAATGTGGTGCCATTAAAACAAAAAATAACTACCACTTCAATTTGTTGGCCATACCAACACATGGAGGGGGGGGGGGGGGGAGAGGATATTGTTTGGGTTAACCCTGAACAAGAACTTTTGGTAAAACAAAAATCAAAAGATTTTTCTTTAAGAACATACGAACATAAGATGGCCATACTGGGTCAGACCAAAGGTCCCTCTAGCCAGTATCCTGTCTTCTGACAGTGGCCAATGCCAGGTGTCCCAGAAGGAGTGAATCGAAGAGGTAATTATCAAGTGATCTTTCTCCTGCCATCCATTTCCACCCTCTGACAAACAGAAGCTAGGGACACCATTCCTTACCCATACTGGCTAATAGCCATTTATGGAACTAACCTCCATGAATTTATCTAGTTCTCTTTTAAACCCTGTTATAGTCCTAGCCTTCACAGCCTCCTCAAGCAAGGAGTTCCACAGATTGACTATGTGCTGTGTGAAGAAGAACTTCCTTTTATTTGTTTTATACCTGCTGCCCATTAGTTTCATTTGATGGCCCTTGGTTCTTATATTATGGGAACAAGTAAATAACTTTTCCTTATTCACTTTCTCCACACCACTCATGACTTTATATACCTCTATTATATTCCCCCTTAGTCTCCTCTTTTCCAAGCTGAAAAGTCCAAGTCTCTTTAATCTCTCTTCAGATGGGACCCATTCCGGACCCCTAATCATTTTAGTTGCCCTTCTCTGAACCTTTTCTAATGCCAATATATCTTTTTTGAGATGAGGAGATCAGATCTGTACGCAGTAGTCAAGATGTGTGCGTACCATAAATTTATATAAGGGCAGTAAGATGCTCTCCATCTTATTCTCTATCCCTTTTTTAATGATTCCTAGCATCCTGTTTGCTTTTTTGACTGCTGCTACACGCTGCATGGATGTCTTCAGAGAACTATCCGTGATGACTCCAAGATCTCTTTCCTGATTAGTTGTAGCGAAATTAGCACCCATCATATTATATATATGGTTGGGGTTATTTTTTCCTATGTGTATTACTTTACATTTATCCACATTAAATTTCATTTGCCATTTTATTGCTCAATCACTTAGTTTTGTGAGATCTTTTTTAAGTTCTTCACAGTCTGCTTTGGTCTGAACTACCTTGAGCAGTTTAGCATCATCTGCAAACTTTACCACCTCACTGTTTACCCCTTTCTCCAGATCATTTATGAATAAGTTGAATAGGATTGGTCCTAGGACTGACCCTTGGGGAACACCACTAGTTACCCCTCTCCATTCTGAAAATTTACCATTTATTCGTACCCTTTGTTTCCTCTCTTTTAACCAGTTCTCAATCCATGAAAGGATCTTCCCTCTTATCCCATGACAACTTAATTTACGAAAGAGCCTTTGATGAGGGACCTTGTCAAAGGCTTTCTGGAATTCTTTTGGGATGTACAAAACATTTAACCTGAATCTGTTCAGTTTTTTAACCTGTTTTAAATAAAATTGAATTAAAATTTAAACAAAGTTTTGAATTGAAATGTTTCATTTTTAAAAAGTTAAAACAAAGCATTTTGGTTTTTTGTTCTGATTCCTCTCACTATTCGCCTGACCAAAACATTTTGGTGAATTGATACACATTTGCAAAGTGTTTAGTCAATCTGAATCTGTGGGTTTTGGCAAAGACCAGTTTTGGAAGAAAATTTTCCCCCAGCTCTAGGCAATGATTAATATTTAATTTTGGACACTAAAATATCTCTCAAGCAAAATTTCCTATCACTTTGAAGCTGGAAGAGCAGGAAGTTCTTTGGAGTTAATTAGTGGCGTTGCCATGCGGAGGCAATGTATCTGTGAAATGGATAGATTCTGTGGTGATAGGCACTGCTATAATCCATAAAATAGGCAGACCTGATATCAGTAATTGTACTATTTTTTAAAGATAAGATTTAGAGAAAAAATAATTACAGATTTTTTTTTCCAAAAATGATTATTTCTTAAAATAATTATCATAATAGTTTAACAAGTATGTCCTCTTAGTGGGTGAGGTGACAACTAGTTTGTATCCAGTGACCTGCAGCAGGGCCGGCCCGAGCCGTTCGTGTGCCCTGGGAGCTTGGCGCCGCCCCCGGGAGTGCGACGCATGCGCGGCTCCGCCCCCGGGTGCGCAGCCCTCTCCACCCCCGGGCACTCAGCGTGTGGCCCCACTCTGGGTGTGCGGCGCATGCATGGCGCCGCCCTGGGCGAGCAAAGCATGCGCGGTGCCACCCCCACCCGGCCCGGCAGCCCCACGCGGTGCCCCTTACAATGGGGCACCCTGGGCAGTAGCCCGGTTGGCCCGTACCTTAGGCCAGCTCTGACCACCAGATTAAAAAATTACCCAGCACAATTTCTTTAGCTGTATTTTCAAATGTATAGTTTACTGACACCTAATTTGGAGTTTGTGTTCAAAGGACCTTTGTGTCTTGTGTTTTGGGGGGGGGGGGGTTCCCAATATTCTTGTAGTATATATTACTTGGGATACTAGCAGCTATCAAAAATGAATAATGTAAAAGTACAACTGCTTAAACCTCTTGTACTGCTTATATTTAATACAGTAAGTAATAAACCAGTGGAGATAAATTCAATATTTTGAATCCACATAAAAATTTTATTTTATCCTCAATAATTTCAAAAAATGATTTGCTGATTTGTATATCCAGCAGATAAATTGTTTTGACTCAAAATTTCACTCTGAAGTCAGGAGGAAATGAAAACTCCACAAAATATTTTTTGATCAGCATAAAGTTACCAATTTAGAAAAGCATTGTATTTAGGACAACACTAAAGCAACAGCTTAACTTGAAGGTTGTGCTAAAATGTTGTTCTAAATAAGGAAGGAACTAAGCATGTGATTTTTTTGAATAATGGCAAAGTCCTTCCACATCTCATGTAAGGATGTTAAGAGGCTGATAACTGACTAATCTTGTAATCAATACAATTTGTATTAACTACATGATTAGTAGATAAGGGAAGTAGCAGCCTGGCTCCTACTACATTTAAACTGCAGATCCGCAGCAGGGGTAACTCCTGGACTGGCATGAACCAGGACAGAGCTGGGACCACTGTGGCTCTGCATTTTAAATTTTAAAATGCAGCTTTAAAATGCAGAACCACAGCAGTCCCGGACTGGCGTGAGCTGGGACTGAGCTAGGCTTGCTCCGTTCTGGCTTACGCTAGGTCCAGTAGCCCCTGTCCACGGTGGCCTGGGCTGGCCGTGGGCAGAGGCTGCTGCTGGAGTAGCTTGCTGGGCCCCTCACACGAAAGGGGTTGCTGCCGGAGTAGCCTCTGCTCATGGCGAGCCTGGGCCTGCAGCGGGCAGAGGCTGCTTCATGGCAGCTTCCCCGCCTCCTGCTGCTGCCTCTGATAAGAGGCAGTAGCAGCAGGGGTGGAGGAGGCACCACAGAGACGATCCTGGGGGGAGCCAGCTTTAAAGTTGGCTCCCCCCAGCACTGGCTCCTGCCCCCTCCCTCACACCCTGCCTCTGATATAGAGGCAGCATGGGGAGGGATGGGGGAAACAGGTAGTTGACTCAGCTACTTGCTTTCATCCATAATCTCATGATTGGGAATGTGTAAGTCAAGGAAGGAAGATTTCTTTTGCTTTACAGCCTGAGGATTCGTTCTTTGTGATAGGAGAGAAGGAAGTTCTTGGGCTTCCCTCAGTAATATCTTTTAATAGAAAGAAGATAATCTTTAACATTTAGATTTGGCAGCAGTTTAACAAACAACACAACCACAAAACCAAAAAGCTTTGGTTTCGTTTGGCTCCTATCCCCTGTATAATCAGTATTTAGTTCCAATATTTAGTACTTTCCTGAACTCTGTGATGTTCCTATTAAAGAATTTTTGCTTGTGTGGTTGGAGGATCAGATCTGACCCCACTCCCATCTAAATGACTAATTTAAGAAGTGATTAAATCAAATTTACCTTCTAGAAATGTCACTGAGGCATGACAGCATCAGGTTTTGCTAGCATTTGCTTAGCCGTTTCTCTTTATTTGATCTTACGCTGGTTGAGTTTATCATCTTACCTGCTATTTGCAAAGGTAGCACTAGAAGCTGTGGCCTAGAAAAATCCTCAATTGTATTCTTTTAAAAAAAATCATCCTTAAATTCTTTTCTCATTTTATAGGAATGTGACATCCATAGGATCTATAACATTTGGTTCTTTTAATAATGCTTTAGGTACATCAATGAGAATGCTTTCTTTATGTTGGGGATTGGTCTCTACCCCCAAAAACTGTATTTACATTTTTCAGTGGGCTTATGTTTAAGTGCTTGCCGTTTGAGAAGTATCTTAGACCTAGTCTACACTAAAAAACTGCCTTTTGGCGACAAAACAGTGAGATGTAAATGCTGCAATGGGATTTTTGTCAAGAAAAATGCCTATTTTCATCTACAAAAAAATTCCACCCCATAGATTGACTTTTTTCTTTCCCCCTCCCTTTATTGTTAACAAAGAGCCAGTGTAGACACTACTGTTTGTTTTATTGAGAGAACTGGCTTCCATCAGTATCCCACAATGCCTGGCCTGATGCTCTGCTTCTGCAGACATGCGCCCCTCCCCTTTCAAAGCTTCCGGAAGTATCTGACAGCCCAGTATGCTGCTGTGTCATTGGAATGCTCCTATTATGCCCTGCACCAGGAATACAGCTGCATGCAGACTAATTCTGTAGGGGGAGGAAGTCAGACTGCTGTGCTGCTTTGACATTCCTCAGCACAAATTGCTCCTAGAGCTACTCTGAGGTGCCGCTCCTAGCAGCTGAGGAAGCTGTGAGACAAGTTGGTGAAAATCCCAAGATGCACAGGGATGAGCTCTGTCTTCCCACAATGCTGTATTGTAGGATACATACTCATAGTGTTCACACTGTTGATGATGGTGTCCCTAATGTGGATGTGATCTGTCGACAGTGGAAACAAATGTGAACACCTTTGGATAATTTTTGTTTTGTTAAGTTTTAGGTGTTGACGTAAGTTTAGTAGACAAGGCCTTAGACTTGAATGTCTCCAGAAAAATTCCTATGTGTTAATTACAAACACTATCATAGAAACATCTGCTTCCAAGAAAGTTTAAAGGAAGAGTGTCACCTTGAGTAGAGCCCTGCGCAGATAGAAAATTTGTATGCATCTGTATCAATATCTGCAACATCTGCATCCACATCTGTGAACATGGATACCCATGATTATAAAGCGGATATCTACAGATTTGCAGAGTTCAAAATACAGAGTTTGTATCTGCGTCCATATCTGCAAAAATGAGCTGTGGATATCCACATCAGTGGATGTAGATATCTGTGGATTTTCAGATTGCAGCCTTACTGTCAAGTCATTAACAATTACCTGTAATTATCCCGTACAAATAGTTTATTTGCTCCTGATGTTCACCACACCCTCTTTCAAGACTGAGGCACCATTGCTCACCTGTCCCTTGGGAATTCCAAGAGGTCATGCATATTGCTTTCTACATCCCGTTGAGGGTACATTTCTCTTTATCCCAACTTTCTTATCACTTTGTTTATCGTCACATCTTTTGTTTCCTAGGTCTGCTTGTGGGAACCCTTGATGTGGTTTTGGATTCCAGTGCTAGAGTTGCCCCTTACCGGATCCTGCACCAGACTCTGGACTCACAAATCTATTGGGCAGTGGCATGTGGTATGTAGTAATGTGAATACTGGCAGGTGGCTGCATACATATCGTTAGCTAACGTTGCATGTTACAACTCTAACAGAGTCATGGCTTCTGGGACTTTCTAATGTATCCACGACTATCTGTAATGATTACAGGTGAATTAATTTAAGAACCTTAATTGCTGTTAAGTCAAACTTCCAAGCAATATGAGTTGCTATAACAGCTGAGTTTCAAAATCTCAGGTCCAGTGAATTCTTAACAGGAGCTTTAATTTCTTCAGAGTTATGTGGATTCTCCCTCCTCTGCAATATGCATGTATGTATGCAAGGTGATAATTTGGAGAATTGAACTGGATTTATAAATGACTCAAGTGTTCTGATATGTTTGTTGGTGGCACAGCACAAAATGGGAACTTGTACAAAAATGAGGAAATGAAGGTTATGTAGGGGACCAAACAATAATCATGATTATTTCTTTATTTTACTGCTATGGCTTAGTCCTTTCCATCCTAATCAGTGCATGATTTTTCCTTTAAAAAAATGTAATGAGAACTCCAGCCTCGCCTACTATCTGCATCCCTTGTCCTTCTAAAGCATCATTGCTGTACTGGAATTTGACGTTTAAGCAAAACTTTTATTTGTAGATAATCCAAGCATGATACCCATATGTACAGAAACTTTTTCTCAACTTTTTCTCAAAATGTGCACATTTTTTTAACATTACCACCAATAAAATTTCTAAATCTGATAGGGCAGTTTGGTTATTGAGAGGCTTTCAGTCCTATCCACTGATGAAAAGAACATTGTATTCAAACAGATTGATCAGGGCATGGTGGGAAATCTTTGCCGTAAGGACGTAAAACGTGAGTCTAAAAATAATCTCCCTCTGATCCCACAAATATCAGTTTCTGCCCCTGTTCCCCTCCTTCCTCCAGATGGCCACACAGTCTCTCCTGTAGAGCTGCTTAAAGCCTACAGGAGAGGAGAAGCTTAGAACTGCTGCATTCTTCCACAGAAATCCATCAACTCCCACTTGTGGGGAAGAAGACACAGGAAGAAAGCAGGAAAGCAAAATGGTGGGTGAGAAACTCAGAGCAGAAGGAGTAGCATTTTTATGAATGTTCATGATGCAAATTGGGATTTATATAGCAATGTGACGACAGCAAATTGTGTAAAAAGGCAGCAGCACAAGGTGGCAGGTGGGAGCCGGTCCACAAGGGGAGTGAGTTTAAAAACAGTCTTCTCACACAGACCAGCTCCCGCCTGCCACCCCACACTGCTGCCTCTGATACAGCATCCCATGGAGCAGCCTCTGTCAGCGGCAAGCCTAGGCCCGCTGCAGACAGAGGCGGCAGCCTCCACTGCTCCCTCCCCCCACATGCTGCGCACAGGATGGGGCAGTTGGCACCGCAGAGCCAGTGCTGGGGGGAACCAGTTTTTAAGCCGACTCCCCCACCCCCTGCTTCCTCTGTAGGAGGCTGCAGGAGGGGGGCAGGCAGGTCCGTGGAGCTGGCACACACAGAGAGTGGGCACAAAAGCTGGCTCCTCGTGCATATTGGCTCCCACCTGCCTCCCTCACCCTCCGTGGTGCTGCCTCTCTGTAAGAGGCAGCAGCACAGGGCTTGGGGGAGGAAGGGGGCAGGTGGATCCAGCTTTTAAGCAGGCTTCCCACAGGCACCAGCTCCTGCCTCCCACCTCTTGCTGCCTCTGAGACTGCCTCTTTCAATCCTGATGCAGAAGAAGCAAGGGGGGGAGGGAATGTGTGTTTGTCAACAGGATTAACCAGTAAACCCAGGCTTATCAGTTGATCATGTAATCATCTACATGTTAGCATTCCTAATCACGTACCCCTAGTTCAGCTGGTACTTTGAAAAACAATAGTGGCAGCCAGTTCTTTAGTAAACTAACTAAAGGTTTGTTAGCTAGGAAAATGACAGGTTAAAGCAAGTGAACCATAGTTTGTAATTCCAAATGGTGGCAATGATGTAATAAGCTGCTAGTTTTCCAAAAGTTTTTTTCCAGGGCTAAATAGAATAACTGAATGAGAAAACAGAGATTCCCAGAGTTATTCTGCTCTGTTCTGTTTTGCCTGAATATATGCTAATGAATTTAACTCCTTTAATATTCAAACACAACTGAATTGGCCTATCACTCTGGCCTCAATTGGTCTGTCAGCATCACAATTAGTTTCTTAGGCCATGTCTGTAGTTACGCACCAGAGATCAATCTTCTGGCATTTGATTTAGCAGGCCTAATAAAGGCCCACTACATTGAACACTGAGGGTGCCAGTACTCCTTGCAATTGCAAGGAGTAAGGGAAGCCAATGGGCATATTTGTTCCCGTTGACCACCCACTGTGAAGACGGCATCAAGCTCAACTTAAGATATATCGACTCTGCTATGTTATTTACTGGAGTTGCATACTCTGCTATGTTTATAGCTGGAGTTGCATACCTTAAGCTGACCTTCCAGGTCTAATATACACCTGGCTTTAGTTAACTACTTCAGTCCTTGAATTACCTCTATGGGATGCAGTTTTGTGAGCTAAAAGAAAATATATAGTAGATATTTGGTTGTTGATAAAACTATTAAAATATATACCTTAGCAAAGACTTACCGTTATTTACAGAGTTTTTCTATAGACCTTAGACCTTTTGACTGTAATACTGATGTAAGAAAAAAGCATGAAAAAAGACAATATGTTATTACATGTGTATTAAAATTTGTAAAAATGAGGTGCTTTTTTTTTTTTCAATCTCAGTTGAGATTGAAATACAAAAAAACTTATCGGATACACGATTATTCAATTGTCCCCAGGAGCAGGGCCAGCAGCCAGCTCCAGGAAGTCTCCTGCCACCCCGCACTGTATCAGAGACAGTAGTGTGGGGCGGCAGCAGCATCTGTCTCTGCGGGACCTGAGCTTTGCGCAGATACAGGCTGCTCTGCCATCCCACAGAGCAGCCTCTGTCCACTGCAAGCCAGCATCCCGCCTGATCATGTCCCCCCACAATGCTGCCTGTAATAGAGAGGTAGCAGCGTGGGGATGGAGGGAGGTGACTCCACATGAGCTGATACATGCAGGGTGCTGTCTTAAAATCCAGCTTCCTGTGTGTATCGGCTCCTGCCTGTCCCCGTCACCCTGCACACTGCTGCCTCTCTATTAGAGGCAGCAGCGCAGGAGTAAGAAGGTCAGGTGGCTCTGCAGGATCTAGTGCTCATGTGGAGCTAGCTTAAAAGCCAGCTCTCCAAGGACACCAGCTCCCACCTCCCCTCCCACTTGCTGCCTCTGATACAGAGGCAGCAGCGGGGAGGGAAGTGCATGTAGTCGTTAGGATTAACCGATAACCCCAGACTTATCGGTTAATTGTTTACACAACTCTACACTAACATCCTTGTATATGCAACCTCCAATTTTGTCCTTCTTGACTAGTGAATGATTAACTGTAAAGTCCAAACACTCTCTTGTAATATAGTTGTATGTATGGAACAATAATATTCTCATGACTTTAGTGTCTTTCAAACAATAATTATGTATCATGTTCCCTAAAAATGACACACAACAAGAACTGAAGCTCTTGGAGTGGGGGGGGGGGACAGAATTTCAGATTCATTCTCATGCTGTGAACACCATGCTTCCTCCAAGTCCATCAAAACATTTACCAATTACTCAAATTAGCTTCTTTTCTTCTGACTTTGTGTATATTTCTCTATTCTACAGTCACTTAATGAAGACAAAATTCATAGTCCCCTGAGGCAGATACAATTAATGCTGATTCTAGTTTCTGGTTTCAGATCTTGGGGTTATTTCAGTTTGTGAAACCACAGACAAGCAGGGGTAGGTTTCATGGTTAGGTGTCCAACTACAGACCTTTCAACTGTGACTTGTTTGTTGCTGAGGTTGCCTTTAAACAGGGTAAGAAATAAACCTTATGTAGAATAAGAGCATCAGGGAGTTTTGTGTCGTCCCTTGTTTTCCACCTTTCCCATGAAGCTTTCTCATTAAGCTATCGTGCAGGGGCATCTACTCCAGCATAGAAATTACCTAGCAGGATGGATGCTGTGTCATTAAAACAATTGAAATGTTCACCTACACATTTTTAGGAATCCCATTTCCATACTGTATGCAACTGGGAATGAGTCCTGTAGACTGTTGAAGTTGGATTTTAGAACTTAACTGGAATTTAATTGAGGAGGAAGCTTACAAACATTTTAGAGTTAAATATAAATGTATTCACCTTTCAATTGTTTTTTATTATGTTTCTTAGTTTAACTGCTAATTACCAAAGTTCTGTGTTTTTATATCAAGGTTTTACCTCTTCTTATTGTCTTCTCTGCTTTCATATTGCTCTGAAGTTTATAACAGTGAATATTTGACATAATTCTATTTTTTCGTGGTTCTGAATTGAATGCGAGATTGAGCAGAAAAGGTGACCCTGGGTTGAGAAGGAGAAGTCTCTTACTAAAATGTAAATAAATAACTAAAGGAACAATACCACTGGCCAACTACCTTTTCTGTAGAAGAGTTCCCGCCTCCAAATTTGCTCTAGCATGAAAGAGAGTATTTAGACTTGAAACTTGTCAGTGTAGCATTAAAGTGACTGACACACCAGCTTCTTCTGAAATAAATTGTGCCAGACGTCCCAAATAGCACAGCAGCATTTCAAATGTGAATGTTTTACATTGGCCTTGTTTGTTTGTTTTGGGCCCTTCTGCTCTCTTTTGGTAGTCACGCACAGCATTGGAAAATGGAGTCAGTCTGCAGAGGTCCAGCAAGTCCTATTTTTCTGAAATTATTTTGCACAAAGTTTTCCTAATATTCCACAGGGTGTAAAATGCTGAAGAATTAAGAAAACCTTTGCAAGCTATGTGATTTGGGGGAAAACAGGATTTGTACTTGAAGGCAAACTGCCCTTTAGTATGCATGGCTGACAACAGAAATGGTTCCCTAGCAATGGGTGTAGTTGTCTGGTTACAGGTACCCAATCCACTGTTGTCTGCAGTGATGTTTTCATTGATTTTCTGCTGTGAGCTTTCAAGACGAATGGTGTTCTGACTATTTCCTCTGTGTCCCCCTCTGTTAGGTTCATCTCGTAAGGAGATTACGAAACATTGGGAATGGCTAGAGAATAACTTGCTGCAGACTCTCTCCATCTTCGATAATGAGGAAGACATCACCACTTTTGTCAAGGGCAAGATACATGTAAGAGGCACATGTTTCCCTGAAGGCCATACAAAGGCAGTGTTGAGGGGTTTTTTGAGTTTTTTGTTTTTACTTTTTGGAGGTCAAAAAAATTCCCTAGAAATGTCCATCTTCACCTTTGTCTGGATATATGTATGCTTCAGATCTTTACATAATTTATACTATGTTATTGCTATGATAGCACAGAATTAATATGTACTGCAGGAGAAATCATGTGAAAAGGCCAGAGGATCTCAAAGAACTATCAGCCTTTCATAATTTCTCCTGCTATAATAAATCACTAAAACCTGGGACATTACCCTAGTGAGCCGTATCTTTGAAAGAGATGAACAAGAGGATCATATTGCACTGCTCTGGCTACTCCCACATTTGTTGCCAGATAATTCTAGCCTGTAGACAGTGCACTTTCCCTACCAGAATCTATCTCCAGTGTATCCTAATTCCCACTGTGCTGTTTCAGACAAACACTAGCATCTCTACTGATGGGGTACTTACCAAAGAGACAGAATTTGAGCTATAGGTGGTTAGGGCCTTTGATACTTCTTGGAAAGACTGACTGAAGTCGTCTTGTCCTCTGGTGTGATGGGGGTAGAGTCAGCTGTTGCACAATTAGTAGAGACAGTGAAGAAGATGGAAGGATTCAGGCCTCTGAATGCTTGACTGACAGTTTCTCGCTAGGAATACTATAGTAGAAAGACAGCCTGAGTATGTCAAAAAATCATGCTTTTGTTTGTGTGTTGATATAGTTTATTTAACTCTCTAGATGAGCTGGATCTTGATTGTCTGAGACTTCACCTTCTCTTGTATTTTATATTAAAAGTTGAACTTAACTGATGTACCTTTGCTGTCTGGCCATAGATCCAAATGGCCAAGGGTTACTGGCATTTTTGGTGAATGGCCTTTAACTCTGGAATTTACTTTTCCGGTAGTGCTCAGAATTAAACTTTGCAGGCTGTACAAAGTTCCCCTGCCTTATTTCAGCCTTTGTCTGAAGGCAAGGATGGAATATATTATCTGTATTTTGGTTTGGTAGATGGATGTAGGATTGTAGGTGCAGCCATAGATACTGTTGTGTCTGCGTTTCTAAAAACGGAAAATCAAGCTGTTTATAAATAAGATTGGAGAGTTGAGGATGATGCTAGGAACCCATGTGATGATCCATCCTCTAGAAGGGTGGAGGTGCTAAGAGTGAGAAATAACTTAAGTGGGCATCATGGAAACGGCACAACTAAGGTTGTGTCTCTGCCATCAGTGCTGCTGACTGTCAAACAGGGAAAAGTAGCAGTGCTTCTTGACACTGCACGTGCTGATGTGCTAAGAAACTGATCTGTTTGTAAAGTAGGGATATAAGCAACTCATCGACTAGTCGACAATCTGACAAGCAAAGGCTTATCGGAGAGTCAACACGCTAGTCGACTAATTGCTTCCCCCCCTTGCTGCCTCTATCACAAAGAGGCAACAAGGGGGAGGAAGAAGAAGGTGTGCTGGAGGGAACCAGCTTAAAAACCAGTTCCCCCCAGCTCCAGCTCCTTGGGCAGGGGCACAGCAGCGTCCAACTTTGAATTGTCCAAGTGTCTCCGCTAGAGTTCTTGTGCATTTCAAAGTTGGGACGCAGCATGGAGCCCTGGGCCAACAGGGAGTCCTGCTGACCCAGGCTCCACGTGGGCTCTTTCGCTTTGAAATGTACAAAAGCCCCAGCGGGGGCTCTTGGACATTTGAAAGCAGAAGCGCCACATGTAGCCTGGGGTCAGCCGGGAATGCGGAAATGCCCACGTCAAGCCCGGGGTCAGCGGGACTCCCTGCTGGCCCTGGGCTCCACGCCGCATTCCAACTTTGAAATGCACAAGAGTCCCCGCTGGGGCTCTTGTATATTTCAAAGGTGGAAAGTGGAAGTGCTTATTGACTAATCGAATAGTCGATGGGAATCCCATCGACTATTCAATTAGTTAATTCATTGAAATTTAACATCCCTATTGTAAAGTTATCATATCCTTAAAATAGATCTGAGAATGTTCCTAAAAAGTCTATCCACAGAAATATGAAAATAGGACACATTTTTTAGTCCCAAATTAGTATATTCTCATGGATCTGTAACACAGAGGCAGCTTCACTTTCAGCATTTTAGCAGTTGAATTTGACTTTTTTTAAAGTAGTGAAAATACTTGATTTTCATGGTAGGATGTGCAAATTGTGGACCATGGTCAAGGCGAACTCTTTATATATTAACCTATTGAGATTGATAGGGTCAAATTTTCTGAGGTCCTGAGGATATGTAATTGCCATTGAAGTTGTGAGTTGCATTTGCTTGTCACCTCTGAAAATCAGGGCCATGTTGTAACCTAGAAAACCAGACATCATTGTTAGTTGTAACTGTAAAAAATTGATGGTATTTTTAGACTCTTTTGTCTTTCTGGCTACTCCCAACTCTTAGGTTACCATCAGTCATTTCCTTCTTGTCAAACAGAATAGGACAGAACTCATACTTCAGTAGTGCTAGAAATTGACTAGAGTGAGTGCTATCTTTAATTTACCCAGCCAGTCTTGAGAAGGTCACTGAAATGTTAATTGTCGGCACTTTAAGTGTGTGTTCAGGTATAGGTTGATTTGTTCTTATTAAACACCTCTCTTTTACCCTTAACCTGGATTTGCTGCTGGTTCCCTTGCCATGTTCTTCCTCAGTATCTCTGAGATTCTGCTACCATCCTGTGTGCTGCTTTTAAGTGAAGACAGCACTGATTTTTCCACTTCTCATCATCCTCTCCTCTCTCTGTAGGGCATTATTGCTGAGGAGAACAAGAATCAGCAGCCCCAGGGTGAAGAGGATCCAGGCAAATTTAAGGAGGCTGAACTCAAGATGCGAAAACAGTTTGGGATGCCAGAGGTGGAGAAGCTAGTCAATTACTATTCTTGCAGCTACTGGAAAGGGCGTGTTCCCAGGCAGGGCTGGCTGTATCTGACTGTCAATCACCTCTGTTTCTACTCCTTTCTGCTGGGCAAAGAAGGTAAGTTGTCAGCTTGCTAGGTGCTCTTGTCTGCCACTTCCCCCTTAATAATTGGTGTGGTGTGGTTTTGGGTGTTTTAATTTTTTTTCTCCCATAGAAATCTTCCTTTAGCCCCAGCATGCAGCCTTTAGGGTCCACTTATACTTGTCATAGAATCATAGAATCATAGAATAATAGGACTGGAAGGGACCTCAAGAGGTCATCGAGTCCAGCCCCCCGCCCTCAAGGCAGGACCAAGCTCCACCTACACCATCCCTGACAGATGTCTATGGAGATCTAACTTGTCATCTAACTTGTTCATGACTTTACTTTTGTGAATTCTACCCATAATCTAGAAGCCTATGGCTATGTCTGCCCTGCAGTGCAGAATGCGGTGATGCTGCACTTTAACTCCCCCATGTAGATGCCGTGGGTGCAAACTAAAAGGTTCCTAGTTTGCACTAATGTAGCCCTGTTTAGGGTTCTTTGTACTTTTCAGATTTTAATGGCTTTTTCCAGGAGTTACTCTGTTGCCATAGTTATCTATCAAGTATATAAAAATGTGAGAAGTTATTATTCGGAGTGTGCACTCATGTGACGATATTCAGATGGGATCCAGTATTGTTTCATAGACCAGTTATTCGCAGAAGATGCTTCCTTTGTGATGAAGCATTTAGGGAAACACATATTAAAGTTTGAAGGGAAAAACTTGCCCGAGAATGGGGGAAGTAATAAGTCTTGATTGATATCTTTCTTGCTAATTTGACTTCTCTTCTGCTGGATGTGTGTGTTTTGCATCACATGGTAATCAATGAGTTTACTGTGGTTGCTTCCATAGTGACCCTTGTAGTCCAGTGGGTGGACGTGACACAGCTGGAAAAAAATGCCACACTGCTGTTCCCTGAGTGCATTAAAGTGAGTACCAGGGACAGCGAGCTTTACTTCTCCATGTTCCTCAACATCAATGAGACCTTCAAGCTGATGGAACAGCTGGCTAATATTGCCATGAGGCAGCTATTGGACAACGAGGGCTTCCTGGAGGACAAGTCCCTTCCCAAGCCCAGCAAGCCTCTAAAGAACATTTCTGCACTCAAAAGGTGCGTTTCTCTTCCAGCAGTGGGAGTGGGGAAAGAAGGAGGAGGAGCTGGAGAGTCAGAGGGAACTTGCATTATTTGGTAATATTGATATTCGTTAGCACCCAGAGGCCCAAATCTAAATCAAGGTTCAGTTACAGGTTGGATCTCCCTGATCCAGCTCTGTCATGATCTGACTGGTCCTGAACAAAGGAGTTTGACAGACCAGGAGAAGTCAAAGCCGGCCCCCTTGCCACCAGCCTAGCAGGGCTCCCGCCCTTGGCAAGACTGCTGGTCCTACTGCCACCACCCTGGCAGGGTTACCAGCCCCGCTTCTGCCAGCCCAGCCCTGGCAGGGCTCTCAGACACTGGCCCCCTTGCCACCGGCCAGGCTGGGGTCACAGCCACTGGCACTCTTGCTGCTGGCTGCCATGGCTCTCTGGTCCAGGAACACCCTGCTAGATCAGAGTGTCCCAGTTTAGAGAGGTGCTTAATTATCTCTGAGTAATTCTCTCCCTCCACCCCCATACATACATTCATTTTTGTCATAGTTGAGTATAATTCATCTTTTTTTTTTTTTTTTTTTACAATTTCAGTTTGTTCCCCTGTGCTTGAAGGCACAGACTGGACTTTCAGCAATCTCTATCTGAAATTAATTACCTAAGTAGAATTTACTTCTGTTGGAGATGCCTTCTGCTTTCGTGCAGTTTGGGGAGGGGAAGGCATGTGGCCATTTGAAAGCATGCTTTCAGGATCTTATATTTTACCCCAATACTCTGTTCTGATAGCCTTTTATTTAAAGTTGAAGGTCTTTTAAAAATCATAATACCCTTATAACATTTTAAAATTTCAAAATATTGTACAGATTTTAATAGTATCATTGTTTTGGGATGGAAGATGGTACAGCCATTGAAATTCATGACCCTTCTGTCCAGAGTTTCAACATGTTTTCCGTCAAAGTACTCTTCTACAAGATTAAGGAGAAACCTTGTTCTATCTTTTAAATACTTATCCTGCAGCGAATGCGTGGGTGTTGTGGTATATCTCAGTTTGGGAAGTGAACAGTGATTGAGAAGACCAGACACAATCCTGCAAGCTGATTCTGAAAAGAATCTTTGGTTGAGGTGTTTCCTTCTTAGGATTTTGAAGATGCAGGTTAGGCCATTCATGCCTCTCGGGGTTAGGGTGTTACCCTTCTCTCTTTTTTACTTCAGAGATCTGGATGCTCGAGCCAAAAATGATTGGTACCGTGCCACCTTCCGGCTGCCCAAGGATGAACGCCTGGATGGACATACAGACTGCACCTTGTGGACTCCGTTTAACAAGATGCACATCCCTGGCCAGATGTTTGTTTCCAACAATTACATCTGTTTTGCCAGCAAGGCAGAGGAGGCCTGTCATCTCATCATTCCACTCAGGGAGGTGGGAACCTATTGGATTTAAAAGCTGTCTATTCATAAGGGCCACATGCTTTTGGTCTCTAGCTTTTGGGTGTGTCTGATGCTTACAGGTTGTGAATGCTGACTCTTGACCACAGGTTAATTGGGTTAAGGACATAAGAACGGTCAGACCAGTGCCCCATCTAGCCCCTTATCCTGTCTTCTGATAGTGGCCAATACTAGGTGCTTCCGAGGAAAAGAACAGAACAGGTAATCATCACTGTCACCCATTCTCAGCTTTTGGCAGACAAAGGCTAGGTTCACTACAGAGAGAGTTTTCCATCCCTGCTCATCCTGGCGTATAGCTATTAATGAACCTAACCTCCATGAACTTACCTAGATGTTTTTAAATGCTGTTCTAGTCCTGGCCTTCACAAAATCCTCTGGCAAAGAGTTCTACAGGTTGACAATATGTTGTGTGATTAAATATTTCCTTTTGTTTGTGTTGAAATTCATAGGCAGTAGATTTATTTGGTGACCTCCTAGTTCTTGTGTTATGAAAAGGATTAAATGAGACTTCGTTATTTACTTTCTCCACACCAATCATGATTTTATAGTCTTCTGCCATATGCTCCTCTTAGTTGCCTCTCTTCCAAGCTGAAAAGTCCCTGTCTCATTAATCTCTCATACGGAAGCTGTTCCATGACCCTAATCATTTCTGTTACCCTTTTCTGTACTGTTTCCAATTCCATCTTTTTGGGGATGGGGTGAATAGATCTGCACACAGTACTGAAAATATGGGTATACCAGGGCTTTATATAGAGATTATATGTTTTTTTACCTTATTGTTTATCCCTTCCCTCGTGATTCCCAACTGTTTCGCAAGAAATGGAAGTTTATTAAGGTATTGGGGGATTATTTCATAATAGGCAATAATTCTGAGGAAAGACTGAGATCAGACCCTATCGAAAGAAATCTGTCTCCAAACTCTCAATAACAGGGAAGGAAGCAAAGGTGGAGAACGCACGCAAAGCATTTTTTCAGTAGCCATAAGATTGCTTACTAGCAAGTTTGTTTCTTACCCAATTCTGGAAGTATCCAGAGAAAAGTCAAAACTTTCAATGTTTAACAAACTCTGTTCAAAGGACATTGGGTTTTTTGTTTAGTGTGTTTTTTACATTTTAGAGTTTGTTTTTCCTTTCTTGTTTGTCAAAGACAGACCACTTAGCAGCTTGAAAGTAGCATTTTCCCTCTTTGCTGACTTATCCATTCCCATCAATTAAGCTGAAATGCATCTTGCTTGTGTGCATCATTAATGAAATCTGCACAGCTCCTTCAGTAGGGGGAACAACAACAACACAAAATAATTTTTTGTTGCTCTTATAAAAATGAGCTTGCGGAGCGTCTTGCACTGTTCTGTAGTAGTGGAGACAAAACTAATGTTAGACTATCAGACACAGCTGTTTGTGCATAGTGCAGGTGAACACACTTTTCTATCTTGGCATTTTCTCTCCTAGAAAAGTAGCATTTTTAAACAATCTCTGGTATTTTCTTATTTTGTTTACAAAATTGAATGCATAAACAAGAAAAAGGGCAAAATCTTAGCATATGTTTTTTTCCTTTTCTTTTAAAAGGGAATGCTGCATCTTAATGAGGGCAATGAAAGTTCTGTCTTTTAGCAGAGGAAACGGAGGCGAGCCCTCTGATCTTTTCTGTGTAAACCAGAGTACATGGCAGGCATGAGGAAGCAGATGTTAAAAAGAAAAGTAAACTCCTCTTTGGGTATTTCGTTGGTTTACTCCCCCTTCTTTCCACATAAGTTATCTCTATCATTCCTGAAAAAACACATCAATTACTGCAGAGCCTGGTGTCTGATAGATAAATGACTTGATGACAGAGTTGATGTGTTGGCAAAAATGAATACCCAGAGGACAATCCAGGTTATACATGTTTTATAGCAAGTTAAATTTGGACCTGCATCTCAGAATCCCTTTTAATGATCAAATGGAAATGATGGAGGCCTGCTGTATCCAAATTGCCTGCGACTATCTTTTCCAGGTGGCAATTGTTGAGAAAGCAGACAGTTCCAGTGTCTTGCCTCGCCCTCTCTCCATCAGCACCAAAAATAAAATGACCTTCCTCTTTGCCAACTTGAAGGACCGAGATTTCCTGGTACAGAGAATCTCTGACTTCTTGCAGAAAACGCCATTAAAGAAATCAGGTGACAGTGGCAGAAAGTGGAAGGAGAACTTCAGTGTCACTGGATGTGAGGTATTGGGGCAGGGGGTTTCCACCTTTCCAAAAAACGTTTGTTGCATTATTTGCTCCAGCAAATGGCATCATCTTCTCAGACTCACGTCTCTTAAAGCTAGAGTCTGACTAAGCTCAGATATTTCAGGTCTTTATAATGAGGAACAGTAGGAATAAGACCCATTTAAATCAATTTCTAATTTGCATCACCATTCTCTGCAGATTAGGGAAGTTACCCATTTCATTGGTTAGAGCTGTATTATTGTAGTATGTATTAAGTTGTATTATGATTTCTGAAGATAAAGCTAGTTCCTCTTTGAGCCTGAGCATCACAGAGAATATGGTATTTATGCTGGAGGAGTGGCAAGGGGGACAGGAAGTAGACAGCCTCTATTGCCTTGAAGAGAGAAAAGGGCTGAAGTATAAAACTAGATTCTCTGGTCCATTGTGCCCCTTCTGCAAAGTCAGTCAGTGTAAAGGGGGCAGAAACCTCTTCCTAAATCCCCTGCTGGGAATTCCGTTCACATGGGACAATCTCCAAAGAGTGTAAAGCTTCTCTTTCCGCAATCCCTGATGTGGGGGGATGAGTCAGTGTGACAAGGGGAAAGTGGCTAGAGCTAAATAGGTTCTGGCAATCCCCAACTGTCATAGTTTGGAGAAGCCTCAAGTGGCCCGTATTTATTACAGTCGGTGAGATCTGGACACTAGGGATATTAGACTAGTCGACTATCTGATAAGCAAGTGTTTATCGGATAGTCAGTTGACTAGTAAATTCCCTCCCTCCCTTCTCCCCCCTTGCTGCCTCTATCAGAGGCAGCAAGGGGGGGGAAGAAGAGGTACTTGAAAGCGGCAGTGGCACACAGCTGAGCCCGGGATCAGCTGTGCGGCGCTGCCAAGGTGGTGTTCAAAGGGGCAGCGCACGTGGAGTCCAGGGTCAGCTGGGGACTCCCCAGCTGATAACGGGCTCCATGCAGCATATCCCCAGAACCCAGCATCAGCTAGGGACTCCTCAGCCCCTCCCTTTGCATATTTTGGAAAGCTGTCCTTTTCCCAGGGTTTCCAATTTTCCTGGTGCACCCAACCCTGACCTTGCTTTAAGTTAGGAGAAGAGGAAGCTGCCTAACAAATTTGGTGGCCCTAGCTCTTACCATTTAGGAGTTCTTGAACAAACGGATTCGCAGACAGATGCACTATATAAAGCTAAGTAACAGAAAGCTCTGAAACAGATAATGAGATGCAGACGTTTTTACATATAGGTTAGTGGCCATGAGTGGCTTTGCTATCTGACTGTTAGCCTGTTTACTAATCTTTGTTGGCAGGTCTCCATATCTCAGCTGGCACCTTTGTTAATCTTGATAGAAAGGGGAAATCAGAATGGGTGTGGAGACAGGGCTCCCTTTTACTCTGGGCAGCAATCCCTGCAAGGGCTGGTTTGAGGTGCCTTGATTTTACAGTATAGAGAAATCAGCGTGTTTTGTGGAGAGGGGTCTTCATTGTAGTATTTGGACCACAAAATGTGCTTTCAAAGTAAACTGTAGACTCTTACTGTGCTTTTTCTCAGACGATGTGTTTTTGTTCAGGAATTTCCAGAGCTGTCTTCCAGCAGTCCACCTGCAGTCAGCCCAACCTCTGCTCTCAACAAACAATTGGCCAGCTTCTGTACAGGCGAGGTGCCAACAGCCTCCCAGGGGCTACTCAAACTCTTCAGGAAAAACTCCGAGGAGCTCTTGGGACCCAAAGGGGTATACAAGCTACTTGCATGTAATGTTAAACAATTAATTGCAATGAGTCTGGTGTTAAAATGAAGTGCTAACTAAAACAGGCAGGCACTGTGAAAGCTTCCTTGTTCTTCATTCCACACTCCACACACCAATGCCTCATCAGGACCTCTTACTGCTGACCTGTGTCACCAACTGCAATTCTATTGTTACGCTCCATTACAGCTGTGAAAATGCATCTTAGCTGTAACCCAAGCACTAGCTTGATTTCCCACTACTTGAGCAAAGACTGACAATTGTGCTAAATTATTGTGCTTTTACAATATTATAAAATCCATTGAGTCACTTCTGCTATTGCTTCAGATTTTCAAGAGCTTTAGCTTGAATACAGGGACATGATAATTTCAACCATGTAGTAAGAGAATGCCCTGACTTGGTTACATTTGTGTTGTAGATGAGACATAAAATGTAGATTAAGACCATCAAACTCATTTCACTTGTGAGCTATTTAAAATCAGATATTTAAGATGAAGGGTGATGTGTCATCACCACAGTGCCATCCATCACTTCCTCCACTGATGTCTCTTTTTAGTCAAGTAAAAGCTGTGTCAGTGTCACATTTCAAACTACTTACTTGCACATTTTGGCTGTGAATACTTAGAAACTTGATACATAATTTATGAACAATTGATCATCTGTAGATAATGAATGTAGCACATCGTAAGGAAGAAGGAACAGTTTAAATGTGGCACTGTTTGTCAAGTACAAGCTTCAATATTCTGAAACCTCACATTCTACAGATGACCTTGATACAAATGTTTTAATCCATCAAATGGCTCTGTTTGTTTTTTTCCCCCTTAGGCGAAGGAGAAGATGAAGGAAGAGTCATGGAATATTCATTTTTTTGAGTATGGGCGAGGAATGTGTATGTATCGCACAGCCAAGACCCGTGAACTGGTACTAAAAGGGATCCCAGAGAATCTTCGTGGGGAGTTGTGGCTCTTGTTCTCAGGTAAAAGGTTCTACTGGACCCTCAAGACAATTCCCAGGTAATGGGTAGTCTATTTGTAGTTTAAGTATCAGGATCAAGGATAGGTCTAGATTGCAAGAATTAAATGTTCATATCTAAATAGATCACATTTATATCTCAAATAATCATTTATTTCCAGGTGTGCTCCATCTGAATGAAGCTTTAGACAGATGCAGTTTCTCACAAAATCTGAATGCAATAGGCCAGCAGGCGGTTTCTGAAGAGATTATGATCTGTTGCCTGCTAGGGCTAAGTGACAGTACAGTGACAGAATATTCTAAATGCCCTCTTCTCGCAGGTGCTACATAATTGACTTTGCTAGGATGCTGACATTCAGAAATTAGGGAATTATCTGATTTAACTGCAGATTTGTTTCTGAGCCTGAGGCTCTGCTTGTAGTCTGTTTCCTATCCCCTATCTGCCCCTTCACTGAAGCTTCTGGGACAAGTGAGTGAAGCAGTGCCTGTATCTGTTATTGTAGGGGCCTGGAATGAGATGGTGACCCTTCCAGGGTACTATGCAGAGCTGGTGGAAAAGTCAATGGGGAAATACAACCTTGCCACAGAGGAAATTGAGCGAGACCTGCACCGTTCCATGCCAGAGCACCCTGCCTTTCAGAATGAGTTGGGGATTGCTGCTCTTCGGAGGGTTCTGACAGCTTACGCATTCCGAAACCCCACAATCGGGTACTGTCAGGTAAGAGGGAGTATAAACTAGCTACCCCACGCATTGGGCATTACTGAGAGCCAAACCACCATTTTAAAGAGGTCTCATACTGGAATTTAGGATCTTTGATGCTGCTCTTATACTCTAGCAGTAAAGCAGGGGCTGCTTTGTGGTAAAATTCTAACCATCCTTTGGATATGATATTCAGTTTGTTCTGTTGCTCACTGCCATCAGAGATAGATGGACTATTTTATTAGAATATGGAGAGCCCCAGTGTCCTGGCTAACATTCCCTCAAAAGCACCTTCTAGTTTCTTAAGTAGTATATAAGAGTTAATTGAGATTATGAAGACAGCATGCATCAAACTTATTAATTTGCAAACCTCTATAGGTCTGCAGGATAGAGCAAGATGGGGGGAGGAGCAGCTGAACACATGCTGCCAGCACACTCTGGTAATCAGCTGAGTGAGCCAGATAGAAACACTGGGCATGCTGGATCTGGCCCACACGTATTTTGCCCGGCCCTGCTGTGAAAGATATTCAGAGTATGAAAGATACTATAGCAACTGAATTGTTTTATGTATCCTTTGGATATTTGCTCATGCTGCTCTATTAAAGCTGTCTTAGCATTTTCTGTATAAATACCATTTTCAAGGTTTTATTAACCCGGTTGATTATACTAATACTTTGCATCCATGGATCAAAGTACTTTACCAAGATGTGTGGAATTATCGCCATTTCATAGTTGGAAGAGCTGAAGCCTAGAGCGATAAACTGGAAACAGAACATAGATCTTCTGGCTCAAAGTCCCATACCTTATTCATAGGAGCATAGTATTTTAACCACATTTATCTCTTCTAAGTTGAATAGGGATAGTGTCATATTACATTCCTGAACATCCTCTGAGTAGTTTCTTCTCTCTGTACATGTTTGTGTCGCTCTACCTGTTCCCAGGCCATGAACATCGTGACATCGGTACTGTTGCTGTACTGCAATGAGGAAGAGGCTTTCTGGCTGCTAGTGGCTTTATGTGAGCGTATGCTGCCAGATTACTACAACACCAGGGTAGTGGGTGAGTGTGTAAAATTCATTATTTGGGCTGGCATTTCCTTCTATTATACCATCAGGAAGGAAGGACAGTTGTGTTTTATTATCAGGAAGGAAGGACAGTTGTGTTTTATTAACAGACTATTTAAACATGGTGCATTTGAGTGAGGGGGAGGCACTAGCAGATGAAAGCTTTGGCTTGATAAGTGATGCGTAAAGATTTTCCGGCAAATTCTAAATATCCAGTTATTCTCCTTGGAATAATTCAATTCTTAATTCTTCAGGACCTGACAGCTATTAATTGGAGGGAAGACAAAGAAAAGCATCAGAAATGGGAGGAGGCCGTAGGGCTAGACTTGTGCAGAAAGATTTAAAAGATCTAAATGTGTACGTGAGTAAGAGGTGGAGAGTGCCATAATAGTCTACTAAGTGTTTGAAGGGTGTATATACAAAGGAATGGTAGCAGGACTTCATTAGGTTGATACACAGAGTAGCAATGATGAGTTGAAATTTGAAAAAAAAGATGTCCTTGTTGTGAGAGAAGTTTTAGAATAGTCTCCCAAGGGAAGTTGTGGAAGCCCCATTGCTTGGAAGATCTAAATTTAGATTGAAGAAAGCACATCTATTATAGGCAATGGTCCTACACAGGTCTTTGCTTCTTATTTCTCTGCTTCTGTGACATTATTTTTAGAAAAATAATTCTTCCCCCATCACTATTAACAAACATGCGGACAAGGGGGAATCCAGCAGATATAGTATACTTAGATTTTTAGAAAGCCTTTGACAAGGGCCCTCACCAAAGGCTCTTGTGTAAATTACATGGCCATGGGATAAGAGGGAAGGTCCTTTCTTGGATTGAGAACTGGTTAAAAGACAGGAAACAAAGGGTAGGAATAAATGGTAAATTTTCAGATTGGAGAGGGGTAACTAGTGGTGTACCCCAAGGGTCAGTCCTGGGACCGATCCTTTTCAACTTATTCATAAATGATCTGGAGAAAGGGGTAAGCAGTGAGGTAGTAAAGTTTGCAGATGATACCAAACTGTTTAGGATAGTCAAGACAGAAGCAGACTGTGAGGGACTCCAAAAAGATCTCACCAAACTGAGTGATTGGGCAACAAAATGGCAAATGAAATTTAATGTGGATAAGTGTAAAGTAATGCACATCGGGAAAAATAACCCCAACTATACGTACAGTATGATGGGGGCTAATTTGGCTACGACAAATCAGGAAAGAGATCTTGGAGTTATTGTGGACAGTTCTCTGAAAACTTCCACACAGTGTGCAGCAGCGGTCAAAAAGGCAAATAGGATGCTAGGAATTATTAGGAAAGGGATAGAAAATAAGACCCAGAATATCTTACTGCCCCTATATAAAACTATGGTACGCCCACATCTTGAATACTGTGTACAGATGTGGTCTCCTCACCTCAAAAAAGAGATTTTGGCCTTGGAAAGGGTTCAGAAAAGGGCAACTAAAATGATTAGGGGTTTGGAACGGGTCCCATATGAGGAGAGGTTAAAGCGACTGGGACTTTTCAGTTTAGAAAAGAGGAGACTGAGGGGGGATATGATAGAGGTATATAAAATCATGAGTGGTGTGGAGAGGGCCGATAAAGAAAAGTTATTTATTAGTTCCCTAAATAGAAGAACTAGAAGACACCAAATGAAATTAATGGGGAGCAGGTTTAAAACTAATAAAAGAAAGTTCTTCTTCATACAGCGTGTAGTCAACCTGTGGAACTCCTTGCCAGAGGAGGCTGTAAAGGCTAGGACTATAATAGAGTTTAAAGAGAAGCTAGATAATTTCATGGAGGTTAGGTCCATAAAAGGCTATTAGCCAGGGGATAAAATGGTGTCGTTGGCCTCTGTTTGTCAGAGGCTGGAGAGGGATGGCAGGAGACAAATTGCTTGATCGTTGTCTTCGGTCCACCCTCTCTGGGGCACCTGGTGCTGGCCACTGTCGGTAGACAGGCTACTGGGCTAGATGGACCTTTGGTCTGACCCAGTACGGCTGTTCTTATGTTCACTCTTTTGTTTGATGGGATATACAGATCAAACAATGACTTGTTCACCTCAGGATCTGTGGTAACAGATCATATGATATTCCCGTAGGTATGTAGAACCCTTTGACTGTATTAAAGAGGGAATCAGGAAATAAATAAGACAAAAACTTATTTGATTTCACTTCTGTTGAAAACTTGCTGATTTGTGACTACAGTCAGTATTTATCCAATTAGTGTAGATTTACTTTGCTTTGTGATTGGTCCCATGTCACTTCTCCCTTGTCTTTTTAGGTGCATTAGTGGACCAAGGCATATTTGAGGAGCTTACACGAGACTACCTTCCACAGCTGTCAGAGAAGATGCAGGATTTGGGAGTGATTTCTACCATCTCTCTTTCCTGGTTCCTCACTCTCTTCCTCAGTGTCATGCCCTTTGAGAGTGCTGTGGTTATTGTTGACTGCTTCTTCTATGAAGGCATCAAGCTTATCTTGCAGGTGTCTCTGGCCATCCTGGATGCCAACATGGAGAAGCTGCTAAACTGCTGTGATGAAGGCGAAGCCATGACTGCCCTGGGCAGGTAGTCCTCATTACACTTCCATATCATTAAATAAATAGCTATGGTACTCCCATTCCACTCTGGCGTGACTTCTTTAGTATTTTTCATGCGCCTGCAATCTTCATTGCTTCGCATTTAGAACAATATTTACTAGATGTCATTGTGTCTCAGAGGGTCACAGCTGAGGATGCCAAATTCAAAATAGTGAGGAGTCCTGTGACACCAGCAGATTAGTCTCTAATATTAGATTATACCAAGCTAGTCATAAAAGTGAACTTCTGTCTCAGCTCACTGGTTATCTGGAAGTCAAAAATTCAGTCTCCTCGAGCATTCGAGCCTTTGTCTCACCACCTCCTAAACACTCTATAATAAGTGGTTAATGAAAACCAGTTTAATCAAATATAGGAGTCTTCTAATTCTAAGAGGTCAACCTTTTAGTCAGGCCAGTATATAACTCAGATATTTCAATCCAGTAATCACAGTTATACCAATCCTTTAGTAACTAAAAGTTTAATAATAAAAGAAAAAAAGAGTGTTAATAATGGTTAATTGATCATATACAAACAAATAATTGCAAAAGAATCCAAATGCATTCAATTGACTTTCTTTTACTGCATCCAAGAAAATAGGTTCTCATGTTAGAAAACTAAAGTCTGGAGAATTCCATCATGTTCCTTAGTGTCCTTTGGAACCTCAGTTCCTGGCACAGTGCATCCCTGATGTCTAGCCTCAGTTTGAAGTCTGAAGGGTTGCTGATCCCCAATCTAGAGAGAATTCTGATTTGCTGTCAGTAACAGCTCTTAAAAGGAGGAGCTCCTAAACTCTGGTGAGGCAAATCTTCATGTAATGCAGCAACTATAAAAAGGCGTCCTGTAGCGAAGTGGCATGTTGATCAATTCCAAACATGCCACCACCTGCACTTTGTTTTTTGAAACCTCATTAAAAACAGGTGGTCTAAAGAATGAAACTGATTGTACTAGAGTGAAAGAAACATCTATGGACCCAGGCAGGCTAGCTTGGAAGAAATGAATTCTCCCAGCCTATGAGACTGTCTGCCTAAAATTAGTGGGAATAATGTTTAAGATCTTACTTGCCTTTTTGTTAATTCTTGAGATTGTGTTAACCTAGAGCCCTGCCTTTGTTCCTGTTTGTCCCCACAGATACCTGGACAATGTAGTTAATCGACAGAGTATTTCCCCACCTATTCCACACCCACATGCCTTACTCACAAGTGGAGATGAGCCACCGCTTGAAATTGATATCTTTGAACTCATCAAAGCATCCTATGAGGTCAGAGGCAAGATTAATTTTTACGTCAGTGATCTTACTGTTTAAAGCTCAGTCCTGCGTTCCTTATGCAGAAAAGATAAATTGGCTTCACTAGGAATATGGCTTATGCAAGGAATGCAGGATTGGGCCACTAGTCTTCATGTTAAATATGAGGGGAGTTCAATCCTTTTGTTCTTCTTTTCAGATTCCATGACATCTCACCAACAATGCTAATTAATGTTAAAAACTGAAGCGCCTACTGAAGCTGATAGGTCAGAGACCTATCTCCCCCTCCATACTGTGGAGAAAAGCTTTAGGCTATTATTTTGCATACAGGGTTAGCCAATGCCAGGGAATTCTGGAGGTAACTTAACTACTGAATATTGAAAGAAATATTTTGAGGATAAACTTTTAGAGAATTGTGAGTAGTGTATCCTCACACAATTCATAGTGTAAGATTTGAGATGCACATGAATCCCTTCCTGAGGTGTCCGTGTTGTGATGATAGCTGGATGGCAGGGAGACTCCAAGCCTGAGAGTGGTGGCAGCAACAACCATGAATCCAAAAGACCATATTGCAGAAATAGCAGTAGCTCTCCCTGTGTCTCAACTACTGTATACTTTTGCAAACGTAGCTCTTCAGGGATGACAATGAGTATATTTGCATGGGAGGGAAATAGATTATTTTTATGCTTAAATTACTAGGACAGTCGTCAATGCACACTTGACACATTCTCTCCCTGAATGAAATGAGGGAAATTGGGAAAAGACTTAGTGTTTCTGGTGGATTTTTTTTTTCTGTGGTCTCTCTCTTCTCTGTCTTCTGTCATTCTCCTTTTCCTCTCCCTTCAGCTCACCCGTATGCTCTTCTTCTTATGCATCTTACGTTGCTTTCTAGTTTCATTTTCTAATAAACTCATGACTGTTTGTCTCCTCCTCGAGGAAAGCCTGTTGCTACCGTTGCACCCTCTTCCTTCAGAGCACTCCCTTTCTGACTGGTTGTTCCTTCTGGTTCCTTCCTTGTTAGTCACCTCATCCAAATAATTTTACATGTTTGATTAGTGCTGCTGAGAAAAAGCCCTGCTTCCTGACAGGTACATCACTCAGTTTGAGCTTGGATTCTTAATAACTGCTGGCACATCTCCTTACATGTTCTTATACGTCCCACCGCATTAACAAAAGAGTCTTAGCAGACCATCTCTATTGACAGAAGGCCATTTGCCCTTTCAGGTCACTTCTAAGGAGATTCCTGATTTGCTGAAGAGTATGTCTTTGAATATGAGACATTGTCTTGTTGGTAGATGTGGGTGACCTGATGTGCTTTTCTTCCTCACACTAGAAATTCAGCAACTTGAGGGCCGATGACATTGAGCAGATGCGCTTTAAGCAAAGATTGAAGGTGATCCAGTCTCTGGAGGACACAGCCAAGAGGAGCGTGGTAGGTAATGTCCTGAGTAAATGAGCTGGCATGTTAGTGCACCACATTTTGCTTTGTCTTCTGAAAATCTGCTCTCTTAGTATACCCAAGATGAGGTGATTAACTATCATGCCTTTAATGTGGAAAAAGTATCTGCTAGCTTGAGCAACTTCCATTTAGTTCTCATTGATCTAGTCCCGTGGTCACCAACCCATCGATCGCAATCAACTGGTTGATCGTGAGGGCTCGACCAGTCGATTGTGAGACGTTCGGGCCCCCCTCGATTTCCCTCCCCCCTCAAGAAGCCCCACCACCTACCTCCAGTAACAATGGAGGTAGTGCCGGCTTCCTGCAGGGTGGATGGAAGTCCTGAAGCTGTGTGGGTTAGTGACCGCTGACTCAAAATAGGTTCCCTGCCCTTCTCAGAAATAAAGACAATGAAGAAACTTTTTGTGTTTGACATAGTATTTTATTTAAAAATGAAGCCTGGCCAACAAACCCCCAATTGGGGCCAAGTCCCCATCTGGCCGCAGCATCATAAAACTCGTACGCATGCCAGACCAACCGACCCACGATCTGCGCCTATCAAACACTGGACCCCCCTGCCCTGAGCCCCTCACATATCCCAACCCAAGTTCCTGCACCCTTACATCCACAAGCCTGTGGCTTGCTTAGTACCCCTACACTCTCCAGCCTGGAGCCCCCTCCCCGAGCCAGCATCCCCTTCTCCACCACCTCCTGCATCCAGATTTCCTCCCAGAGCTTGCACTTCTCACCCCTTCCCACACCCAAATCCCTCATTCCCACCCCAGAGCCCACACATCCTGTCTCAACCCAGTGAGGGTATGGCTAGACTGCAGGAGTTTTTCCAGGATTCCAGAGATATCCCAGAAAAATTCTTCCGCACCCAAGGACATATTTGTTCTTCCGCTTTTTTAGTGGAAGAGCAAGCATACTCTTTCGGTAACCCCTGTATTCCTCGTTCCACGAGGAATAAGGGGACTTCCCAAAGAAGGGGTTTTTCTGACATTTGGTCCAGTCTAGACAGGCCAAATATTGGAAAAACCTCTTCCTACAGAAGAATCGAAAAAAAAGCAGCAGTGTAGAGTGTATAAGGGCTGGGGATAGCAAGTGATAGAGAGGAGGAGAATAGAGAGGGCGGGGCGTCAAGGAAGGGATGGGGTCTTGGGGGAAGGATGGGGCAGTAGATCTTGGCTTGTTCTGACATTTAAAAAGTGATCTTGGGTGTAAAAAGGTTGGAGACCACTGATCTAGTCTAACAAGTTGGGTTAAAGATCAGAGAAAAGAGTTGAAATGCCAAGACGTGACCCTGATAGAAGTTCATCGTAGATAAATCATTTCCCGCATGAACCACAACAGCCCTTGCAAACACTTTCCACTGGTTCGAGTTGCCTGTGTTTGTTACGCTTTATCTTGGTTCTTTGAGCATAACAGGAAGGCAGATACTGACATCCCTCTTGCCCAGAGTGTGGGCTATGATGTTGGGAATCCACAGGGGACTGGGGCAGAGGGGGAGCATCTGTATCTGATTGCTGCTTTATTCTTTTATTTGTGCCAGTTGTGAAACCTATTCCCTTTGCCCCTCTCACTGTAGATGTGGAAAGCCACAGTGTGAAACAAAGGCAAACGGGTGACACTTGTTCCCACTTCCAATTACAATGCACTGACAGCACGGAACACAGTTAATACTTTGAGTAGTTTTTTTTACTGCGTTTACCCTCCTTGTTCAAGCAGGGTACAGCTGTTTTTTGCATCAATAGTTGCTGGCATCTTCCTGTCAGAGCAACTCAGAGGTGTGAGGCTGTTTTTCTTCAGTTCAAAATCACTACACAATCCCTCCTCCCCTATACCTTAGTCAAGTCCAGGTCTGGGCAAAATACCCTCCACAGGCTGCATTCGGCCCGTGGACGCAGCCAGGAGCCTCAGGCAGACTTGCCTCACATTGCTGAGAAAAGCAGCCATTGTGAACTTGCAGGGCTCTGTTTGAACAGTTGTGAGCCTGGGGGAGGTTTCCGGCTAATGGGAGCTGCCTGTAATCAACAGGCAGCTTGCAAAGCACCCTACGACTCCTCCTCCTCAGGCTCGTAAATGTTCAGAAACTTCTTGGCCCCTGTAGCCAGTGTGGGTGTGGGGCAGGTAGGGAGTCTGCTTGAGAAGGCTGCTGGCTTGGAGTCAAGCAAGTAAGTCTCCCAGCCAGAGTCTGCCTCTGGCATCCCAACCCTTTGCCCCCCTACCCCACATAACCCAAACCTTCTGCCCCCCTCTTGCCCCCATATCCCCTCCCAGATCCTGCACACCAATCCCCTTCCCAAGGTCACAGCCAGAATCTCCGCACTCCCTTCTGAACCCCTGCCCCAAATCACAACCCCCTCATGCCCTAGGTCACAGCCCAAACTCCTCTACCCCCTCCTGCACCCTAGTCCCCTTCCCCAGATCACAACTGCTTCCTTCACCCAAATTCCCTCCCAGACCCCACCCCCTCTTCTGCACCCCAATCCCTTACTGCAAGCTCCTTTCTGCATCCAACCTCCATTTCAGGCCGCACACCTCCTCCATTAATATCATGGAAGAGTGCAGCCCTTGACCACTTTCCAAATTCTTGGAGTGGCCCTCCCATCAAAAATTATTGCCCACCCCGGTCAAGTTCATTGGCCTTTTTCATATTGTTTCTTATAGCAAGTGAATTCATTGTCCAGTTTGACTAATGAGTAAATATTTATTCTGTTTCCCTCTCTTACTTAAGGTCCGAGCTATATCTGGTGATATTGGTTTTTCTATGGAAGAACTAGAAGAGCTTTATATGGTGTTCAAGGTAAACCCAGCATGGGGAAGAATATGCCCTAATCACTCTCCCTCAGATACACAGATAGCTATCCAAGATTGAGTGAATGGGGAAGTAATGGTGTGTTTTTGTCCGGAATCTGATCTATCAGAAGCAGAAGTGGAGCGCTCAGATACATAGTGCCACTGGGATTATCTCTAGTATGTCTGATTGTTTTTTTACAAAGTTGGAAAACTGGTCACAGTATTTAAATGTTATTCCTTCAGGATGAGATGGTAGCAGTGTTGAAAAGGAATGTTTAGTGGCTAGAATAGGGGACAGGAATTCAAAAGACCTTGGTTTTATTCCTAGCTCTGCCACTGCTCTATAATCTTGGGCAAGTCACTGAACCCCTCTGTGTCTCAGTTTGCCCATACATAGAAATGGGATGATAGCTCCCTATCTCACAAAGGCATTAAGACTCAATATCTGTGATGCCTTTTGAAATACTCAGTTGCAAGGTATGTGGACTTGCAAAGTCAGATAGTATGACTTGCTCAGAAAACTTTCTTGTTCTGTGACAAGGCTTGTGTAGCCAGATTTCTCTCTGCGTCTTTATCCAAATCTGATGATGCCTTTTGTTCTCCTTGAAATCAGTCTCTAGTTTGGTCAGAGCCTCTTCTTCATTTCTCATAGTTCAGCCATAATCACATGTGGACTTAGGCATAAAAAAGGGGAGGAGAAAAATAGATATATGGGCAACAGTTTCTTCTCTGGCTACATAGTCTTTGTCCATGCAGAATAACTGAGTTTTTAAGCACGAAGTTTTGCGTAACTATTAATAGTGTGTCCTACTAACCCTTTCCTCTCAAAAGGCAAGACACCTGATGAACTGTTACTGGGGGGGCAGCCGCACTGCAACCGCCCACCGAGATCAGAGCTTGCCCTACCTGGAGCAGTATCGCATTGACCTGGAGCAGTTCAGAGAGCTCTTTGCCAGTCTGACCCCCTGGTCCTGTGGCCTCCACACTCCTGTGCTGGCAGGGCGAATGTTCCGACTTCTAGATGAGAACAGGGACTCTCTCATTAACTTCAAGGAGTTTGTTACAGGGATGAGTAAGTGTCTTTCCTAGCATTGTTGTGGAATGTTTTAGCAAAGTTTTCCACTGTTCCGAGCACACAGCTACCGAGAGCCAGTAGCATTCATCCAGAATGGGAGGGAGGAGGATGTCATTTCAACAACCTTATGACTGAATGAGAAATGCCGTCTTGCTAAACAAGTTAGACTTTGCAGCAGCACATACTTCTTTCCGTACAGGGCCTGTAGCTGCAGAGCTTTACACTTCCCCTTGCTTGTATGGGAACTCTAGGGGTCTGTTTGGATCCTGTCAGCAACTCTTAACACTAAGGCAAGGGTGGGGAACCATTTTTGGGTTGGAGGCTGCTGACCCACAGAAAAAACAGTCGGGGGCCAGGAGCGGCGGGGAGGCAGCGTGTGGGCTTGAGTGCCACCGTGGGCTCCCCAGTGCTGGGGGAGGCCCTAAGCCTCGGGGGCCAGATCCAGGCAACCCAGGGACTGCATCCAGCCCCCAGGCCTTAGGTTCCCATTCCCGCACTAAGGGCCATTTATCACGTCCTTTCCCTCCACAGGTGGGATGTACCATGGCGACCTGACTGAGAAGCTTAAACTACTTTACAAATTACACCTGCCTCCGGGTGAGCGATCTCTTCCTCCTTCTCTCAGACACCAATCGCTGTCTGCTATTACACACTGCCTGAGGGGAATCCTCATGTGGTTTGCTAGATCCGTCAGTAAAGCTTTTTGTATTCTACCTGCTGAAGGCAGTCAGCGCATGGGCAGCAGTTGGAGCCCCCTTTTGCAGAGGCTAGTCCCTGGCTCTGCCCCTTCTGCACAAGAGGGCCATCACCCCTACAGGCAGAGCTCCAAAACCCCCTGCTCCTCCACCACAGCTGGAGCCGAGTGTCCCCCCCTCCCTTGTCCAGAGTTGTCCTTGGCCAGCTGAAGCCTGAGCCTCTCCCCCTAGCACCCTAAGCCTTTCCCCTAACTTAAGTTCCGTTTAAGCTGTACGGCCATGGAGCTGCCTGTTAAGCACCGTGCAGGTACTCAGAGCTGCAATGGGGAGAGATGCTTCTCCCCAGACCTACCACAACACCCCTTCCCTGGGGGCACCTCTCCCCTGGCACCGACCAATTCCAGCCTGGACCTGCCATGGTGGGGTGACAGGCGCTCTTCTCCCCAACCAATCCCAGCTTGTACTTGCTGCAGCCAGGAAGCATGTGCCCCTCTCCTGGTCCCAGCCAAGCCCAGACCTGCTGCATCTAGGGGAAGCACCTCTCTCCACCCCCCACCAGTCCACGTCCTACTGCAGGGAGCCCTCTCTAACCATGTAGCCCCAGGGAAGCTTGCATCCCAGCCCCTCATCCTCAGCCCCGCTTCAGAGACCTCACCCCCATCTGGAGCCCTCCCTTCCTTACACCCCAAACTTCTGCTCTTGTCATGAGCCCCTCATCCCTGAACAACACAGAGATCGCACCCCCGGCTAGAGTCCTCACCCTGCACCTAGTCCCTCTGCCCCAGCCCTGAGCCCCCTCATATACTCAGTATTCCTTGGCCCCACTCCTGCTACATGCATTTTTAAGCACAGCAATATGGAGGTGATGTAACCTCCATATCGGTGTACATAACAAAACTCATTCTGCACATAGGAGGGAAAACTTAGAGAAACACTGTCCCCCACCTGCCCAAAGATCCCCTAATGCCCCCTCCGCCTGCCCAGGTGAACCTCACACCAGCTTCCCCACGCTCTCCTCCACATACCCCACGTTCCCCACCGCGGGGAAAACCCTCTCGCCCTCCTCCAAAGAAGCTTTTCATATGCTCCATGCAGGTTCTGGGGCAGCTGAGGGGCAGTGTGTGCTATTCAGCTTCTTGGGTTCATAAGTAGTCTGGAGCCTAGGGAGACTGCTGATGAACCCAGAAAGCTGAAGAGCACATACTGCCCCAAAGCCACCCCAGAACCTGCACGGGGCATAAGAAAACAAAAACTTCCCCTAAAATCCTGCAACTGGGAGTCTAGCGGCAGTAGCAATGCCAAGGGAAGCAGAGCCTGCCTTGGCCTGTTATACCCACCACCCATGAATGAGTGAATGTCCTACCTCAGTGATTCTCAAATTGTTCTTTGAAGAATTTGCTGGTGATCTGCAAAAAGCTGGTAATGTAGCCACCCTCATTTCTAACTACTGAATTGCACTGAAGGATAGCTAAATATTTTTAAAAATGATACATATGTAAGTAAGTGCTGTCATTTCCACAGGGACATTATGTGACAGCAGATGAGGGGGTGGAAGTGGCTAAGTAATCTAATCATCTCTTGCTTTCTGTCTTTATCTGAATGTACAGCTCTGATCTCAGAAGAGGCGGAGTCTGCTTTGGAGGCCACAAGTTATTTCACAGAGAATACCCCAACAGAAGGTAAAGTTAACACCTGCTCTAACCCAACTAAAAGGGGTTTGAATGGTTACCCTCCAAAGCAGGGTTGATCAGTAGTAGTGTTTTAGGGTTGCTTCTCATTGTTGCATATGGGGAGAAGTCAGTTGATGAGCTGTGTTAATCTCTGCTTTTCTAGAGGGGAATGCAGCATGCTGTGAAACGCTCACAGAGACTACTGAGGAGGAACACTAATGATACCAACCCGTCTTTCCTGTTTCCAGGTTCAGGGTTCTCATGAGAGTCTCACTATCTCTTTTTTTCCTCTGTATGTGTGTGTCTGTGTCTGGCCCACTCTCTCTGTTTTTCCTTGGATTTACCCTGCCCTCAACCCCTCTCTCTGCTGCTCCAGTATCTCCTTTTGTCTCAGAGCTGGATTTCTTCTTGCACTGTGAGTCTCAAGGTTAGTCTCTAGGGTGTGTGCGCACACAGAGCTCTTTATTATTATGCTAAGATTATCTGCTGGCACTGAACCTCCATTTAAAACACCATGAAATTATCTTATTGCTGTTTTCCAGTGGCACTCCCTCTATACATGCAATGCTATACCTAGCACTTGGTTTGCCTCATGTATTTTAAATGCCTTTTAGAACCTGTTTAGTCTATCTACTGGGTTACGTCTCTAATTAGAATCAGTCACCTTTGGATATAACAAAGATTTTGACCTTGAGAAGAGGTTTGATCTATGATTCCTTCAGTGGAATTTGGCAATGGCTATTCCCAGACATTGAAAAATTGACTTGAATGTAAAGAAAACAATGGCCTCCATCACCAGGGCCTCCCAAAAGCTCGCAGTTAAAAGCAAAGAAGTCGTGTGCTATAGTCAATCAACTTTCTATATAACATGCTTTTTAAAATGTAGCTTACTACTATGACTGATCAAATAGCAGGATAAAAGGTTAAATGTATTAGTTGATACATTTCACTAATATGTATTGAATAAAATATTTGGCAAATAAGGTGTGGCCCTCTAAAGAGCCGGTTGAATAAGAGTGTCAAATAAATTACTCAGATAACAGTGATGATATTGAATAATATATTTGTCTAAAACGTTTCCATCATCTTTATGTTTTTAATTTCTCTTGCTTTTGTTGTATCTTCTTTCCTTTCTGGGGCTTGTTGCTATAATAGATCATAGGGCTTAGTTAATTTCCATGTCTGTTTTATCTCATTCTTCTCTCCCTTTCCTTTTCCCCTTCCCCTTTCCTATATTGTGCTTTTTTCTTACCTGTCTCTTTATTTCATATTTCTCTTTGCTCACTTATCCCATCAGTCTTTCCTTCTCCCTCTGTCCTTTCCTGTCCCTGTCATGCCTGTCCCGGGCCATGTATACGCTAACACTTTCCTTCAAACTTCTACCATTGCTACTGTCAAGTAGCTCAAGGACTTGAATACCAACCTCAGGGCAGACTGTAAAAGCAGGGCACAAGCCCCACGTTGGTTGTGTGTTTCACTAACCAATTATCAAGTGTGAACTCCTCAGGCACTATAACAGCCCTAACATGGACAGTCCGCTGGCATACTCTGCTCTATCTTGCCATAGGCACTGGAGAACCCCCCAGATAAAAATTAGGTGTTGAGCACTCATCGGCAGCCAGCCCTTCCCCTCACCGCCAGGCCTCCTGGCTGCCAGCAGCCCTGCTAATCAACTCCTCCCTCTCCCAGTACCTCCTGTCTGCCACGATAAGCTGTTCAGCAGCATGCAGGAGGTGTGGGGTGAGGACAGAGCAGGGACACAACATGCTCAAAGGAGAAGACAGAACTGGGCATGAAGGAATGAAGGCAGAGCAGGGGCAGGAAGAGGCCAGGGGGCTTGGAAGGAGGAGTGGGCGGAGCAGGGGCAGGAAAAGGCAGGTGACGGATGGTGGGGATAGGGCCTGGAAGAGGCCGGCACCTTGCCATCAAGGTAAGCTCACCTCTGTCATAGATGGTCCCTACTACAGCAATATTCAGGTTATTCCCAGCCCCAAACGACCAGTCACTTAGTCCAAGTCAATAGCACCTTAGATCTCACACCAAAGACAACACTTGTCGCCAGTCCTATAGTAAACTAAGGATTTATTAACTAGGAAAAGGAAACGAGTTATTTGCGAGGTTAAAGAAGGTAAATGTACACACACACACACACACACAAATGAGTGTCAAATGATAATTGAAGCATCTATAATGTGAAAGCACTGTGTGTCCCTTGGGGTAACCCAGGCCACACACCAGGGATCTTCTGCTTATGCTTACTAGTAGTTGCTCCTCCAAGATCAAGTGGCATTAAATAAATGGTTTCTCCTTGTTTAGGGCCTTTTATTTTCCCACCTTCTGCTTCAAGCTGCAAGTTCAGCTGTTGGGAGGAATTCAGTTGTGTGTGTCCTCTTCAGCTGGGGATGGGGAGAGCAATTGACAGTTTTTTTTGTCGCCTTATATTTCACACTGGTTTGTCTGGTGTTTATGGGCCTTCTTTTGTTGGACAGGAGATCACACCTCCTGTGGAAAGCTAATATTTCACACTTGGTAATGTTTCTCTCCTGACTGGTGATATACAGTTACAGAGCAAGCACGTGAATATTTCTTTCTGACATGGGACACAGATATAAGTGAGATTAATGCATGCATCAACTAGGGACGTGAATGACTAGTCGACTAGTTGCATCCCCACTCCTTGCTGCCTCTATCAGAAAGGCAGCAAAGGGGGGAAGTGGAGAGGGTGCTTCAAAGCAGCAGTGCCGCATGGAGCCTGTGGCCAGACTCCGGGCTCCACGCATCGCTGCCGCTTTCAAATGCCGCTTACAGCCGAGCATCAAGTTCCACATGGCATTTTATAGTAGCAGTGCCTGCATAGAGCCTGGGGTCAGCGGGGGAGTCCCCCGCTGACCCCGGGCTCAATGCAGCACTCCCACTTTGAAACGCCAAATGCAGCCTGGAGTCCCCAGCTGGCCCTGGGCTGCATGTGGCATTTCAAAGCAATGCCCGCTGAACTCCCCGCTGAACCCACGCTCCATGCAGCGCTGCCGCTTTGAAATGCCGCAGGGAGCACAGGGCCAGTGGGGGACTGCCAAGACCCCCAATGGCCCCATGCTCCCTGCAGTGCTTTCGCTTTTGAAGTGTAGCAACAGCCCTGGGGCTATTGTTACACTTCAAAGGCGAAAGCACCCTTATCGATCAATTGAATAGTCGATGCAAATTGCATCAACTGTTCAATTAGCCAAATAATCAAAATTTTACATCCCTAGCATCAACTCAACGAGCATTCTGTAAAGTCTAAACATATTTTTATAATTCTAATGCCTATTTTAACAACACTAGCAGGTAACTCAGATTGGTTCCAGTTATTTATTTGTCAGTGTTCAGTTGAAACCTAGGCCCTTGGCATGAAGTGGCACCTAGTCTGCCAGCATCATAGCTACTATCTGTTGAACTGCACCAGTGGAAAAAATTAAGAAAACTGCTATTTTAGAAAAGGCCATAAGGCTTGGAAATTTTAGTAGACATCTCACAGCCTGAGTTGTTGACTTTCCAAATATGAGTAACAGTCTTTGTATTGCTTGTACACTATGCAGTAAATAGGATATTCGCTGAATCACTTTTCCATATCAATGTTTGTTTAGAAGCAGCTACTCAGGAAGACAGAGAAGGGAGAAGTGGAGACTCTAAAGAAAAAGGTAACTGTTCCCTAATATGGACAAGTAGTAGCTCTTCCTCGTTGTGTCATTCATGCAGTGTCAAGCTATTTAATTCCCACCCTTCACCCAAACATAGGAGATCTCTCAAGGCTTCTCTAATGGTAAAGGCACAAAGTAACGTGGTCCAGGGAATTTCTACCAACCTGGATTCTGGTATGGTAACAGCCTCCCAGCTGAAAGGGTCTTGATGTGCTAGAAAGGCCATAACTCACTAGCCATGAACTGCAGATCTGCAAAATGTATAGAAGAGCAAAGATTTTCGTAACAGCCAAGCTGATTGCAGCAGTGATATAATTTGATCCTCTGCATCACATGAGAAAAACTGTCTGTCTACAAGTAGTGTCCTTCTCTGTAGGTCTTATCTTCTGAGTCCAGTCATTGAAATTCTCTAAAAGAGTATTCTTGACAGCATAGAATCATGGAAATGTAGGGCTGGAAGGGACTTCAAGAGGTTATCTAGTCCAGCCACCTTGAGCTGAGAGGCAAAACCAAGTAAACCTAGACCATCTCTGTCACATGTCTTATCTGTTCTTAAAAACATCCAAGGCACATCTACACAGCAGGTCAAAAGTTGAATTAAGCTACGCAACTTGATCTACATCAGTTGCATAGCTTAAGTCGAAATAGCTTATTTCGACTTTTGACGCTGTCTACACAGCAGGAAGTCCAAGAAAATGCACCCATCCTTCAACTTCCTTAACTTGTAAAATGAGGGTTATAGGAATTGGAGTAAGAAGTCCTCCAGCTCACCATTATTTCAAAACAATGGCTTGCGGTGTAGACACACTCTTTGTTATTTTGGAATAACACTGCTGTGTAGACACAGCCCCAGTGAGGAAGATTCCACAGCCTCCATTGGAAGCCTGTTCCAGTTCTTAATTATTCTTATAATTAGTTTTTCCTTACCTAAATCTCCCTTGCTGCAAATTAAATGGATTACTTTTTGCCTGTCCTTTAATAAACAGGGAGAATAATTGGTCAGTGTTCTTTAGGCCTTAACGTATTTGAAAACCATTAACAAAACCCCACCCCCAGTCTTCTTTTTTCAGACATGCCCATTTTTTTTAACCTTTCCTCAGGTCAGGTCTCCCAGAATTGAACAATGTTCTCCAGCTGAGGCCTACTAGGGACAAGTGAAGCAGGACAGTTATTTCCTGTCTCACATTCAACACTCCTGTTAATACACCCCAGAATAATGGTAGCCTTTTTCACAAAAACAGATCTAGTAAAAAAACATTTTTAAACTCTTAAATTAAAGAGGAAAAAAAATCCTAACAGTAAAAGGGTGACAGTAGTGACATAGATCCATTTGGTCTATTCCTGCTTTAGCATTAATAACAAAGACAAACAGCCTGCTTAATGTACCTTTACCAACAGCACTAGACCGTGTCTTTCTGCAAGTCAGAAAGGATGGCTGGTAAGGTACACTGAGGCACATTACATTGCATAAACCTACACAGCATTGCATTGTTTATTCTCATTCAGTTTACGATCCGCTATGATACCCATATCCTTTTCTTCACTATTGCCACCTACTCCATTGTTCCCCATTTTGTATTTGTGTGTTTTATTTTTCCTTGCTAAGTGTACTACTTTGCACACTGCATTTTTTAATTTTGTCTTGTTGAGTTTTGGACCAGTTCTCCAATTTGTCAAGGTTGTTTTGAATTGTAATCCTATCGTTCAGTTTAGAAAAGAGGAGACTGAAGGGGGATATGATAGAGGTCTATAAAATCATGAGTGGTGTGGAGAGGGCCGATAAAGAAAAGTTATTTATTAGTTCCCATAATAGAAGAACTAGAGGACACCAAATGAAATTAATGGGGAGCAGGTTTAAAACTAATAAAAGAAAGTTCTTCTTCACACAGCGTGTAGTCAACCTGTGGAACTCCTTGCCAGAGGAGGCTGTGAAGGCTAGGACTATAATAGAGTTTAAAGAGAAGCTAGATAATTTCATGGAGGTTAGGTCCATAAAAGGCTATTAGCCAGGGGATAAAATGGTGTCCTTGGCCTCTGTCTGTCAGAGGCTGGAGAAGGATGGCAGGAGACAAATCGCTTGATCGTTGTCTTCGGTCCACCCTCTCTGGGGCACCTGGTGCTGGCCACTGTCGGTAGACAGGCTACTGGGCTAGATGGACCTTTGGTCTGACCCAGTACGGCTGTTCTTATGTTCTTATGTACGTTTGCAAGTCTGGTGTCATAAGCAAACTTGATAGGCATACTTTCCATTCCTTTATTTAAGACATTCATGAAAATCAAAGTCTATTGTCTCTGCTGCTTCTCCCACATCCACTAGGTTAGTAACCTTATCAGAGAAAGAAACTAGGTTGGTTTGGCACCTCAGTCCATGAGCCCCTGACTATAATGATCTGGCCTTGCCTTGCAGAGGAGAAGGGTACCAGCCCCCAAGATTACAGATACTACCTGCGGATGTTGGCCAAGGAAAAGAATTCCAAGAAAGAAAACATCAAGGATCTCCCCAAAATAAACCAGGTAGGAAATGAACTGAGAATGTGCTTCCAATTCAACTATTTACAGCAAGGATGGAGTAAGGTAGGATACAGCAGGCTCATATTTCTGCCAGTACACCTCAGTCTTTACTTGCAGCGCTCCTTGCTGTTTCAATATTTAGAGTTCTAATAATGTCAAACTTTGGTAATTCTATTATATGGACAAGCATCCTATGGGGAACTAGTTTGAGATTTCACTTTTATAAACTAAAATAATTTTGTTTCAAGTATATGAAGTATTTCTAGCGGTGTATATTAGATGCATGTAACACTCCTTTTCCTATTAAAACTAATAAAAGGCTCCCCTGTAATGCTGTGTGCTTCAAACATCCCTCAGTGCCATTCTTCTGATTTATACACTGTCAGGGATTCCACTTCCTTCTGAAGATGGACACTATGCAAAATATCGGACTCCATATTAGTAAGTGTCCTGCATCATGAAAACATAAGCTGCTCCTTGGAGGGTATGATCTAATATAAGATCACAGAATCATATGTTACCCCCTTTTTCCTCTCCAGGTTACTCGAGAGCAGGTCACACTCATAGGTGTGCCTGGGCACCTGATAGTTTTAACATAAAAGGAGATCCTGAGTACCCCAGGGGTGGTGGTGTTAAGTTGGGGATTCTTTATCCACCTCCTTGCTGCAGTCCCTGGCTCATAAAGAATATGCAGTGGCAGTGCCTCCACCTGGCTGGCCCTGTACACACTTAAGGGTGTGCTTTGGGAGCCTCCAGGAATAAAATTATTCCAGCAATAATCTGGATCTAACTCCAGAACAACAATTACAAATTATAAATAATATACATCTAATTGATTATATTAGAATGAACACACCTCTACTTAACAAGTTAAAGAAACAGGGTTTAACAGATAAACAGTGAATAACATTAACAGAAATAATAGGAACTTATCTATCTGGCATTTGCACTGCCACCTTTTATCCCACCCCAGAGTGTGCACTCCTCTGGACTCAGAGTCCCAGACGCTTGCGTAGGCATGCTTGGAGATCTACAGCTGGAGTGGAGGTTCTTTGTAGATTGTGTGTGTGTGTTAGTCCACAGCAGTCTGGCTCCCCTCTCCCAAAATGGAGAGCCCCAGACTGCTGAGACCCTCTCTCAACATGCCCGGACCAGTCCATACTTAATGCTTGCTATACAGATTTGCATAGTGCTCCCTAACCCTTTAAATTGTGGAAGCCAAATTCCAGTTTGTATTCAGATAACTTGCAGGATCAGTTTCGTATTTTTACTTCCCGCTGTATGCTGTGTGATGTTGGTGGCAGAGGTTGCCTCATTCAGAGTGTTTTCATATACTGACATAGAAAATTAGGCCAAGATTACTTAATAAAAGTCAGTGCTTCTGAGTGGTTGGCTCGTAGTTTCATCCACCATTGTAGATTTAGTGGAGATTTCACAACCTAACATCGTTTTGCATTCTTTTTTTAAAGGAGCAGTTTATAGAGTTATGCAAGACCCTTTACAACATGTTCAGTGAGGACCCAGTGGAACAAGAGCTATACCATGCCATTGCCACTGTAGCTAGCCTCCTCCTACGAATTGGGGAGGTTGGGAAAAAGTTCTCCAACCGACCCATGAAGAAGGCTGAAGACTATAAAGCAAACAATACCCAGGATGCTGTGAGTGAAGAGGAGTCACCAATGTCTGAACACAGTCAAAATTCAACAGTGGAACAACAACCCCAAGTTGACCCCGAAGCCCAGCAGGAAAAACAAACTCTTGGAGATGGGGATGGTGGAGAAGGACCAGGATCTCCTATACAGCTCCTGTCAGATGATGAAACCAAAGACGATATGTCTATGTCTTCCTATTCCATGGTCAGCACGGGTTCTCTGCAGTGTGAAGATATTGCAGATGACACAGTCCTGGTTGGTTGTGAAGCTAGCAGTTCAGCGGCGAGGTATGGCAGCACCATTGACACTGACTGGTCTATCTCCTTTGAACAGGTCTTGGCTTCCATGCTTACAGAGATTGCCCTGGTAAACTACTTTGAGAAGAAGGTCGACATTGGCCTGAAGATAAAGGAGCAGAAGAAAGTAGAGAGACAGTTTAGCTCATCCAGTGACTATGAGCTCTCCTCCTCATTGTCAGGCTGAACTCAAGGAGAGCAGTCATGTCTCAGGAGATGAAGGGTGAGGCTATAGAATCAGGCAGATGCAAGAGTTTGTTGTATTTTTTACTGAGACCAATAACTGCAGAACAACTACAGTAGATTCTGCTGAGTAAGTGGCTTGTCACAGTGGCTGTTGAACATAGACACCTCCCTGGAGTCCCTGCTTGGTGGAATTACATTACATTCTCGAGAGCATGAAGCTATTAGAACCTAATAGCCCCTAAGGCTTACAATTACCACTGTAAATTATGCATGTCTGCCTATGGCTATTTTTTTAATGATGAAGTTTTATTTCAGACACAGACACTCCATGCCCTGCCCTCATTTGCTGTAGGTTCCTGGGTGATTTTGTACAGAAGGTGTAGCCCAGCTTGAAACTTTGTACGTCTTTGGCTGCCACACACTGATCTAAGCAGTATGTCTGAGTGCTCTAGGTCCTGGCCCATAAAATAGTCTGACTAGGTTCTTAGGTACTGTGCTGTAACTTGGCAAATACATGGCAGTTGTATCCCATTGCTCCCAGTATCCCGAGATTTGAATGCAGTAGTTTCTCAGATCTGGAGGCGTTTATTGGATGTGATTTGCCATCCCAGTAACGTGTGCTTTTCAATGTTTTACAATAAGGTTTCATGTAAACACTGTTTTCTAAGCCTCTGTTTTTAACTCTTTGATGCAAGGAATTGGTGGTTTTGAATTGTGATTGAAGCTACAAGCTCCTTGACATTGACATATAAGAGGCACTAGAGCTGTAATAAATATTGGGTCTGCCAAGGGGTTAGGCCCTGGAGGCAAGCCCTGAACTGGAAATCCATTTATGGGAGCCCAGTTCCATGCTGGTGGTACACAGAGCTATTATTCTTACTCTCGTTACTCTTGACATTAGTTTGTTCACAACTGAATTTCCTCCCTTTCTGTTAGCACAGCCATTAGATTTTAAAAGAAAAATATTTATGTAATTTAATTTTCTGGCAATATTTTACTTTATTTTAATATTCTAATAAAGGATTCCATTTTGAAAATGATCCACTGTAAATCTGTGTTAAATCAGTCAAATATCAATGTATGATCCAGGCTTACCAAGCCAATATCAGTCACTAAATTGTCACAGAGCAAATGTATTTTTGGTAGAACTTTAGCAGATCAGTTTCTCTCTGTGGACAGGACCACAGCAGATCTGATCTATCTGAGGCAGAAAACTTACATGAGCCCCTGGTGCCATTTGTGACCGTTCATGTAGCCTCTCTGAAGGACAGTGCTTCCAGGAGCGTGTGCATCTCCAGGATGCCTGTACAGCAGAGTCCAAAGGGCTGTTCACACCTCTGTCCTGAAGAGTAGAACAGAATTGGGAGCAAAATGATGGTGATCTTCTCTCAGCCGTCACTCATACCTGAACTCTGAACAGACTAGCCCACTGCAAGCTTAAAAGCTTATACAGCTGGAGAATGCAGCTACAGATTACCCTCTGCAAATCAGCTGTGTTCCAGTGGCATGTGCTTCACTGGCAGAGAGCAAGAATGTGAGCATGTGGCTGGTGCAGACCCAGTACTGAGGGAGAGCCACCTTGGTGCTTCTGGCTGGTATTCAGAACAGATGGGTATGACACAGACTGGAGCCAGCTGATGGATGTTCCCAAGTAAGGCGCCATGTTATGCAGTATTCAGTGTTATTTCCTTTTGTGTTGTTCTCTGTGTTCACAGCCAATGCATATTTCTTAATTCTCTGCATCCTCTGTCATGTACCTCTGAAGAGCAGCTACTAGTAAAATTGCTTTTATTAATTCTTCAATAATTTATTGTAATTTTTTAAGTACCGATACTACATGTGATTTTACATTGTCTGATCTGTCGCGTCCTCAATAAATGAACCAGAATCCACACACAGTCCTGGACTGACTTTCATTTCATCAGCTGAATGTGGCTTTCTCTCAGGGTGTCTGACATATGATTCTTCCTCACTCCATAGCTAGGTTGTATGTGCGTGATCGTTGCCTTAGACTGTAGATCCAATGGCTGGCCCTGTGTTTGCGAACTCAGGCTTACCGGTCTCATGCTGTGAGGGCTATAAAACTGCAGTGCAGATGTTGTAACTAGAGGGGCCCTCCCAGGAGGGGGGGTCCCATTGTTAGGGATAAAAGTGAGACTCTTCTATCTCCTCTGTACAGTTCCCGTCTCCCTCACAGTATCAGCTGTAAATTGTACAAATGCCAGGAGACGCCAGCTCCACACAGATTCATAACTATGTGTAGGGCCCCACCAATTTCACAGATGTGGAAAATGTGTCACTGACTGTGAAATAAGCCCTTCCCCATGAAATCTGATGTCTCCTGGTTCTTAGGAATGCCCCATCAAAGGGACAGGACCTGTCCCTCCCCTGCAAACTGCTCTGGTGGTGGGAGGAGGATAGAACCAAATCAGAATCACCTCCGGGTCCCTCCCCCTGCTGCAGGATGCTGTCTGGGTCTGGGCAGCAGCCTGAGGTTCCTGCAGCTGAATGTGGGGCAGGCGGTGCAGTACTTTGTGCAGCTGTGCAGAGGGAGCAAGTATTGTCCCTCCCAAGCTGGTCAGGACTAGCAGCCAGAAGCCCCTAGCTGGGTGCTCCCAGCAGCACAAGGGAGATAAGATCCACTTCTACCTCTTGGAACCTCCTGCAGCTGCAGGAAGCTCTGTGGTTGCTGTCTTCAGAGTCCAGCTGTGAAGGTGGCGACCGCATGACCCTCCCCCCACCCCACAACAGGTTTGTGAGCTCTCCTCTATTCCCAGTCTTTGAGTCGGGACCCCACAGTTACAATATTGTGAAATTTCAGGTTTAAACAGCTGGAAACATGACATTTTACCAATTTTCAAGTCCTGTGGTTGTGAAATCGGCAATAGACCATGAGTTTGGTAGGGCCCTAGTTATAGGGATGCAAACACACATCTCTCTTCTCTCAGGATTGCAGTGGTCACTTTCATGATTATTTTAATCAAGGTAGGTCACAGGCTTCTGTAGAGGAACTTTGCCCTCAAATACAGCAGTCCTGGGACACTGAACAACTTAACCTCTTGTTTTTCTATTAACTTTGGAGTGGTAATACATCAGATGTTCCTACACTGGAATCAAGCTATGTGAGTTGAGCATACACTAAGAATTTTGGCTAATAAACCAAAAGATACAACTAGGGCAGGGGTGAGCAATAATTTCGGGGGGGCCGGGGCCCTTTTGTGCTTCCCTACCCCCAGACCCTGATTGGTCTGGGGGTGGGGGAGCACAGGAAGTCTTTGCCCCACCCCAGAGAGAACCATCAGCTGTCCTGAACAGCTGGCAGGTCCCTCTAGGTAGGTGCTCATGCCCCTGACGGTGGGAGGAGACTTTGCATGCTCCCCTCTATCCTCCAGCCAATCAGGGCCTGGGAATGGGGGAGCGCATGGTGCTTAGAGTCAACCCTGGTAGTGCCCCACACCAGAGGGCAGGGAGCCAGAGACTTCTTGCTCCACCCACCCTGTTGCCATCCCGCAAGGAGCATGCGGTGATTATAAGTGCCATGACCCTTGGAGAGTGGGAGGAGACTTTGTGCACTCTCTCCCGCCCCCAAACTCTGATTGGCCTGGGGCAGGGCAGAGCATGAAGTCTCTCGCTCCCTGATCTCTGGCACACGGCGCTTAGTCAACTGCCAGGGTTGACTCTAAGCACTGCATGGTCCCTAGGCCCTGATTGGCTTGGGGGCAGGGGAGCGGCAGGGCCTCTGGGGGCCAGATCAACCCACTTAGCAGGCCAGATCCAGCCCACAGAAGCCCTTTTGCCCACCCCTGAACTAGGGTGTGATTATATTACAATAACTCCAAGGACCCGCCCAGTGTAAGATGCATTGTATTGTGCCAGACTGAGGCAGAACCATCTTTTGTAACTTGTCCATAGAGAACTCATGAGTCTAGGCTTTGGACAAACTTCAACAGGTGGACGAAACCTAGGGTGAGGGGTGGATTGGGAGGATGAGCTGACATGAACAGCAGAAAAACAGAAGCGGCTGCTTGCACTTATCTAACAAAGCGGTGATTTGTATGTTTTGAAGCAGAGACCGATTTTAAGGAGGGATTTAGAAGGATAAAGTTCCCGTGTTTTGATGAAAGAGTTTTCAATACGCAGCTAGTGGCATAGTATAAAGTATGGGGATATCTAAAAGATACATTGGCAATGGATACCGACATCAGTGCAAGAGCAGAGTTGGGGTAATTGTCAATTGTTAGCGCTGATCGGGTGGGGCTAAATGGTGAAGTCAAAAAATCTAATACAGTAGAGATTGCAAGCCAAGAAAGACTGAGAGGAGTGATGTCCAAAAGAAAAGAGAGTAGTATTTTGAATGGATTTGGGAAAAATATAACTGGTACCAAGCTCAAGGCTTAGTCTACTCTGCAGGGTTTTTGCACAAAAAGCTTTTTGCGGAAGAGTTCTTGTGCAAAAACTGCTTGTGCAAAAGCGTGTCCACACCTCAAAAGTGCATTGCAAAAGCGATGTGCTTTTGCACAAGAGAACATCCACACTGCAGGGACACACTTGCGCAAGAAAGCTCTGATGGCCATTCTGTGAATGGCCATCAGAGCACCTGTGCTTTTTCTGATAGGGGTTTCTTATGCAAAAACCCTTCCGGAGTGTCCATATATGCCTTTTTGCGCAAGAGCTGTAGTGCGAAAAGGAGTTATTCATCATGGGGAGAGGAATAACTCTACTGGCAAAAGCTCTCTGTTCTGTCAATTTTCTTGTGCAAAAACGTGCTTGAGGTGTGAATGCTCTGCCAGTTTTGCGCAAAAACCTTGAAGTGTAGACATAGCCATAGAGGAGAGATAATAGAAGTCAAAGGATGAGACTCTGGCCCAAGATGGGCAGAAAATGCAGAGGGGTCAAGGCAGATCTTACTGATTTTCTGTTTGAAAAGGTCAGAGAGATTCTATGCAGAAAGGTTTTTGGGCACTTGCCTGATTTTTTGGTACATAGGGAAATTTATGGCTGATTTTTACACATAAAAACAAGTTTAAATTTTCCCATTGCATTAAAAAATTCTTCCAAAGCCACATGAAGTAAGCTTTGCCAGCAACTCTGGGTGGCCTTATGTGCCCTCCAGCCCACTGCTGCCAGGTTTTCTCTTGAAAATGGAAATTCCAATAACTTTGTAAATACCGTAAAAAGATTCCTTGATGCTTTTACTAGTAGATTTACCTGGCATTGCCCAGGTCCAGCTGGGGGAAGGGGCAGGAGAGCCACTCAGCCATAGGCTTTGCCCCAGAGCTGAGACAAAAGATGGAGGAGGGATGGTGGGGTGAAGCCGGAGTGCTCAAGGGCCGTGTTGTTGTGCTGGGGGCAGTTCCCTGGAGTTGCATGCGCAGGTGGCCCTGGCATCTCCTCCAGGAGGGATGGTTTGTGGTCTTCTAGCATCTCCTGGGAGTGGGGAAGGCTGGGCCTGCATTGGCTGGCTCAACGGGTGGTTCCAGGTGGAGTATCAGGGCAGCTAGCTGGTAGGGCTCCCCATACCGTGTGGTGCTGTGCCTGAGGGCTGGGGGGAAGGGTTTGGTGCAGGAGGGCCATTTACCTGGTGCAGTGGCCATGTGGAGCACCTGTCCCCAGCCACCCACATGCTGCCTGGTGCAGCTGCTGCTAATGGTCACTGTGCAATATAGCAGCCCCCTTTGCGCGCTACCCCCAGTGATGACTGTTGGTATCACATCCCTGTGTCCCCTCCCTTTCCATGTTCTGGAAAACATCCATTCCTGGCATGTCCCATTTTCCTGATGCAACCAAACCCAGACCTGCTTTAAGTTAGGGTAAGAGCAAGCTGCCTACCAAATTTGATTATCCTGGTTTTTACCATTTAGGAGGAGTTCTTGAACAGACTCACAGACTTATTTTATTTTATTTATTTACCAACCAGCCAAGGAGAAGCTATACTTCTCTTGCATGTGATCTGAAATAGGGAAGCAGAAAAGTTTAAAATCCTGAATGTTTTTCTCTTAAAATGTCAGCTGCTTCTATTAAACGAACACACTTTTTAGATACTCTATTTCAAGCACTCCATTTCAAGAAGTAATAGATATTTATGTTGCTATGGTGTTCATGAGTAATAGGGGCCATTAAATAGTGGGGACTCGAAATTACTGATAGACTGACAAATGGGTGTCTTAAAAAAAACTGGGAGGAAAAGATTATGGGGGAAAACTGATTAAAAAGCAGGTCCGGGAATTCTTGAAAAATGTATACCAGCCAGCATGGAGGAAAGACATACTGTGATATGAAGGAAATTAATACTAGCATCTACCACAATAGGGTGCTTCTCTGTGACGAGTGCTACAAGATGCTACAGCAGTACAAAGACTTAAAATAGCAAATAATCTACTCTGTCCCTGATGACTACACTTGAAAAGTCAAGAGCTGTGCTAAAAGTGTAAATAAAGCAGTTTTAGTGCCAGTGGGAAGGAAAAAAATATTGCTTAATCCCAAAAAGTAACTGTGTCATTAGTCTCCAAGGTGCTACAGGACCATTATTGTTTTTTATTTATTTATTTTTTAGTTACAGTGTAATATGACTACCCCGATATGTCTACACTGCAAAGGTTTTTTGTTTTTTTTCTGGAAAAATGGCCGTTTTTCTGAAAAAACTTCACTTATGTCCACACTGCAATCGTGTTCTTTTGAGAGGAAAAAATGAAAAGAACGGAGGAGGTTTTCCAACATTGGTAAACTTCTTTCTATGAGAAAGAAGCCTTTTTGTGAAAGAGCTCTTTCAGAAAAAGGAATGTGCGGACAGGGATGAGGAAAGAGGAAAAAGCACTGGTGTCCTGGTGGCCGTTCCACCCATAGTAATCACAGCTTACATGTGAGATTCAGTGTGGATGCTATCTGTCAAAAAAGCTGATTGCTTTTTCTATGCTCTTTGGCAGTGTGGATGCTTTCTTTTGGAAGAAGTTTTTTCAGACTATCTCTTCTGGAAAAGCTTCTTCTGAAAGAAGCCTGCAATCTAGACATAGCCTGAGACTTTTAAACAGCTAAGGCTGTGTCTAGACTGGCAAGTTTTTCCGCAAAATCATCTGCTTTTGCGGAAAAACTTGCCAGCTGTCTACACTGGCCGCTTGAATTTCCGGAAAAGCACTGACGATCTCATGTAAGATTGTTAGTGCTTTTCCGGAAATACTATGCTGCTCCTGTTCATGCAAAAGTCTTTTTCCGAAAGACTTTTGCGCAAAAGAGCCAGTGTAGACAGCACAGTATTGTTTTCCGCAAAAAAGCCCCGATTGCGAAAATGGTGATCGGGGCTTTTTTGCGGAAAAGCGCGTCTAGATTGGCCACGGACGCTTTTCCGCAAAAAGTGCTTTTGCGGAAAAGCATCCTGCCAATCTAGACGTGCTTTTCCGAAAATGCTTTTAACGGAAAACTTTTCCATTAAAAGCATTTTTGGAAAATTATGCCAGTGTAGACGTAGCCCTAGAGGTTATTGGACCCATCAACACTACCCTGCATGGAATATTGCCTCTTAAAGAGAATTACAAACTAAATGGATGAAGAGAAAATCGATTTAGCTAAGCACCTCATGCCCCAAGTCTCTCATTATTCCTAAAAGCAATTTTAAAATCTGCCTGCTTATGAACACTGATAGAAAACTTCTGGATGAACCTTGAAGGTGTAATGACAAGTTGGAGGGAGTCTGAGTTGGAGGGAGGCTTTCTGTGAGGTGCCTCAGTGACATGATTATTTATAGAAAGGTAGAGCTTAGGGCTAACTTGCTCCCTGGGTGCTAGGCCCTGTACAAAGTTGGATAAACAGTCCCTACTGGAGAGAGTTTCCAGTGCAAACAGACCAAAGGGCCAGAGAAAAGGGGATGTAACTACAAGCGGGGGGGGGGGGGATTGGCCAATGTTAGGGTGGGGGTCAGTTAGAAAAGGCCTTATGGGAAATCCTGGGAGCCTTGCAGGAGGCACCTCTGGGCACGGGTTCCAATGAAATACAGGGGCCGGTTCCGGGCCAGGCGGGGGAGGGGGGGAGGGGGAGGGGAGGGCTAGCGCAGAGGGAAGGGAGGGCGCAGAAAGCGCGCAGAGCCGCTAGAGCGAAGCGGAGGAGGGAAGACGCGGGAGCGAGCGCAGCCAGCTGGTTGATTGACAGACCAGGGGGCGGGGCGGGCGCAGCCAGCTGGTTGATTGACAGACCAGGGGGCGGGGCGGCGCAGAAGCACCCGCGGGAGAGCTGGAGACTTTGCACGGACCCAGCCAGCAAACCGCCCTCGCGCGCTCAGGCTGCTCCTGGGCCGCGGTTCCTCAGCCGGCCCCCAGGGGGCGCGGGGAAAGACGCGCAAGGGCAGCGAACGTGGAAAGAAGCCGGAGCCCGGCGCGCGCCGCAGCCGGCAGGGGACGCAGCAGCTCCAGCAGGGGGCGGGGTTGGAGGACTGGCGGGGACCATAGAGCCACCGGGGGGGGAGGGGGAGACTGTCTCTCCACCGGAAGTAGAGGCCGGCGTGTGACCGGAAGCCGGGTACGAACGGTTTCGGCGGGTGTCCCAGGCGGAGGCGGGGCCGGTCGGGCTGCGGCCGCTCCCCGGGATGGGGCCGCGGTTCCAGGTGCTGCGGTGCGTCTCCTGCGGCACCTTCCAGGTCCACCAGGTGGGGAGGGGTCGCGGGAGCTCAGGCCTGAGGGGGGGGGAGGAGGTGTGTGGGGGAGGGGCCTGGAGGCGACTCAGCTGTGGGAGGGGCCGGGGGGGCCAAGGTGTAGGGGGCGTTGGGGGGGGGGGGCTCAGGCATGGGGGGGGGCCAAGGTGTAGGGGGCGTTGGGGGGGGCTCAGGCCTGGGGGGGGCCAAGGTGTAGGGGGCGTTGGGGGGGGGCCCAGGCCTGGGGGGGGCCAAGGTGTAGGGGGCGTTGGGGGGGGCTCAGGCCTGGGGGGGGCCAAGGTGTAGGGGGAGTTGGGGGGGCTCAGGCCTGGGGGGGGCCAAGGTGTAGGGGGAGTGGGGGGGGCTCAGGCCTGGGGGGGGCCAAGGTGTAGGGGGAGTGGGGGGGGCTCAGGCCTGGGGGGGGCCAAGGTGTAGGGGGCGTTGGGGGGGGGCTCAGGCCTGGGGGGGGCCAAGGTGTAGGGGGAGTTGGGGGGGGCCTCAGGCCTGGGGGGGGCCAAGGTGTAGGGGGAGTTGGGGGGGGCCTCAGGCCTGGGGGGGGGCCAAGGTGTAGGGGGAGTTGGGGGGGGCCTCAGGCCTGGGGGGGGGGCCAAGGTGTAGGGGGAGTGGGGGGGCCTCAGGCCTGGGGGGGGCCAAGGTGTAGGGGCAGTTGGGGGGGGCCTCAGGCCTGGGGGGGGGGCCAAGGTGTAGGGGGCGTTGGGGGGGGCTCAGGCCTGGGGGGGGGCCAAGGTGTAGGGGGCGTTGGCGGGGGGCTCAGGCCTGGGCGGGGGGCCAAGGTGTAGGGGGCGTTGGGGGGGGGCCAAGGTGTAGGGGGCGTTGGGGGGGGGCCAAGGTGTAGGGGGCGTTGGGGGGGGCTCAGGCCTGGGGGGGGCCAAGGTGTAGGGGGCGTTGGGGGGGGGCTCAGGCCTGGGGGGGGCCAAGGTGTAGGGGGCGTTGGGGGGGGGCTCAGGCCTGGGGGGGGCCAAGGTGTAGGGGGAGTTGGGGGGGGCCTCAGGCCTGGGGGGGGGCCAAGGTGTAGGGGGAGTGGGGGGGGGCCTCAGGCCTGGGGGGGGCCAAGGTGTAGGGGCAGTTGGGGGGGGCCTCAGGCCTGGGGGGGGGCCAAGGTGTAGGGGCAGTTGGGGGGGGCCTCAGGCCTGGGGGGGGGCCAAGGTGTAGGGGGCGTTGGGGGGGGGCTCAGGCCTGGGGGGGGCCAAGGTGTAGGGGGCGTTGGGGGGGGGCTCAGGCCTGGGGGGGGCCAAGGTGTAGGGGGCGTTGGGGGGGGCTCAGGCCTGGGGGGGGGCCAAGGTGTAGGGGGCGTTGGGGGGGGCTCAGGCCTGGGGGGGGCCAAGGTGTAGGGGGCGTTGGGGGGGGCTCAGGCCTGGGGGGGGCCAAGGTGTAGGGGGCGTTGGGGGGGGCTCAGGCCTGGGGGGGGGGGGGGGGGGGGCCAAGGTGTAGGGGGCGTTGGGGGGGGCTCAGGCCTGGGGGGGGGGGCCAAGGTGTAGGGGGCGTTGGGGGGGGCTCAGGCCTGGGGGGGGGGGCCAAGGTGTAGGGGGCGTTGGGGGGGGCTCAGGCCTGGGGGGGGGGGCCAAGGTGTAGGGGGCGTTGGGGGGGGCTCAGGCCTGGGGGGGGGGGCCAAGGTGTAGGGGGCGTTGGGGGGGGCTCAGGCCTGGGGGGGGGGGCCAAGGTGTAGGGGGCGTTGGGGGGGGGCTCAGGCCTGGGGGGGGGGGCCAAGGTGTAGGGGGCGTTGGGGGGGGGCTCAGGCCTGGGGGGGGGGGGGGGCCAAGGTGTAGGGGGCGTTGGGGGGGGGGGGCTCAGGCCTGGGGGGGGGGGCCAAGGTGTAGGGGGCGTTGGGGGGGGGCTCAGGCCTGGGGGGGGCCAAGGTGTAGGGGGCGTTGGGGGGGGCTCAGGCCTGGGGGGGGGCCAAGGTGTAGGGGGCGTTGGGGGGGGCTCAGGCCTGGGGGGGGGCCAAGGTGTAGGGGGCGTTGGGGGGGGGCTCAGACCTGGGGGAGGGCGCCAAGGTGTAGGGGGCGTTGGGGGGGGGCTCAGACCTGGGGGAGGGCGCCAAGGTGTAGGGGGCGTTGGGGGGGGGCTCAGGCCTGGGGGGGGCCAAGGTGTAGGGGGCGTTGGGGGGGGCTCAGGCCTGGGGGGGGGGGGCCAAGGTGTAGGGGGCGTTGGGGGGGGGCTCAGGCCTGGGGGGGGCCAAGGTGTAGGGGGAGTGGGGGGGGCTCAGGCCTGGGGGGGCTCCCTTTGCCTGGAATGGAACTCCCCATCGGCAGGCCTGGGGGGGGCGCTTCATCCACGCAGTCTGTTGGCCTCAGTTGAGCTGTGGCTGGTGCTGACAATAGGGCACCATGCTGCCGTTACCTGCACCTTTTGTTAAAAGGGTTATGCTACCTGATTTTTAAGTGGAAGGGTCATAGCTCCTCTGACTCCTCTCCCCTAGTTCCAGCATCCTCTGAGTCCCCAGATCCTTCACCTGCCCTAGGAGGCAGAGAATTGGACCAGGAGCTGTTCTCAGGCACCCCAACCACCTATCCAGAGCAAATGGAAGGTCAGGAGTCCCCTGCAAGGACCTAAGCTCATAGGAAGCTCTGGCTTCCAGCCTGGCCAAGAAGCAGAGCTCCCAGGAGGTGGGGAGCAGGGGACATGGTCAGAGTTGTGGCACTCTTGGGCTTCCCCAAATTGCCCAGGGACCTTAGGCATGGGTCTCGTTGGCCCATACAGTAATCTGGCCTCTATTTTGGTGCCACGGCAACAGCCCCTGGTGAGCAAAAGGCATAACTGCAGTGATTTTTCAACATCTTGTGTTTTCTGCTGGGGGGAGGGAGAAGTATTTGTGGGACATTAATTGTGTGCAGTAGTGCAGAATTCCCGCAGGAGATGGCCTTGGGCCGGGGGGAAGAGAAGGGAACCTGCATGGGTCTCTGGGCTGGATGGATGATATCTTCAGGGCTGGGGAAGGACATAGCTGAGGGACTTTAGCCAGGGGGGTCCCGTGTGGGTGCTCTGGCCTTGGGGGACTGAGGCCTGGAGGGGCGGGGGCAGGCTATTGAAGGGACTGCATGGGCTCAGAAATCTGTCCAGCTGAAGGGAGACAAGCAGCAGCAGTCAGTGTTGGCATAGAGCAGTACAAGTGAATAATGTCTCTCTGGGTATGTCTAGACTGCATCCCTCTGTCTGCAGAGGGATGCAGATTAGGCAGGTCAACATTGCAAATGACGCAGGGATTTAAATATCCCATGCCTAATTTGCATAAAAATGGCCACCATGTTTTGCCAACTCAGCACTTTGTTGGTAAAAAAAAGCAGCAGTCTAGAGGGGGATCTGTCGAGAAAGAAAGCCTTTTTTGACAGATCCTGTAAACCCCCCTTGCAGGAGGCATAAGGCATCTGCCGAAAAAGGCTTTCTTTCTCAACCGATCCCCCTCTAGACTGCAGCTTTTTGCTGACAAAGTGATGAGTCAGCAAAATGCAGTGGCCATTTTTATGCAAATTAGACACGGAATATTTAAATCCCTGCCTCATTTGCAATGTCAACCTACCTAATCTGCATCCCTCTGCCGACAGAGGGGTGCAGTCTAGACATACCCACTATATGCTGGGCATTTGAGGCCTGAAGGCAGATGGCTTGTCCCTGTAATTAGACTTGGCGCTGACTGCTCTCCTCAAATTATTCTCTTAGGTTATAAAGAACAAAAAATGGAGCTGCAAAGTGTGTGGCGAGAAGCAGTCGTTGCTAAAGGTAGAGAGAGGGTTCTTTTAGACACCTCCATACTTTCTACTGTGTCTTTCCATCAAAACATATATGAACATTATCCTCCTAAATCTCACTTTAAAACCTCTCTCTACCCTAAAACATACAAATCATGCTGACTTTTAGGCTGCAACTCCTGTCTTTCTGCTGTTCATATTATCCCATCCTCTTACCCCACCCCCATCCTATTTGTCCACCTGTTGTAGTCTGTCCAATGAGCTTTCTGGGGCACGGACCACCTTTTGTAACTTGTCCATATAATGTCTGGCACTGTTTCTTTTTGTCACAGTAGAGCTGTAACAGAGCCTTCTCTCCGGCATATCAGCCATCATTTTCACTTTCATTTCCTTTTCAGGTCTATGGGCAAGGCTCTGGATCTGACTGTAGACGCCATGTCCAAAAACTAAACTTGCTGCGGGCTGGGACAGAGGTGGCAGCTAAAGGAACATCTTGGTAAAGCACTGAGTATCACTGGCTTCTTTGTTTACTATGCAAGTGTGGAGGCAGGAAAAGGGAATAAGGGAATTTGTGTGCAGCCATCTTGGTCTTGATAACAAGAGAGCAAGAGTCAGGCTAAGTCTGTGGCCTGACAACGCGAGATCTGTAATTAGACGCTGCCTTTGCCTCTCGCCTCCATACGGAGATAAGGATAGAACGCTGACTCTGGCAGGGACCTTGAGATAAGGAGCATCTGGGTGGAACTAAATAACTGTTAGCCATTGGTGTTTGTAATGGGAAGGAGACTAATTGTTATTGTTATTATATCTAATAGACCGTATATAAACTGCTTCATAATTGCTTGTATTCGAAGATCTGCCTCGGAGGGGGGGGCTCCCCTCCCCGTCCGAACCAGTTTTTCCCTTGCTGCAGCTCGTAATAAAACTGCCTCTGGCTACTTGTTGCTTACAAACTCAGAGTGAGGACAATGTTTTCTTCCACACAAGTCTCACTCGACATATCAGACTTCGAAATGGAAACTTCCCCATAGCCAATTTCTGGAGGGAGTGAATTTCTTACAGATTGCAGATTTTAGGGACATATTATCTAGAGAACATATTACACTAATACTATTATACGTATTAGGTTTTTTAATAGAAACCCTGTCAAATAAACTCAGTTGATAAGTTGCACCAATTGTGTTTGCATAGTTCGCATGCAAAAAAATGCAATTGTTGCTCTTTGAAACTGGCCTTTCCTGTTTACTTGCTGGATGACCGTGGGAGTGGTGACCTATTGCAGACTCTAAGCCGTGCTGTAAGAGTGAGTCCTAGTATTCTCAGTTTGGGAGGCTAAATGAAAATCCCCAAGTCCTCAGTTGCAGTGTTGGAATTCAAATACTTCCCATTAAGGGAGTATCAGTGGGCATTCCCCGCTGCTAATGTTGAGGGGTTTGTTTAATGTCAGCAGCGTGGGTGTAATGGCCACTGTGCTAGAAAATATGACTGGTTTTCTGTTTCCATTACCATAGAATTCAATTGTGGGAGCCCTGATCTCCAACTGCCCTGGCTGTCCACAAAATCTTCTGTGTCAGCTCATTTGCAGTAGTCAGTCAAAACTAGCGACGTATCCCAGTAAAGTATGTGTAGTGCTTCAACATGTGGCTTTTCTTTATTTCTCCCTCGCTGGGGAAGAAACTATTGTTGGGCTTTAAGAAAAAACTGGTCATTAAAAATGAACAGGTCATGTGAGCATTGTAAATGACCCTGACTACTCTGTGTAGTAGAAATGAGTCCTTCTAGACACCCAGTCTTCTTGCAAATATCTGGAAAATAGGCCTTACCATTTCCGCTGGCAAATCCTATAGTTGTGGACTTATTTTCCTACATATTTCTCATTCTGCTCTGTTCCTGGTGCTAATGCTTAGGTGCATATAGATATATCTATAACGACAAGTACCTTAGGCACTCTAGACTAAATCTTTTATTTTTAGGTGTGTAGAAGAACTAGTGCATGATGACAAAGAAAACACAACAATTCCACAAGAAGAAAATTTGTGCTGGCAGGTAAGGCACTATCAGACAAACAGTAGCTGCAAAGCTAAATCAAACATGAAGCAATTGTAAGAAAGTGAGGAGGGTGCTATGTGGTGCAAATTGGTCTGAAGGTAGCTATAAAATCAAGGGAGAAGCCAGCCAGTGAGACACAGGACAGTGTGAGACTGGGAAAGGATATGTGGAAGCTCTGCTCCATTATAATGTGTTAGAACATAACCACTAATACAGCTTAATCTGGGATCTGTTCCCATGAAATGCTGAGCACACTCGATTCTTACTGAAGCCAATGAAAGTTAGTTTTTTTTAGTATCTCTGTGGTGACTCCACTTGTGGGGGCTCTTTGGAGGAGTCATTCAGAATCATCCTACAACACTGTAGGAACAAGAGCTGGAAGTCAGTCCCTTGGTCAGCCGCTGGAATAAATATCTGGACAAGGACAGTGAAGATCAGGAGGAGGAGTGTACAGACAAAGAGCAGCTGTATTCCCCTAAAAGGAACATTGTGGCAGAACAAAGGTACAAAAATAACTTCTTCTGTAATCTTTATTTTAGTTTAATGGTGAGGATTTGTTGGAGCAGACTGGAACATGGATGGTATTTTGGGCACATTCACTAAACTTAGTTGAGTTTGCAGTGACCAATCCAAACTGACCTGCGTGGTGTTGGGTACATGGAGGTGGAAACCTCACCTCTTGTCAAATCTGTTCTTTTTTTTTTAACCTCTGAAATTTCCCAGTTGAGCTGATCTAACATCTCTGTGATTCTCATCATCTGCTCCCCCACCAGAAAACGCAAGAGCAGCTTCCACCACAACGATGCTCAGGAGTGCTTGGAGGAAAAGGAGGTTTATGGGCTCACTTACCAAGCCAAGAAAGTCAAAACTTTTGAGGTATTTAGTTGTAGCAAGTGCTTCCTTCCCATAAATTATTTTCTTAGGTCTTTTTGCGTGTGTGTGTGTTTCATTCAGAGGTTACTATAAAAGTCATCTCCCTGCCTTTCTAGGGATGTCAAAATGACTTTTAGGGAAATGTGTAATTGCTTAAAATTTCAGCAGTTACATGTTTACACGTGGAGGGGAAACGGCTTCCTTGGAGCTGCCTCTGCTTTCCCACCTCCTGTGTCTGATATTTGTGAGTCTGTATTGTCACCTTTTTACTCTTAGGATTGTTTTCTTCTTTAATTTAAAAGTGTGAGGGGGGGTTTTTTGTTTGGTGTGGGTTTTTTTGTTTGTTTTTTGTATTAGTAATAGTTATTTTATTCTTAGAATATTTTGTACTAGATCACTTTTTACAAAAGCAGCTATGTAATCCTTACTTTTGTGAAGCAACTATGTAATTTTTGTCTGTGTGAGTGAAGAATGTGTTTGTTTCAAGGGATTCATTAGTCTGAAGGCTAGCACAAAGGAAACCAGGGCATGGGGTGTGTGGGTGTAGCTCATCAACTCTTTTTTAGCCAGCTGCCCAGCATACAATTTCATTCAATCCCTGGTTTGGAAACAGGAGGCTTGCTTTAAGAATTATGGACTGGAGCTTAGCTCTTTATTTATGAAAGTTACATTTCACTCCTCTCAACCAGAGGACACTGAGCTACGAAAGGGATAGAAATATGGAACTATTTGTGAAATCTCTTACAACTGGATGCTTATTTGGTAAATTCTGAGGCAGTAGCAATGTTGCATGTAATCATGCACATTAACCAATGAGCTTGGGCTTATCTGTTAACCATGTACAGGGGGTACACATACTCCTTTCCCTACCTTTCCTTGTAAACATCTGTTTGGGGAGGCAAGAGGAATACATCTGCATAAGCTATTGTTATCTTTGAAAGTTATAGTTAGGCAAAATAGTGCTGCCGTGTAAAATAATCCCTTTTGTGTGTTTTTTTTCTCCCCCTCAGTACAACTGCATTAAGCAGTTCACTTTCTCACATTCTTCATTCACACAAACAACAATTACATAGTTAGTTTTGTAAAAATAGATCTAGTACAAAATATTCTTAGATTAAAATAACTATTACTATTAGAAATTCTTCCATAATATAAAAACACATTCTTACACTCTTTTAAATTAAAGAAGAAAACAATTCTAAGGGTAAAAAAGTGTAAGGACTCTTCTGGTCTATTTCTCCCTTAACATTAATAACATGAACAGCCTACTTACTGCATGTTTACCAACATCACTAGACCATTTATTTCTGGTAGTCAGAGAGGATGGTTGGCAAGGTACACTAAGGCACATTGTATTGCATAAGGCTACAATTTAGCTACATGATGACAGAGCCCTGCTCAGGTTGGTGGCGGTGGGACTGGGAGCCCTGCAGGAGGGGTGGCATTCACCACCCCTGGTCCAGTAAGCAACTTCAATCAGGACCAGGGAGGTCCAACATCTATAGCCCTTCATTTGCATATTTAAGATTTTTCTGGTGGTGACTGTGATGTGTATTTTTGGTCTTTGATGTAAGTGAATTGAAATGTTTGGATATAGCTAATGAAATACAATTTCAAACCAGATCATATTCTGTGGATAAAAGAACTGACCTGGGCACAGTGGGTTCTGCTTCATGACTGTTCTTTTCCACCATATATCCGATTAGCTGGCTCTGTACCAACCTCAGCGCTCACTGGAAAGTGAAGTAATGAGGAAGAGCAGAGAGTCTGGTTGGAAGAACAGGATTACTTCTTGCTTGTCTGTCTCATCAGTTCTGTGTTGATAGGCTCACTGTACTTGGCACCAGGGGAATAAATCTGCATAACATTTTGTCTGTCTTGTTACAGAACAGGAAGGATTTTACAGCTGTAGCTGAACGTGACTCTGGCGATTACGTATGTAACCAGGTTGTGGTTCCTGCTATCACACTAGCTCAGTCATCTGATGTCATCGTGTCCAAATGGGAAAAATTTATCCTGTCTCCCAACAGCTATAATAATGGTAACACAATCCTTGCAACACAGAAGAGCAGTTGGAAGTTAGAGAGACAGAATGCCACAGCAGGAAACTTCCTAATGTCTGATGGATATCCAGAGCAAAAGGAAAATTCTGTATCTCTAGGCACAGGTGCCCAAACTGAAAAGAACTTCACCAACAATAAGCATACAGCTCAGAAATGTGCCACAAAGCTACATAGCACAACACTGGCTGCCAGTGTACAGACTGCCTTTGACATCAGCCATGCATCTACTGGGGATGTGCTTTCTGGAAAATATAAGGACCACCTGATTAGAGCAGGGTCTCGTGTTGCAGAGAAGAATGAAGGAAGGCTATGTTTGGCCTGCACTGTTGTGCCAGCAAACTGTCTATCCAAGAATGCTGTGACCTTTGCTTCTATAGAGCCTTCTGCTGGCAATAGAGGAGGGCCTCAGATTCTTGCTGCTCCAAATAGCAGCTTGTTTTGCACGGATGATGATTTTGATGATGATCTTTGAAAAGTTCCAGGCTCTGCACTTAACTTTCTCTCCCCACCGTTTGAGAGAGAAGCTTTTACTTTTCTATCCACTACTCATCCTTCTGTCCCTGAAGTTGATCAAAGTGACACACAGTATGGGCTACTGAATACCATTAGTGTTTTGCAGTTTGTTAGAACAATGCACATTTTCATGCTCCCCATTTTGCCAGATAGAAGGGATGTGGTAAACTGTTTTTAGCTTGTTAGAGGTGATAAGCATAAATACTCTATAAAGAAACTGTTTTTCAAAGCCTGTTTTCCCCAAGGTGTGTATTTAGCAACCCTAGCTGCCTATCAAAGTGCTATTAGGAATCTCAATCTCTCACCTTCTTCCACAGTTAGAATTAACATGGAATGAATTTCCTGAGGGAAATAGCTATGATCTTTCTCTTACTGACACTCCTGTACGTAGATGGATAATTCTGTTTTGGGGAAGAAAAACTGACCTCTTTTTCCTTTCAGGTACCTGACTGTTAGGTTGGATTTTGTTTACAGTGCAATAGGCTGTGCTGGTAGTGCTTTGTACTCTTCCAGCAGGTGTGTCTGAGAAGGAAATTGAAAGGTGGGCTTATGACCTGCCATAAGCACTACCTGTGCTTTTAATTAGAGGCAAAGGCCTGCTGCCGCATAAAGGTCACTTCACTAACAGCACTGTTAGTCACTGCGCTGGGAGGACTGAGGGCTTCTGTTTTTTTTAATTGGAGAAAATCTGTGGCTTTGAAAGGCTAATTCTAGAGATAGATGAACTCATGCACGCTTCTGTATTATTACCCCAATTGCTCTTCTTCCATTACAGATGAGTAACACTATTATGCAGGAAAAGCCTGAGTTTCTACTACATTTCTCTGCCACTCGAACAGGACCGTTCCCACCTGAATTAACTGTTCTAATTGAGGGCTGACATGCTTCAAACTCTTATTGCTTGTTAATTTCTCACTCCCACTAAAGGCAATCTGAGAAGTGTAGCTATACTCTCCAAGAGCTAGAATTTGCTTCTGGACTAGTAGATGCCTTAATGACCCAATAGCAAGAACCCTACCTTAATACTTCTGGAAGCAGATAGCAACAGTGGTGGTGCATGTGCCAGAATGAAGTGAGTGCCTAGCTGATAAAGAGCAACATCTAGGTAAGAAGAAGTTACACCTACTCTCTTCTAGAGCTCTTATCCTCCATTCTTTATCTAGGATTAGATCAAGCACCCAGTACTGCTATTTCTTGGTAAAAATACAATAGAGACTCAGGACTTTCTCCTCTGCCCTAGCAGGGGGAGCAGACACTGTCACTCTAGATGTGTGGTGCCCCCAACTCCCTACCACAGGAGAGGGGTAGAGCCCTGAGCCTCACAGGCAAGCCCTGGGCTGGATCTGACTTTTAAGACTTTGCCTGGCAGGAGGGAGGAAGTGGCTTCACATACTGCTGTGCCCTCTCCCTAGGAAAAATAGAAGCACAGCAAAATACTGTTTGAAGGCTTTTCCCCTGATGCTCTGACTGGGCAAAATCACAGCCAATAGGAGTAGCAGAAGATGGTGCCTGGAAATGGCAGGAAAAACTATAGGGTGACCATATTTTTTGAACCAAAATTATGGACACATTAGCCACACCTCTGGAGGTAACATTCTTGGGGCCAAGCTGGACCCATGACCAGAACTAAAGGGTGTCATGTGCCCTCCCTCCCCCAAGAACTTTTCCCACCATTCTCCTATCAGTAGGGATGAGTTTGGCCCCCACCACATACCCCATCATGCAACTATCCTGCAATTGCATTAACCCAATCTGTCTCATATTAACTCAGGAGGGAGAGGGGGAGGGAAGCTTTCCCTCTAAGAGTTTCCTTCCATGAGCAGAAAGAATTTTGTGTTGTGCACCAGTACTGAGTTCAGGTGGCTTGTTTGGATGTGCCATTGTGGCACCCAAGTTATTAATAAATATCTTATAAACCTCTGCCTTTTCCCTCTGCTGCCATGTCTCCTCCCCTTGCTCCATCAGCTCCCCTGGTGCCTGCTGCCCCCCAACCCCTCACCCTCCTCTGCTGGTCCTGACTCCTGCCCTTCTCGCTCCCCTTAGCCCTCCTGGGACCTGTCCCTGCCCCACCAGCCCTTTTCTCCCCTGTGCCCATTCCTCCAATAGCCCCCTTCTGATCATGTGAGCTACCCCTCCTCATCCCCTCTCCTAATACTTCCCTTGCCTCTCTCCCCTTCTGCTTCATCCCCTGGCTCCTGCACCCTCCTGGTGCCTCCGCCTTCCCTCATCGTCCCTGCCCCTTTTGCCCTGAAGCCCACCTCCATGACACCCTCATGCCCCTCTGTGCTTACATGACTTGCTCCATTGCTGCCTTCTTCATGCCCACTCCTTTCAACCCTTCTCCCAGCACCTCCCCCTTTTGCCCTTCCCCTGTTCTCACATCACCCTGTCCCCTCCCACTGACACCTCCCCTCCTGCCTGCTGCCCTTTTCTTCATTATCTTCACTTGGCCCCCTGGCATTTCTCTCCTCCACCCTGTCCCTTGGTGCCTTTCCCTTTCTTCTCCTGCCCTCCCCTCAGCACAAGTCCCTTCATCTCCCACCTTCCAGTTTGCGGGGCTGGAGTCTGTGGTCAAGCCCCAGAAGTCCCCACAGCCCTAGCTATTTCTGGGGCAGGACCGCTTGTGGGCTTGGAGCTGGGCCACACAGGGTTAATTTTACTGAAGTCCCCACACCAGCTTTGGCTCCCATTAGCTTGGGGGGGGGAGGAGGAGAGAGAAGGGAAGCCCCCAGACCCAACTTGCAGAATGCAGCAGAGCAAGCGTGTCCATGCACTCCCGCTCCCCAAGCAGGGTGGAAAGGGGTGGGAGGGAGAAAAGGCCATGCAGAGAATACACCAGCAGAGCCCGAACATACCCCGCTGTGAAGCGCTCCAGCCAGGCTCTGTCCCAGGAGTGGCTTGCTGAGTTTATCCTTCTCCCCCTCCAGCAGCGGTGGCCACCTGGGGAGCGAAGGGCCGAGGGGTAGAATGTGCTGCATGGCAGTGTGTGCTGCAGGGGAGGTTGGTGCTCTAGACATTGTGTGCCTGCACAAAACACCAAGGCTACATCTAGACTGGCATGATTTTCCACAAATGCTTTTAACAGAAAAGTTTTTCCGTTAAAAGCATTTGTGGAAAAGTGTGTCTACATTGGCACGGACACTTTGGCACAAAAGCACTTTTTGCAGAAAAGCATCCATGCCAATCCAGACGCAGTTTTGTGCAAGAAAGCCCCGATTGCCATTTTTGTGATCGGGGCTTTTTTGCACAAAACAGTCTTGAGCTGTCTATACTGGCCCTTTTGTGCAAAAGCATTTCTGGAAAAGGGCTTCTGCCCGAACGTGAATGTCAAAGCATTTGTGCAAGAAGCACTGATTTTGGACAGTAGAATGTCAGTGCTTTTGCGTAAATTCAAGCGCCCAGTGTAGACAGCTGGCAAGTTTTTCTGCAAAAGCAGCTGGTTTTGCGGAAAAACTTGCCAGTCTAGACGCAGCCAATGGGAGACACTTACATGCTGGGTGGAGGTGGGGCATTAGGGCTGGGCCATGCTAGTGTGGGGTGTGTCTGAAGGTGTCCTGGATTTTGGGGAGGGGGGGGAGGAAGAGAGAATGGCGCTGCTGTTTGTAACTGGATCCTAACAGGTTTTCCAGGCCCTTTGCTGCCTTTACCTGGACACAACCCTTAAATCCAGGACTGGCCCGGGGGGAAAACAGGAGGCATGTGGTCACTATGTATGGCCCTGCAGAGCTGTGCCACCAACCCCCTGCTCAGCCCTCCCCCTTTCACTCCTGCACCCCGCCCATAGTCCTCTCCCACACACCGAATTCATTTTTAGGCCCCACACCAGAATGTGGGGGCCCACAAAAATCTAACTCAAGCCCCCCAGGCTCTTGGGGCCACACACAAATGAGAAGCAACAAACCCCCACCTCCCTGACATGGCCCCTAATTATGTTCTGTGGCTTGGGGTCCCCCATGCCCAACAAGGTTTCCCATCATTGCTGTAAAATGAGAGATTTCCTCTTTCAAACATTCACAGCTTCTAGAAGGGTGAGAAACCACTGCTTAATTTCTCTCCTTTGCCAAAGATCCTGAGATCTCCCACTTTCAGTGGTTCCTAAACTACATTCCAGCAGAGATGAATTAGTGCGTTGTCCCTGGAATGGCTAGGCTACGCTGTACTTTAAATAATCTGATTTAACAAAATAATGGAGGCAGGAAATGATTTATTTTTCATAACAAGAGAACAGAAAATGGAACAGGCTTTTCTGACAAGGAGACTAAGTATAGGACTGCTGTTCAGCTTTCAGCAGTTCACAGGAAAGTGCTTTATAGGATTACACAAATGCCATTAGGAATGAGGTGGCTGCTTGGAATACTGGATGGTATCCAGTGCTGCCCCAATGTCACATTTCTTTGCCTGTAGGAGACGGGTCAGCCATCCACCATCATCGGAGAAACCCATGGAGAGCATCTGGGACAGAGATTCAATCAGGCGAGGATCCGCTTCTGTTAAACCAAACCAGTTATGAATGTTAAAATATCCGTGTAATCCCACTCCACAATGTAAGGAGCTAATTGAGCTTGCTGTACCAATCTGACAGTGATCAGCTCTCACTGTCTCCTTGCGAAGCTACTTATCAAGGATATATATCCTTTTGCCTTGTTTACTAAACTTAATTCTTGATGCCATACGCTTCATTCAACAGCACGATTATTGTAACTACATGCACAAAGATGACTCCAGCTATTAATTTAAGGATGCTAGAGATCAGTCAGTGACTATTACGATCCAGCATTCCATTATTGGCTCTCCACAGTCTTACCCTCATTGCGAAAGTACTGCCCTTGCTTCCTGCTAGGAGCAGAGATGTTAAGGAAATGCTTATTAGGGTATGTCTCCACTGCCACCCTAGTTCGAACTAGGGTGGCTAATGTAGGCATTCGAACTTGCAAATGAAGCCTGGGATATTTAAACCCCGGGCTTCTATTTGCATGTTCCTGGGCGCCACCATTTTTAAATGCCCCAGAGTTCGAACTACCTGCCCGCGGCTACAGGGAGGAGTAATGTTAGTTTGAATTAGGAGCTTTAATTCGAACTAAACTAGCCCGTGCCATGTGTAGCCACAGGCAGGTAGTTCGAACTACGGGGCATTTAAAAATGGCCGCACCCAGGAACATGCAAATAGAAGCCCGGGGTTTAAATATCCCAGGCTTCATTTGCAAGTTCGAATGCCTACATTAGCCACCCTAGTTCGAACTAGGGTGGCAGTGTAGACATAGCTTACCTGAAAGACAGTCAGGGTAACAAACTAATTTATTCAGTCACTCCTTATGTTGGTACTAACAGTATCTTAGTTGCTTCTGAATTTTCCCCTTCAACATCTAGTATTTACTACTTCCCCTCAAGTCTTGAAGTGATTTCTAATTTTTAGTTCGTGGCAGCAGCTGCCAGCATATATAGTGTACTTTTTCCCCCCATATATAAATGGAAGTGAGGCAAAAGTGGCAAACTGAATATTGGTCAGTGCAAGTAATCTGAAAACTCACCCTGAAGTTAATTTCTAGCATCATTCCAATGAAGTACTGCAAGAGGTGGCAGATATAGTCTTAGCAATAATTTAGTTTCAGACAAGGCTTTCTACTTTGTTCTTTCAACTCATTGATGGACAATGTTGTGGCTTTTATACTAGCAGCTCATGTAATAAGCTTCTAGAGAGGGGCAAATGGCTGACACACAGCTACACACCTGGTGGAAGATGGGGGTAGAGTGCAGCTTCTCGCAGTCCTGTAGGTCCTGGTTGAGGGGGAACCTGATATGGGTCTAGAGAGCTGGGACCCTGTGTCTCTGGGATTTGGAGAGACTGCAGTTCACCTGTGGAGGGATCCACTTCTTTTGAAGATAAGTGGGTCCAGTCCTCATCACCCCCTGCAGAACTACTGGATTCACTCTGTTCCTGTAAGTGTAAAGAAAAAGGAGCCAATGTCTTGCACAATTCTCTAGCATAGGAATGCAGGCTCTGCCATTATCTACCATAATGCATGCAAGGGGCTTATTCCTCTTTCCTTTAGTGATTGGAATTTATGGGAATGAATGTTAAGATCCAAAAGTAGCTACTCAAGATCTATACTGTAATTTTTGCTATGAATCCATTCAGAGATGTTTGGTTCTTACTGCTATAAACTAATAGGGCAAAAAGGAACTGGTCGTGTCTACCAGATAGACTAATTCATGTACCTGAGAAAGGAAATTGCTGACTTCCATATGTGAGGAAGGAGGCTCTAGCACCATCTCCTGCATCTGCTCTGTAATAGAATCTTCTTTCTCTGTGGCAGGTTCTTTGCTACTTCCTTCTGGTTTGCTCTGGCCATTCTGACAAGTGGAACTGCCTCCGGACTCAGAATCACTCTGTGTACTTGGACAGGGGGGAGTAACTTTGCTTTTTTGTCCCCCATGTTCGACATCAATATCTACTTCGATGCCTAGGAAAACAGTTGAGAGGGAGAAGAGTCAGTCATAGAAATTCCTTCAGTGACCTCATGTTAATCCTAGTTACTTTAAACTATGGGGGGGAGGGGCAGCAGCACAGGGTGAGGAGGCATGCAGGAGCTGGCTTTTAAGTTGGCACTCTGTGCATGCTAGTTCTGTGGAGCCACCTTTTCCCCTCCCCGCCCTTCCCCACCGCCTCCCATAGAGGCAGCAAGGGGGAACAGGCAGGAGCCAATGCCAGGTGCTCCAGAGGGAACAAACAGAACAGGTAATCAAGTGATCCCATGCCTGGCACATAACAGAGGCTTAGGCATACCATTCCTACCCATCCTGGTCAATAGCCATTAATGGAGGATAGGTCCATCAACGTATCTAGGGTTTAACAGTGTTCTTTTTTGAACCCTGTTAAAGTCCTGATTTTCACAACATCCTCTAGCAAGGAGGTCCACAGGCTGACTATGCATTGTGTGAAGACTTTTGTTTTAAACCTACTATCTCTTAATTTCATTTGGTGACCCTTAGTTCTTGTTATGGAAACCAAAACTTTTCCTTAATTCTTTTTTTCACCTCAGTCATGATTATATAACCTCTATCCTACCCCCCTTAGTCTCCTCCTTTCTAAGGTGAAAAGTCCCAGTCTTTTTAATCTCTCTTCAAATGGAAGGCATTCCAAACCCCTGATCATTTTTGTTGCCCCTTTCTGAACTTCTTCCAGTGCTAGGAGATCTTCTTTGAGATGAGGCAACTACATCTGTACATAGTATTCAAGATGTGGAAGTACCATGGATTTATATACAGGCAATAAGATATTCTCTGTCTTATTCTCTAGCCCTTTTTTAATGATTCCTAACATTGTTTGCTTTGACTGCTGCTGCATATCGAGTGGATGCTTTCAGAGAACTATTCACAAGGACTCCATGAGCTCTCGAGTGGTAATAGCTAATTTAGTCCCCATCATTTAGTACATATATGTTTTTCCAATATGCATTACTTTGCATTTAACATTAAAATTCATTTGCCATTTTATTGCCCAGTCACCTAGTTTTGGGAGATCCTTTTGAAGCTCTTCAGTCTGCTTTGTTCTTAACTATCTTGAGCAGTTTAGGATCATTTGCAAATTTTGCCACCTCACTGTTTACCCCCTTTTCCAGATCATTTATGAATATGTTGAACAGGATTAGTCCCAGTATGGACCCCTACAGGACACCACTAGTTACCTCTCTCCATTCTGAGAATGGACCATTTATTCCTATCCTTTGTTGCCTGTCTTTTAACCAGTTATCAATTCATGAGAGGACCTTCCCTCTTATCCCACGACAACTTACTTTACTTAAGAGCCTTTGGTGAGGAACCTTGGGGCATGTCTAAACTACATTCCTCTTTTGAAAGAGGAATGTAAATGAAGCAAATAGAAAGTGCAAATGAAGCACGGATTTAAATATCCCATGCTTCATTTGCATATTTGCATCCGAGCACTTTTTCAAAAAAGGGTTTTTTGAAAATGAAAATCTAGACTGGGTTCTTTCAGGAAAAAAAAAAAAAAAAAAAAAAAAAAAAGAAAAAACCACCCCTAACCCTTTTTCAAAAGAACTCGTACTCCTGAAAAAAATGTCTGGGACAAATCCCTCTTGGACTCAAATATGCAAATTAAGCACAAGATATTTAAATCTGCATTTCATTTGTGCTTTTGATTTGCTTCATTTACATTCCTCTTTCGAAAGAGGAATGTAATGTATACATAGCCTTGTTAATACCCTCAAAGAGCTCTAGTAGATTAGTAAGACATGATTTCCCTTTACAGAAACCAACTACTTATGTTTATCTATGCGTCTGACAATTCTGTTCTTTACTATAGTTTCAATCAATTTGCCCAGAACTGATGTTAGCTTTACCTGTCTAACTTCCAGATTCATCTCTAGATTCCTATTTAAAGATTGGCATCATATTAGGTATCTTTCAGTCATTTGGTACAGGAGATGATTTAAGGATAGTTTACAAACCACAGTTAGTAGTTCTGCAATTTCACGTAAGTGTTCTTTCAGAACTATTAGGTGAATGTCATCTGCCCCAGTGCCTTGCTACTGTTTGGCTTATTAATTTGTTCCAAAATCTCCCCTATTGACACCTCAATCTGGGACAATTCCTCAGATTTGTCACCAAAAAAGAATGGCTCAGCTTTGGGAATCTCCCCATCCTCTGCATTGATCTTCACGGCTAAGAATTAATTTAGTTTCTCTGCAATGACTTTATTGTTCTTGAGTGCTCCTTTGGCATTTCAATCTACCCATGGCCCCACTGATTGTTTAGCAGGCTTCCTGCTTCTGGAATACTTAAAAAAAAAAAGTTTTGCTATTACATTAAGTTTTTGGCTCGCTGTACATCTTTTGCTTCAGTCAGAAGAATGACACTCCTAGTGTGGCGCTAGTATGGTTGTTGGAAAATAGGCAAAATTTCAGTGAAGTGGGAGTGAGTGAAGGAGAAACAGGGCAATTTTCCAAGCTGAGGCCAGAAATGACTCAGCTCTCCTGAGAGGCAGAGGCAGGCCGCTGTTCTTGTTGATAAAAGGTCTGGTAAAATCCTGGCTTTAGGATGGCAAATTAAGTCACTTACCAAGAGGACTCAGCATGGCTGCTACACTTTCCCCAACATTCTTTAAAAAGGTGACATTAGGGTCCTGAGACTGGCTGTTAAAGGCTTCTTTAATTAAAAAAAAAAAAAAAAAAAAGTTAGCCACTGCATGTTAACACAAATTAAACAAAGAGTACAATCTAGTCTTTTCTCAAGTTTTAAGGAGGGCTTTTAGTAATCTACCAGACAACTCCATCCCAGCCTCCTTCAGTGGTCATTAAGTGCCAGCAAACCTAGTTTAAAAATTTGTACTTTAAATTTAACCCAAAAACTTCATACTTCTCTGCGAAAGTGGTCAATTAATTTAATACTTCATTAACCAAAACATTCCATTCCTACCTTGCTCAGGGTCTGGATTTTGGGATGCAGCACTGGCTTGTGCTTGCCCAGAGTCCTGCCCAGAATTTTGACATGAAGCGGCATAACCAGTGTGCCCCCAGCCATGTGTCTGTGCAAAAGGTGGAACCCCATGTCTCATCTTACGAAGCCAGCGACCTCCGGGAATCCACTGAGAAAACAAGGTCACATGAGTCCAAGTATAAGCCACAAGATACAGCTATGTGTTATCTACAGTTTCTTACATGTAGCTGTCCTCTACAGGCTCCCCTCTAGACCAGTTCTTCCCCATGCTAGAAGTTAGTTTTGCTCACCTCAAATTTATTGACCAGTGGGGTTTGAAACACGATCATGTTGTGCTCCTTATGGATGCCTTTCTTCTCACAGGTACCACATAGGTCATAATCTGGGCAAATAGTGCATTTGAATCGAGGCCCTACCACTGGTCCTTCACAGCCATCACAAACCACGTTGGGGTGCACCACAATGAGAGGACGCTCCTGGTTGCACTGTGAGCGGTGCTCACGTCTGCACTCCTTTTTCTCTAAAAAGGAAACCGGTAGATTGCCATTTTAAATCTTAAGGAATATGATACTAAGGGTCCATCTACATAGCACCCTAAACTCGAAATAAGATACGCAATTTGTGTAGCTCAAATTGTGTATCTTATCTTGAATCTATTTCAAAATAGCTTATTTTGAAATTTGATGTGTCTACAGGTTTTATGTGTAGTCCTAGTTTTAGCACATTGTGATTCCCTCCTGAAACTGGTAAGTCTTTAGAGCTCTCTCTCAGACTATTGCATTAGAGTTTGCTCAGACAAGAATTGATGCTCTTACATCACAGAAGTTGAGGGTACCACATCTAGTCTGTAAAAGCAATTTTGTGATTTTCTTCCCCTTCCTTCATTTGTCAAGGTACTACTTCGACTATACAAAAGTCATAGACATGGAAAAACCCAGCATAAATCTGGATCAGATTAAATAGTGTGCCATGCTGAATATATTGCAATTTCTTAAAGTCATCTCAGCCAAAACTGACTGGCTATGTCTACACTGGCATCCCTTCCGGAAAAGGGATGCTAATGTATCACATCGGAATAGCAAAATCCGCAGGGGATTTAAATATCCTCCACGGTATTTGCATTAACATGGCTGCCGGAAAAAAAGTGTCTAATCTATTCTATTCGCTATTCTAAAGTGTCTAATCTGCATCCCTTTTCCGGAAAAGGGGTGCAGTGTAGACACAGCCACTGTTTACATTTAATTAAGGCTGTGAATGGATAACTTTTCTCCACTTCATCAGCCTGACAACTTCCAGTCTGTTAACATTCCTTAACATGTATCATGACAGTACCAAGACCCATCAAGTTTGTGCTCCATATGACTACAGTAAGACAATGATGTCTGGAACAATGTAAATTCTTCAGATAAACCCTTGTTTTCTCTAAACTTAGATTAACAGATGGGAAGGGAAGACAAGGAGCAGTAAAACACATGGTTACACAGACTGTAAATCTACAAACTGTGGATGTGTCAATCTTCAAAATTATGTGAGGAAAGAAGAGATACATATGGAGCACTGACTTCAACCAGAGGGCTACTATGAGGCATGCTAAAATACTAATAAAACTGAAAGAGTCAGGATTTAAATACCCTAATTACATAATATTTAAAGAATGAAATTGTATACCTCTTAATTTGTGGTTAGTGCTAGTCCAGACATGTTTTTTTCTTAAAGTAACTCTAGAAGTTTGAACTTTGTAATACAATTTCCTTGAATTTATTTGACTGGATTTTCTAGTTTGTTTCCCTCTCAGCACAACAGAATAGAATTCCTCCAAGCCTATAAACACTTGTTCTATATTTTATTCAATCTGCCCTCAAGGGACCTGTAGCAGAGTGCCATCCTTGTAGCAGAGACATGTGCTCCTGAAGCAATTAGGGTGTACTCTGCATCACACACTTTCTCAGGGACTCTTTAAGTACTACCTCTGCCATACGCAGTTACCCATTACAGAAACACAAAGTCAGCCTTGCTTCTCTTTTGAGAGCCTCTTTACCACCACAAAACTAAAGATTACCTTTGATGTAAATACGAAAAATGCCATCCTTCACATATGGCAGAGCCATCTTGAATTCTTCTTCACCGGAAAAGGCAATCATGTCGCCATCTTCATCTGAAGAAGACAGATTAATAAATTGGATAGAAGTGACAATCAGGAAGAGATGAAAGTAAGTCTTTATGAAAACAAAGTGAAATATGTAGTTTGTCTTAAGTATTTTGCAAATAATAGAGACTAACAATCAAGCAACACCTTACTGCTTTGATATTAGAACTGTTGGGGAGAGGGGTAGCTCAGTGGTTTGAGCATTGGCTTGCTAAAACCCAGGGTTGTAAATTCAATCCTTGAGGGAGCCATTTAGGGATCTGGGGCAAATCTGTCAGGGATGGTACCTGCCATGAGGGCAGAGGACTGGACTGGATGTCCCTTCCAGTTTTAAGAGAGAAATAAAAGGGTTGATTAACTATCCTCATTTCAAAATGGCACTTAGTTTTACTCTCCTCTTTTGCTTAGAGTTCTATAACAACAAATAACTTAGATGGGAAAGAAATCTAACCTACTTGAGAGTTGTATGCAGTGTTGTTTTAGTCCTATCAACCCCAGATTATCAGCATAAAAACTCTCTCCCACCTTGCCCCTCTACTTAAGTAGTTTCTTCCCTACCAAACTATCTTCTGCTTACAAACCACCACATTTGCAGAGAGGTATAGTTTTAAAGACACAAGCCACTTCAGCAATAGTTACAGAATGGAGTGTATGTTTAAATAATTTTACTATGTCTGCAGTACTATGGAGAAGCTATGCTGCAGAGCTATATGTGTTCTTGTTAAAAACTGGCAGTAGTGAGAACAGAGAAAAATCTGACAAGGAAGCAATTTTCCAATAAACTAGAGTTAAATATCACCCGCAGAAAAACAGTCACGTTGGAGTGTATGATCTTTAAGAACTAAATATTTGGCATTGAAATATCTTGATCTTTGAACAGAATAGAGTTACTGCATGAATGATAATTTAAAGGGGAGAAAATTTAAAGGGGAGAAATGTGAAAGTCTCCTCAATGAGCTAGTCTAGAAACTAATAATACGAATAAAGTATGAGATGATACTGTATAACACTGAACTTCAATTTATGTTAATGAAGGGGTTGGCCGGAAGTAGCAAGAGCTTTTCTTTCTGTAATTTGAGCTAAAATTTGAGCTAAAATGAGGCTCACTGTATGTGCTTTCTTTCCAAGGCTGGTCTTCACCCCCAGTGCTGTAGCAGTGCAGCTATGCCATTGTAGCATTTGGTGAAAACACTACTATATTCCCATGGGGTAGTGAATACACCTCCGTGGGAAATGATTGCTATGGCAACAGTCCACAATGTGTTGTGTACAGGGAAGGGATGGAGTGTTAATACTGCCATTAAGCCGACCTCTGGGATGGAAAATCCAGGGGCCTGAGCGAAGCAGTTATACCCACATGTGTGTGTAGTGCTGTAGACCAAGCCGTAGGCATTTACAGAGGTACAGAAAAGAGAAGCCCTGGAGGCAAAAGGGCAGCCTAGCGCATTGTTCCCAGAGCTAGTCTGCTGTCCTCTCTGCATCTTGGGGTCCTTAGACCATTTCAGGACTTCAATATACAGGGCTATGTAGCCCTTTAGAGACTAACAAGATGGCTTATTAGATGAGGAGCTTTCGTGGGCCAGACCCACTTCCTCAGACCAATATGTGAGCGAGAGGGGAGAGGCCTATTCCAGGAGAGGGTGGGTGCGATTCTGTGGCCTGCATTGGGCAGGGGGCGGGACTAGATGATCATAATGGTCCCTTCGAGTCTAGGAGTCTTGTCCCCCCCAGGAGCAGCCGGGTGTGGGGCAGGCATCAGGCCGCGATTCTGCCCAGCCCGGAGCATGCACCGGGGCGGTCTCCCTACGGGCTCGCACAGCCAGGGGCGGAAAAGAGCCGCGGATCGAGCCTGGCCACAGTCCCCCCGAGCCGGGCCCGCGGCGCTCACCCTTGTAGTGCAGCAGGAAGGCGCCGTCGCGCAGCGGCGCGGGGAAGATCTCGCCGACCTTGTCGCGCACGTCCTGGTAGCGGGCGGGCGGCGCGAGCGCGAAGCGGCGGATCTCGCGGACCACCCCCTCCTTGCCCAGCAGAAAGGCCTTCACCGTCAGCGCGGCCATGGCGGGCGGGCTGTGGCGCAGCAGCAATGGGCGGCGGCGGGCGGCTGGGGCTGGGCAGAGCGCGGCGCGGGCCTGAGCTCCCTCCGCCCGGCCGCTCCCCTTATACCGCGGGAGGCCGGGCCTGCGCCGGGAAAGTCCCCGCCCCTGGGCGCCCCGCTAGGGGGAAGGCAGGGCGGGGCGCGGCGCGGCTCAGGCGCCTTCTCAGCGCCCGGGCGCGGGGGGGCTAGATTCGGGGCGGGGTCTGGAGGCTGAGGAGGCGGGGGGGGGGGGGGCGGTTTAGAGTAGGGGAGGGGGGGGGCGGTTTAGAGTAGGGGAGCGGGGGGGGGCGGTTTAGAATGGGGGGAGCCGGTTTAGAGTAGGGGAGCGGGGGGAGCCGGTTTAGAGTAGGGGAGCGGGGGGGGGGCGGTTTAGAATGGGGGGAGCCGGTTTAGAGTAGGGGAGCGGGGGGGGGGTTTAGAATGGGGGGAGCCGGTTTAGAGTAGGGGAGCGGGGGGGGGTTAGAGTAGGGGAGCGGGGGGGGGCGGTTTAGAATGGGGGGAGCCGGTTTAGAGTAGGGGAGCGGGGGGAGCCGGTTTAGAGTAGGGGAGCGGGGGGGGGGGGCGGTTTAGAATGGGGGGAGCCGGTTTAGAGTAGGGGAGCGGGGGGGGGGGGTTTAGAATGGGGGGAGCCGGTTTAGAGTAGGGGAGCGGGGGGGGGGGGGGGTTAGAGTAGGGGAGCAGGGGGGGCGGTTTAGAATGGGGGGAGCCGGTTTAGAGTAGGGGAGGGGGGGGGGGTTAGAGTAGGGGAGCGGGGGGGGGGGGGTTTAGAATGGGGGGAGCCGGTTTAGAGTAGGGGAGCGGGGGGGGGCGGTTTAGAGTAGGGGATGGGGGGAGCCGGTTTAGAGTAGGGGAGCGGGGGGGGGGCGGTTTAGAATGGGGGAGCCGGTTTAGAGTAGGGGAGCGGGGGGGGGGTTTAGAATGGGGGGAGCCGGTTTAGAGTAGGGGAGCGGGGGGGGGGTTAGAGTAGGGGAGCGGGGGGGGTTTAGAATGGGGGAACCGGTTTAGAGTAGGGGAGGGGGGGGGGGGTTAGAGTAGGGGAGCAGGGGGGCGGTTTAGAATGGGGGGAGCCGGTTTAGAGTAGGGGAGCGGGGGGAGTTAGAGTAGGGGAGCGGGGGGCGGTTTAGAGTAGGGGAGCGGGGGGGGCGGTTTAGAGTAGGGGAGCGGGGGGGGCAGTTTAGAATGGGTGGAGCCGGTTTAGAGTGGGGGAGCGGGGGGGGGGGGTTAGAGTAGGGGAGCAGGGGGGGTTTAGAGTAGGGGAGCGGGGGAGCGGTTTAGAATGGGGGGAGCCGGTTTAGAGTAGGGGAGGGGGGGGGCGGTTTAGAGTAGGGGAGCGGGGGGCAGTTTAGAATGGGGGGAGCCGGTTTAGAGTGGGGGGAGCCCGAGGAGAAGATGCTGGGGGGGTAGATGGGGGATGCGTCTGTGGATTGAAGGAGCTGGGGGGGAAGGCGGTGGTGGCGGCAAGGGCGTGGCAGGTGGGTGGGGATGGGACGAAGGGGGTACGTAGGGCTTGGCACTGGCAGGTAGTGGCACCTGATCCCAAGTAGGTGGAGAAAGCACGCAAGGAAGCGGCCTTGTGAAAGCCTGCAGTCACCGTGACTCAGCACTTTCCCCCTCTGCTGCTGTCAGAGATGGAGGGGAGGCAGGCCTGCGGGGCACTAGCCACCCACCAGTCGTTCTGGGTGGGGGTACAGGCCTCCCCAAGGGCCACAGACCATGTTGCTTGCCCCTGGCTGCAGGGACGGCCAGAAAGATCCACAGAGCTTGAGACTGAAATGAAACCAATGTCTAAAGTACAGTTTAGAAAGATGTCATTTGATAAAAACGTTTTATTTAAAATAGTTTTAATCTATAACGTCAGTAACAAGAGTTAACACATATTTATATGTGCAGCATCCAAAGAACCCAGTCAGAACTGAGGCCCCATGATACTAGGGGCTATAGAAATACAATACAGATGTGTACTGCTCTAAAGAAATGCATTTTAAACAGCTATTACCTTTTGTGACACTACCTTATTTTCTTGTACAAATTACTAACCATCCTAAGTCTGTTGTTGATGAAACTGGAGACAGTTACAGTTAAGGACAGTTTGTGTTTGCTATTTAATCCATTATACTCATCACAAAAAGTAATATAATACAGATTCTGCTGTGCGTTGGACTCCCTGAAGTGTTTTGCAAACCAGCAGGGAGTGAGACACGTTGGTTGCAAGATTCAGAAATCTGCACATTAGAATTGCAGACATATTATTTTTCATCAAGTGCCTTTTCATCCCTTTAGATCTCTTGTGTGTTCCCCCCTCTTTCGGGTTGTCTCTTATATTTCTCCTCTTTTACTCTTTCCACCCCCAGTCTTTTTTGCCTCTTCTAAAAAAACAAAACAAAAAAACCCCCAGCAGTTTCTTTTAACTTGTTTCTACTTTAACAGGACTTTTAACTCCATGCTACCTTCAAGATTTCATCTAGTCCACTTTTGGCAATGGATGTGCTGAGGAAATCTGTTTTCCAGCACAAAAGAATGAATAGTTCTAAAAGTGTAACAGGAAACAAACATGAAGGTTTTCTGTTTTGTTTTGTTTTTAATCACAATACAAAGCTGTATAATAAGAAAAATAACTGAAAGGCAGTGAGACATGACAGATAATATTTAATGTCTCCAGCTTTCTATGTAGTGGAAATAAGATTCAGTTCACCTGAAAGTGCTTTAACAAATTTTCAGCACTCTCCAGTAAATGCCAGTTGGTTTTGATATTTGAGGGCTGTCAGTGGTTTTAAACATGATTAGTTAAACACAACGGCTGCGTCTAGACTGGCAAGTTTTTCCGCAAAAGCAGCTGTATTTGCGCAGGAGGGCCAGTGTAGACAGCTAAAAAGTGCTTTGCGCAAAAAAGCCCCGATGGCAAAAATGGTGATCGGGGCTTTCTTGTGCAAAACCACGTCTAGATTGGCACGGACGCTTTTCCGCAAAAAGTGCTTTTGCGCAAAAGCGTCCGTGCCAATCTAGACGCTCTTTTTCACAAATACTTTTAACGGAAAAACTTTTCTGTTAAAAGCATTTGCGGAAAATCATGCCAGTCTAGACGTAGCCAACAACATCTGTGCATCATTCAGGAACATGCTTCTGTTATTTTACAACACAACGTCCAAGAACCTCTGGCATGGACACATGACTGTATAACTTCTGCTATACCACAATATGCTATCCCAGGACCTGCAGCATTGAGACACAGTAGTGTTACTGTACCTCATTCTATGGCAAACATGGCATTTGAGACCCTTTAGTCTAGTCCTGACTAGTTGTGTTGCTTCCATAATGTTATAGACTGAGCAATGTTAGGCAGGAGTGGTTGCTGAATGGGGTTCCAAAATCTATGCTCTTTGATAATCAAAAGGTGAACATGTCAATTCAGAAGATTTACCTCATACTCAATAGGTAGCATATGCCTGCCCTCCTCTTAGTACATGCAGTTAAGTAATCATGCTAATAATCTCTCCTGGATCTGGGTTTTTGAGACTTAAAAATAGATGCTTGCTGACATTAAGAAGGATGCTTGTGGGCTTTCCAAATTTGTTGGCAGCAATATTTGCAGATCAGATGCAGTTGACAGGACTCTTAATCAGGTCAGATAAGAATCCAGCTGGCAGAAGAGCTGTCTGAACCTTCCAAGTGTAATTAAAGATGGATCAATGAGTAGTAGGTTCCCAGTTGGTATTAATATTGTTTCACTTTAAGGGCCTGTTGCCCTGATTTTTAGTGACATACTTCTTAACCTAACATAATGAGAAATCTTGAGAGGCCTTGTCATGAATTAAAAGTTCTTGAGGGTTAAGGAAAAGATTCATTTATTTTTTAATAAGATTTTTTTTTTATTTGAGAGACATATTTTAGACTCGGCAGTATATTTAGCTTCCTGGTTAATCAATGAACACAAGTTTAATTTTTAAATAATTATGATGTTATTTATTTAAAGAATATTTTATGTTTATAGTAGACAGAATTGTTCCTTTTCACCTTCAGAAGAACCACTTGAATTGCTTGGTAATAATGTTTTATGGCCACTGATCCATTTTGAAATGACGAGTTACTGTTTAAACCCATGACCAGGTAAATAGTGCTGTGTCTGTAATGAAACATTTTACTAGGTTTGTGAATATAGGTACATGATGGGGCTAATGATCCTAAACATGAAAGGGTTTATGGTCAAAACAAAGATATAATCCACTAGCCCTCCCTTGTTTACGTCATTTAAATTTGGAATTATTTGACTGTATTGGTAAAAGTTACTGACTTAACATTATGGGAGACTGAAGTCTTCTGTTTATCCACAAAATAAAAACAGAATGTCCACCAGCCATACAAAGATCCTCACACTGTTTTTGCCAATGTACCTCAGCCATTCCCTAGCAGACTCACCTCTAGGGTATGCAGACACTCAATACAGCCTGGCTACGTCTACACTGGCCCCTCTTCCGGAAGGGGCATGTAAATTTCACTAGTCGTCGTAGGGAAATCCGCGGGGGATTTAAATATCCCCCGCGGCATTTAAATAAAAATGTCCGCCGCTTTTTTCCGGCTTTTAAAAAAGCCGGAAAAGAGCGTCTAGACTGGCCCCGATCCTCCGGAAAAAGTGCCCTTTTCCGGAGGCTCTTATTCCTACTTCAAAGTAGGAATAAGAGCCTCCGGAAAAGGGCACTTTTTCCGGAGGATCGGGGCCAGTCTAGACGCTCTTTTCCGGCTTTTTTAAAAGCCGGAAAAAAGCGGCGGACATTTTTATTTAAATGCCGCGGGGGAAATTTAAATCCCCCGCGGATTTCCCTACGACGACTAGTGAAATTTACATGCCCCTTCCGGAAAAGGGGCCAGTGTAGACGTAGCCCCTATGTTTACTTTTTCTCCTTTGTTTCTGTGCTGACGCAGCTAACAGGGCAGTCAGTGTCATTTGTCAAGGTGGACTTTGCCCCAGTAAGAAACCTCAGAACCTCAAGTCACCATTCTCTTAGCACTAAGTGGCTACGTCTACACTCACGGCTTCTTGCATGAGAAATAGGCAAATGAGGCTAAGCGTGGAATATCGCCGAGCCTCATTTGCATACCTAATGAGCCGCTGTTTTTGCAGAAGAGGCTCTTGCGCCAGAAGGAGCTGTCTGCACTGCCCCTTCTTGCACAACAAAAACCCTCTTGCGTAATGCTGCTACGCTGATTATTTTCAGGAATAGCGGCATTGCGCAAGAGGGTTTTTGTTGCGCAAGAAGTGGCAGCGTAGACAGCTCCTTCTGGCGCAAGAGCCTCTTCTGCAAAAATGGCGGTTCATTAGGTATGCAAATGAGGCTCGGCGATATTCCACACTTAGCCTCATTTGCATATTTCTCGCGCAAGAAGCCGTGAGTGTACACATATCCAATGGGCCTCAGACACAAACAATTCTTGGTATTAATTACATGGGTAATATTTAGACAAGTGAAAGAGAGATGTATTCCATTCCTGTTCGTCCTCTACAAATGTCCTGAGGGTTATTTTGGGGTATACTGTATAAGGGCTTCTCCATCCATTTCACAGATATGCCAGTACTGTTGCTCCGGTTAATTTATATATCTGTAAAAAGCAAGAGCTGCACAAAATTAAAAACCAGAAGGAGATCTAAAATGCGAGCAGTGTGAACTTTAATCCAGTTAGCAAACATGAAAAGGTGGCCAAAAGCCAGAGGACTTTTTCCTGTCCTGATTGGTGTGCATTGAGTCATGCTAGTCTTCTGTTAATGCTGTCATGCTCCTTCCAGAAGTTTCTTCACTGAAAATACCAACAAAGGAAAGTATTTGGAATTTGCACTCTGGGGCCCCATAAAGAGTACTGTTATTTGCCTAACATATCTGTCTGTAATTAATCTGTGTCCCCTATCCTGGTCCTTTCTCCTCATGTCCATAGAGCTGCTCATAGGGAATCAGTGATCCAGCTAAAGCTCCCTTTTTCTGCACTTAATTGTTGCCAACGGAGCCGGAATATATGTGTGGAGACATCCTCAGGGTAACATCCTGACCTCTACGAATCTAAACTGATTTTGACACATACATTTACTACTATGAATAATCCTCCTGGTCTCTATGATAGAGGTCCTTTCCCCCTCTAGACTATTCTCATCTTTTTGGAGAACAAAAGACTGATTCAGAGAAATAGGTGGATGTGAGGGAGATTAAATCTCATTGGAAGTTAAATGGATTAATCTAAAATTTGTCTCGTTCTGCCTGTCTGCTTCACATAGTTATTTAACTACACCGCTTCCAAAGAACTTTCAAAATAGTGATCCTTCTAGGATTTTTCTCATGTTTGGCCAGAGACAGGAACATTCGTGGGCAGGAAAACAGCAAAATTTTAAGATTTATGTACTTTTTGATTGTATCTCTGAAGTGTGGGAACTAACTTAGAAGGCTTTTTGTAAGGAAGAATCCTGGACCGGATTGTGGTATAAATGAAAAAGATTGCTTCTGTGATTACGGTTAGCCTTACATTTCTGGCTTTATTTTTTCCTTAAGCTTTTGGGAGTTAATACATGACCAGAGTTGATCTGGAGAACTTGGGGTTCATAGGAGCTTTGATAATTTTTCTTATGTTTGCTTGTTGATACTCTTTGTGGCATTTCTGTCATGAAAGTTTTCAGTGGACAAACCCAAGAACGGAGTGTAAATAAATAAGGTTGCCACGTCCTGAAAATTGCAGTAGTTTTCATTTTTGAACAAGCATTCACTCTGACAGAACACAATAAAAGAGACAGAGCTTTTAAAAGTATTTAAGAGGTTACAGTCAATCAGATGGTGAGCGAAGTACTGTATATATGTGTACAAGACAGGTTAATAGGACAGCATTTTCTTATACATTTGTTAGACACCTTTGTAAAACACTGGTCTGTCCTACTGATTTCCCATTCAAAGAAGGTCTCTGATTCTCTGAAAATCTACAATTCTGGAGTGATGTGAGGGAGAGAAGGGGCTCAGCATTTCAAAATTGTAGCAATCGACCTTCCTCCCATATTCCTCTTTTCTTCCCTCAAATTCTTCTTCAACCTCCACCCCTTCTACAGGGAAGCCCTTTTTAATGTGATCAGGCAATTTCTATACAACAGCCTTATTCACCATGTACTGTTTGTGTCCAAACTATTTGTTTATATCTGTCAGAACTATAAACTCCTTGGCTCAGGTACTTCCTCTTCTTTGTTGTAAAGCACTAAGCAGAATGCATATGTTCATGGAGTAATAACACTTTTCATTGGAGAAAACACTCTTGTATCAAAACAATTTCACACCAAAGGGTTTATGAGTACAAAAGGATGAAGGCATGATATATTCTGCAGTGGTGTTGAGATAGTGTTTGGGGACCCACTTCTACCTATATTAGTTTAAGGAATATGGGAAATGCAGCTAGAAACAGAGATTATCAGCAGTATAGACTGTGCAGAAAGCTTAGCCTGAGTCACTCTGACTTTCTTCTTTATGACAGCATGCTCCATCTAGAGTTTTCCTAACTTTGAAATATACACACAAAATCATCTCACAACTTGCTGTTGGCTCACTGGAACCCCCCTGATGAACCCACCTGGACTACTTAAGGAACTAAGTCAGCTGGCTGTGACTCAGCTGGGTCCTGTGATGATAGCTTCCTTTCTCCCCAAAGCTGGGGGAGGGAGTTGTAGACTGGATTAGATAATGCTCTGGATCAATGATCTCACATGTCCCCTCCCACAAACATACACACAGACATCTTGCTTCGTCATGGGCACGAGAGCAGGTCATTATGGCCTGATTTGCAGGCTGTTGGCTGAATCCAGGCTCAAATCAGAGTTCTTCAGGTGCTGTGACTGTGAGAAGTAATTACAGTGCTCCCAGGAGGAGTGATTGAATGGCCATCATCAGAAAAATCTCTTCATGAGATTGGATGTAGAGGGATTTTGTTTCTCTCTCAAGGTCACAGGCAGGAGAGAAAGCAGCAGCCAGTCTTATTTCCCTACCTTGAGGTTGGCTGTGAAATGTCAGGATTCTTCCACAAGACATTTCGTCCGTCAACACCAGTTTTAATTGGAGCATCATAATTTTTTTAACACACAAATGCTCCTGGGAGGTATTTTCTTCATACTGCGTAAACCTAGATTAAAAAAAAAAAGTGCCTGGGTGATGGGGTGTAGGTGAAGCATCTATCTATCGCACTCTTAGTGTTATACAAATATATAATTAAGAACTTAAGCACCAGTGAGCGAGAAAAATATTTTTTTCACATGCACACCAAAGTATGTTCTTATAGACATGTTACCCATTGCCATGTCCTTAAATTAAAGAATTCAAATGTAGTTAGTTTTAAGTGCCTAATTTACAATATTGCTTTTGGTTTTTTAAAGATTCAAGAACCTATGTACAGTGATAAAACACTGCCGAACCTGCCTCTCAAACTGGCTGGCAGGCAAAATAATCAGTAAGTGAGGTAATTTATCTTGGTGAAGTTACACAATCACAAATAAACTGGCTGAAACAGCCCTGCACTGGAATGGGCCAGAACAAAACTACAGAGGGACCTAAAAACTTCTGAAGTTTGAAGTTAAACTCTGAATATAAGTTGCTGCTTAAATCTATGGCTAGATTTAGTAGATCTTTCTCATCTGTAATTTGTATGATGCCTTTATAAGAGCCTCTAGATTTGAATTTCTCTTGGCTGCTTAGTGTTGACAATAGGGTTGCTAACTTTCTAATCTCGTGAAATTTAACACTCTTGCCCTGCCCCTGCCCTTAGGCCCTGCTCCTGTGTCACTCCTCCAAGGTCCTGCCCCTGCTCTCTCAGTCTCCCCTCCCTCCATTCTTCTCTCCCCCACCTTCGCTCACTTTCATCCCATTGGGACAAATGGTTGAGGTATGGGAGGGGATGAGGGCTTTGGGGGCTCCAGGGAGGGGCCAGAAATGGGCTTGCGGTGCAGGAAAGGGGTCTGAGCTGGGCCAGAGGGGTTTGAAGTGTGGGAAAGGCTCACCGCTGGGGAGAAGGTGAGGGGCGTGAGCCCTGGTTGGGCGGTGCTTACTTCCTGTGTAAGCTGGAGGCTGCTGGCATGTCTGGATCCAAGGCAGAAGAGCAGGCCAGGGGCCTCTGTGTGTTGTCTGTGTCTGCAGTTCAGGGTCAGGGCAGCCTTTGGAGCCCCTGCAGCCACTCCTGTGCCTAGGGGCTGGACATGCTGGCCACAGAGTGTTACATGTAGCCAGGGTGGGCAGGGAGTCTGGTTATCTCTGCTGCACTGCCAACTGGACTTTGAGCAGCCTGGACAACAAAGTCCCTTTTTACCTGGGATTCTTGTCAGAAACTGTATGCCTGGCAACCTTAGCTGACACGGTGTTTTCAGTTGAGGGCTCTTGGTTCTGAAATGTATTCCATATTAACTGGTGTGCGTACAGGGTGTGCCAGGTGTGGCCAGGCACATCCTAATGTCTTAGGTTTGCCAGGTGTCTGGTTTTCTACCAATCTGTTTTTTGGGGGCTCTGTCCAGTAAAAAAAATCCAGAAAATAACGGACATGTGCAATGTCCGGTATTTTCTGGTTTTCCGACTGGGCATCCGGAAGCCTGGCAGGGGGAGTGACTGGGAGGCAGGGCGCGATTGGCGCTGGGAGCCCTGGGTGCATGTGAGGAGGAGAGGCAGTCCGGTCCATGTTCCTGCACGCTTGTCAAGCGAATGGTGGAGCCGCAGCTGGACTGACTCATGCTTTGCCTGGACCGTGCAGGGGGGCGGGAGCGCCCTGGGATCTGCACTACCCGGGTCAATCCCGTTCCCCACCAGCTGATATACTCCTCCCCTGCCGCCCCTTCCTGTCCGGCCAGTTGGTTCTCCCCTACTTCTCCTCCCGATCTTCCCTGGCCAGCCCCGCTGCACCCACTGCCAGCCCTTCCTCGGGCAGCCAGTTCTCCCCCAGCCAGCCCTGCTGTACCCAACCCCCACCTCCGCCGCCAGCTCTACCTCCCGCCGGTTGGTTCCTCCTCCTGATCTTCCCCGGCCAGACCCGCTGCACCCCCTGCCAGCGCTGCTTCCGGCAGCCAGTTCTCCTCTCCTCCTCCTGAGCTCCCCCGGCCAGCCCCGCTCCTGCTGGCTGCCCCCCCCCTCCCCCGATCTTCCCCAGCCAGCCCCGCTCCGCCCGACCCCCACCGACCAGCTCTGCTTCCCATTGGCCACCCTTGCCCCGGCCAGCCCCTGACCCTCCCACCCCCTGCCAGTTCTGCTTCCCGCCTCCCCCCCTTCCTCCCGGCCAGCCCCACTACTTTCTCAGCCAGTCCCTCCCCACCCCCCATGAAGTGTGTCCAGTATTTTTTTTTAAGACTACTTGATAACCCCATAATGTCTCAAAAAAAAGTGGCTTTGCGTTTTAATTTAATCGCATGATAGGCTCTTTTAGTTTTAAAATATGGATTTCTGTATTATGCAATAAGCGCCAAATTGCACATGTAAAAAACAAACTAAGAAGTACAGTGTCCCATACTTAGGTTTGTATTTTTTAAGTAAAATTTAGTTGTTAATTTAAAAAAAATTAAGTTTAGTTAAGTTTTAGTTTCTTTAGTTTGATGAATAAAAATAATCTCTTTAATGATTGAGTAGTCAATAAATGTTCACCTTTAAAAAAAATAAAAAATAAAATTCTCTGGGTGCACACCCTAATGAAATGAGCTGCGCACGCCTATGTCCGTATTGCCAACCTCAAATGTTCAAAATCATGAGACTAGCTTAAAAATTGTGCTTTTGCAAACAAATTGATTATTTTTAGTTGCTTTTAGGAATTTTAGCCTTTGCGGTTCTTATTTTCAAGCTTTTCTCTTAATTCATGAAAGTTAGAATCTTCCTTCCCCTGCATTTTTGACACGCTAAGTGCTGTTGACCTGCATTGTATAATATGAAGCCCATCCACTTATTCAGGCCTTGATGAGGGCAAGGTGTGATTATGGACCTGTATCCTGGGGTGAGACCCCAATTAATTTGTTTATTGGTAAATTATGAATGTTATTTTAATATGTGTGTGTGTGTGTGTGTGTGTGTGTGTGTGTGTGTGTGTGTGTGTCTACAGAACAGGTAACAGGTGCATTTTACAAAAGTAACAAATAAATTAGATGCAGTAAATCAGGGGTGGGCAATATTCAGTGGAGGTTTGCCAGGATGAGCCCCATGTGGGTTGTCACCACTATATTTACCTGCATTGCCGCAGGTACCAGCAATCATAGTTGCTGTTGGTGGCGGATCGCCATTCCCGGCCATTGGGAGTGTTTGGAAGCAGTGTGGACTGGGACACCGCTTCCCACTGCTCCCCTTGGCAGAGAACAGCTGTGCACGACCAACAGGAGCTGCAATCACTGGCACATATGACCATGCAGGTAAATAGGGGAAGATGGGGGGTGCCAGGAACTAACCCTGGTGGATCAGATCTGGCCCCTGGGCTGGTATTTGCCCACCCCTGCACTAAATAATATTAGGTAATTTTTGAAATCTCAGCAGGCAACAAAGACTCAAATGACACATGCATAAGCAGACTTTACCTGCTTTCTTCCCATTTGGTTCCCCCCTGGGCTGTAGCCAAACGTATTTACTGCTTCCAGTTTACCAGGTTTAATGTGTATATTCAAAAATAGGAGAGAGAACCTGTTAAGGCTTTGACTATTTTCTGAAGGTGAGACTGCTGCTGCTGGGGTATGATTGCTGGCTACACTGAGTTATGATTTCACATGATAGGCTTAAGGTATCTGCATCGCATTGTTGTGTGTTTGAGCAAAACAAGTAAAAAATCATAGATTCTTGTATGAGAATAACTCTTGTCATTACTGTAAAACACAAACTGCTAGATAATAGATTATAGACAACTGTCACCCATGAAAAGTGTTTGTTTATAATCTGCACTATCATGTGATAGATTGTTGAGATCTCCCCAATCTATTGATTGTTCTTAAGAGGGTTGACACACTGAAATCAGTGAGAAACTCAGGTGGCCAACACTTCTGAAAATTAGGTTAAAAATTCAAAAACGGGGCTTTTAAAATGTAAGTACTTATAAACAGTGGTCACTTGTGAACATGTGACTTACTGTTTTGTAATATCTCTTGTGGTGCTCTGTTTGCTGGGTTGCGGTCCATAATTAGGAAGAATAAATGAACTTTTGATGCCGCTGATTTTAGTCATTTTCTAAAAGTTTCTAGGAGGGGCATTTTGTGATTTACATCATTGTATATTACAGATGTCCCAAGAATGCAGCTTTTGACAGGAACATCTTGTGTAGGAAAGGAAGTCTTAATTTTAATTTAGTGATTTTATCAATAATGTATTCATTAAAACTGTGCTGATTTTAATACTTATGAAATGTGCCAGTCTGAATTCCTTTATCACCCCTGGAACACATACTTGACAATCTTGTCCATAATATCACATTCATGTGTCTAAGCCCTGAGCTGGAATGGAGGGGACTCCCTCAAGTCCTTTCCCACCCTTCAGAAATTGGAAATGACTACTGTCTCTGGTGCATTCAGTACTTCTCCTCTGACAGAACCAGCTCATTTCACTAAATGATAATGTGGGCTGGCTTCGAACTTGCAACACAGAGATCAGAGACTTCAGAGGTTAATGTTTCTATTGTCTACACACAGAAGCAATCTTTATTCACTAGAATAGTGTCAATGAAATGACTTGGGTAAGTAAGAATTACTAGGTGAGTAAGGGTTGCAGGATCAGGCTTTTTTTTTAAAAAAAGTCTTGTTTACAACTGAACAAAATCAGTTTCAGTATATTGATTTGTTAGTGGATAGTAAACAACATAAATCAAATTCTTCCTTTGTGCAATGCTCCTGGATGATTTAAATACAATTAAATTGACCCTATAAACAGATAAAAACAGACCAAATTGTTTCAAAATCTGATTTCTGTTGTTCTACGGGTTGGCAAACCATTCAAGTTTATAACTTTCTAGTTTCAAGTCCTTAAAAATTACGTTGCTTTTCCAGGCACTAGCTTCCCTTTGCCATGTTCATCCGTCATTGATTTACTCTCAGTAGACATTAGATGCCATTTCTTTAACTAAGATTAAATACTTTTGCTAAAATGACAGCAAATGTGCACTGCAAAGTCAAATTGATCAGGACATATTTGCAGATTAAAATATACATAAAACTCTGCCAAGCACATCTGTAGGGACTTTAGTGGCTACATATAACTGGGCTGCTTGCTTGCCATAAAATGGTCATTTTTTATTAAGCTCTGACTATTCCTATTTGTGTCTTCATTACCACTGCTGTCCAAGGACTTGGCTTCGAACAGCATTAGTATAGCTTATAATATAAGCACCTTTATAACTGTGTTCATAGAGGTTTGTATCACTTTAACAATATTGGTTTATAAATGAGATAGTTAAGGTAGTACAAAAACTGTGTACTATGTGTTTCACCAGAATTCCAACAGCCACTATAATCACTAGTTCTTACAAATGTAGCCCAAGGTCCAGTGTGCTTTCAACAGCAGCCCTAGGAACTATAAGCCTTGGACTACAAACTATGGCATGTTGGGAGAACGTCCTGGTTTTGGCCTCTGTTCTCTCTCCTCCCGCCCACCTATGCCAGATCCCTGCACTGTCTGAGCTAGGAGCATGTAGCAGGCAAGCAGAGAAGAGGCTGTTGGACTGTAATCCTGTTCTATGTATTTTACAGGTAGGACCAAAAAGAACTTAAAGAGCAAACAAGGAAAGAGGGGTTTCATCTACTAGTGATGTGTACAGGCAACTCTCACTAGTATAAGTTGAAATAGGTGTATATATCAAACAACAAACAAACCCATTATCTAAAGTGTGAAGACCTTTCCTACTCCACTGCTTCTCTTCTGTGGCTTGGCTAAGACCTTGTCTACACTGGGTTTTTAACCACTACAGTGCAAATCTTTAGTGTAGCTATTATTTTCATTGATGCAATGCTATTTGCAAATGGAACTGGGTAAGTTTTAAACTGGTAAACTGGACTAATCCAAAACATATTGCCTCACTCATGCCTCCAGTCAGACAGCTATTAAGAAGAGTGAAAGGCTCATGGAAGGAGAACATTGGGCTGGAGCAGAGGGGAACTATCCCAAAGTTGGGACCCTAGTGTGACGTAGTGGAGTGCTGTCTGCTCTGTAACCCGGGGTCCCCCTGCACTGTGAGGTGTGATTCCCACTGACTCACCCACATGTTGTGATGTAGTATCAGTACCTTGCTGGTTGTGGTGCTTGGGCTCTGGATGACCCCTACTGGCCTCTGCCTGTGAGCACAGCCCAGCAGGTGGGCTGCCTAAGTCACTTAAACAAAGACCCAACTGGTTTGACGAGTTGGAGCAGCGAGGGAACTAGGGAAGTAATAGAAATGTAGCTGTGTTAGTCTGGTGTAGCTGAAGCAAAATACAGGACTATGTAGCACTTTAAAGACTAACAATGGTTTATTAGATTATGAGCTTTCATGGGCCAGACCCACTTCCTCAGATCAAATAGTGGAAGAAAATTGTCACAACCATATATACCAAAGGATACAATTAAAAAAAATGAACACATATGAAAAGGACAAATTGATAAACTTAACAATAACAAATCACCAGGCACCAGGTGGCATTCACCCAAGAGTTCTGAAAGAACTCAAACGTGAAATTGTGGAACTATTAACTGCGGTTTGTAACTTATGCTTTAAATCAACTTCTGTACCTAATTACTGGAAGATAGCTAATGTGATGTCAATATTTAAAAAGGGCTCGAAAGGTGATCCTGGCAATTACAAACCGGTAAGTCTAATATCAGTCCTGGGCAAATTAGTTGAAACCATAGTAAAGAATAAAATTATCAGACACATAGATGGACGTCATTTGTTGGGGGAAAGTCAACTTGGTTTCTGTAAAGGGAAATCATGTCTTACTAATCAACTACAGTTTTTTGAGGGGGTCAACAAACGTGGACAAAGGGGATCCAGTGGATGTAGTATATTTAGATTTCCTGAAAGCCTTTGACAAGGCCCCTCACCAAAGGTTCTTAAGTAAAGTAAGTTGTCATGGGATAAGAGGGAAGGTCCTCTCATGAATTGATAACTGGTTAAAAGACAGGAAACAAAGGGTAGGAATAAATGGTCAGTTTTCAGAATGGAGTGAGGTAACTAGTGGTGTCCCCCAAGGGTCCGAACTGGGACCAATCCTATTCAACCTGGTTATAAATGATCTGGAGAAAGGGGTAAACAGTGAAATGACAAAATCTGTAGATGATACTGAACTGCTCAAGATAGGTCAGACCAAAGCAGACTGTGAAGAGCTTCAAAAAGATCTTACCAAACTAAGTGACTGGGCAACAAAATGGCAAATGAAATTCAAAGTTGATAAATGCAAAGTAATGCACATTGGAAAAATAATCCCAACTATACATACAATATGATGGGGACTAATTGAGCTCTAACTACTCAAGAGAGAGATCTTGGAGTCATTGTGGATAGTTCTCTGAAAACATACACTCAGTGTGCAGCAGCAGTCAAAAAAGCAAACAGAATGTTAGAAATCATTTTAAAAAGGGATAGAGAATAAGACAGAGAATATCTTATTGCCACTATATAAAATATGGTATGCCCACATCTTGAATACTGGGTACCGATGTGGTCGCCTTATCTCAAAAAGGATATATTGTCATTGGAAAAGGTTCAGAAAAGGGCAACAAAAATGATTAGGGGTTTGGAACGGGTACCATATGGAGAGAGATTAAAGAGACTGGGACTTTTCATTTTAGGAATAGGAGACTAAGGGGGGCATGATAGAGGTCTATAAAATCATAACTGATGTGGAAAAAGTGAATAAGGAAAAAGCATTTACTTGTTCCCCTATGTAAGAAGGAAGAGTCACCAAATTAAATTAATAGGTAGCGGGTTTAAAAGAAACAAAAGGAAGTTTTTCTTTATGCAGCGTGAAGTCATCCTGTGGGACGCCTTGGGATGTTGTGAAGACCAGGAATTTAACAGGGTTCAAAATTGAACTAGATACATTCATGGAGGTTGGGTCCATCAATGGCTATTAGCCAGGATGGGTAGGAATGGTGTCCTTAACCTCTGTTTGTCAGAGACTGGAAATGGATGACAGGAGAGTGATCACATGAGGATTACCTGTTCTGTTCATTCCCTCTGGGGCATCTGGCATTGGCCACTGTCAGCAGACAGGACACTGGACTAGATGGACCTTTGGTCTGACCCAGTATGGCTGTTCTTATGTGTACACAAGGGTGTTTGGCTAGAAATACAAAGTAGACAGGGCCTCAGGAAGGACTATATAACGGTTGTTATATCACTGCGTAAACAAGTATGTCATGGAGTACCTATTGAGGAAGCAGTAGTTTAGAAATAAAAAAGCTCCATTTACACAGAAATATCTTGGCAAAGGTCAGTGTTGGGGAAGGAAATATGGGAAACAAACAGTACAGTACATGTTTTGAGATTTTTTCCAAGTGTTGCACTGCACCCATGATGAAAATTTCATGACCATGTGCCTTGGGGGAAATTGCTGTGTCTGAGCTACAGCCTGTTGTGATATAATTGCAACACCAGTTATAGAACAACTACAATCCAGTGCAGAATGGTGTGAGTCAGTGCAGATAATTCTTCATGCACTATGACAAAGGCTGCCAATCTACTACTCCCCACTTTGTTGTCAAACACTGCTTTTTAAAATCCTTTGCATATTCATTTATAATGATTTAGTTATTCTTTCAGTAATAAAACATATTTCTGGTTTATGGGGCTTTTGTCAATGACAGCCTGTTTTGTTCTGCACTGCTGCAGAATATTTTCAATTTCATACAAAGTGCAATGAGCTATGGAGAAAGCTAGAGAAAGCACTAAAAATGTGCTTTGGATGATAAGGATGACATATTGTGTGGGTAGGGAGTGGTGGTAAATTAGGTTATGACACAGAGGGTTTAATCCTACTTCTCTACAATATTTAGGATTTCCTATGAGGGAAAATTGAGAAACTGAGAGAAATGAGAACTTTGGACTTGAGAACTAAGCCTTTTGGAAAACACAAGATTGAACCGTTATATATTTAGGTGTCTTTTGTCGAAGCAAAAACACGCTCCTCTGTGTTTAGGCAGCTAACAAACAGCTTTATTAATTAATAAAGCACAGCATGAGCCAAACGTGGTCACAGCAGAGCCGGGCCCAGTAAGGCTGCTAATACAATCAATCCTAGTATCTTTATACCCTTAGCCAAACAGTCTGACGTCAGGGCATCCAATTACAGAAATCCTCAATTAAATTTGGAAAAACAAAGCCTTATCAACAAGATGGCGGACAGGTGCGAGGGAGTACATCTCCTGTCCCAACCAGCCCAATTAACACATACCAATAGCCCATCCTGTAGGTCTTTTCTCACGGGGTGACAGAAAGTTCACTCTGGTCTACATGCTTGAGAGAAAAGCTGAAATGGTTTCTGATATACAAGATGGCTTCTAGCTAAATAGGAAAATGGTTTCTACAGCTTCTACACTTTATTGCACATTGTTCTTCCATTTCCTGTCCTTCATCTCAGTAGAGACAAATGTGGTTGTGGCACCAGTGCTTTGTGCATAAAAATCTAGAGAAGGACCAGAAAGTTACACAATTCACACCTGAAATCTGTATTATGATATCCCAAAGCTTGGGACTGTCTGGATCCAGGGTTTTGGGTTGGGCCATTAGGAGAGGTGGGGATCAGCCGCCCACAAAATTCACATTTGGATCTGGATTTAGATTCAAAATCCCATAAGTGTTGGGAATGTTTGATCATGAGGTTTTAGTTTCTATACAAAAAAGCTTACAGACTCTCTTTCTCCCCCTTCAGACTCTAATCCATCATCATGCCAGAGGTACCCAGGTAGCTAGGTAGAGCAAGCCCACCTCTTAACTTCCGTTTCCGAACTATAATAGCGACTTCACAAATACCTCTCTCCCTCGGGTTCTCAAAGCCGTGGTGGAAACAACAGGTGGCGCTGCTAGCTTGGCTGAGCCCAGAGCAGGACATCCAGATACATCACTTCGCTTCTATTCCATTGCATTTTGTGTCGTCAGTCAAACTTGAAGAAATACCAGGAGGAAAGGAATGCGTGCTGGGTTTTGTGCTACTCCTTTCAGATTCACGTGGAATGCAAGCGATTGGCAATGCAGTGGTTTTTTTGTATCTCCTTTAGCTTCTTGCTAGCAGGGATGAGCCACGAGGAGGCTATACAGTATTTTTTTCTATGACAGTGTTGCCTGCTACTACCAGTACTCCAGGTAAATGTGTGTCTGTGCTTGTATTTTAAACCTTTCCCGCCCCATCTCCTAAAATGACGTTTTAAATCTTGTTACGTATGCTTCCCCAAAGCTTTTTAACTACAACAGGAACAAATAATTCCCAGCACTCTGAAAGTTTCTTTATCAAGGATTTATTCTGACACATGAATTGAGAGGGCAATTTAATGTACATGATTTAGTCTTTTCTGTTCTACAGTGAGGCTCAAATGTGTGCAATACAACACTGTTTTTTCTTCCAACATGCCGCACGATTTTAGTTGCCTGGAAAGTGAGCATGCTCTCGCGTACTCTAATGAAAAGTAAGGATACACTTTTGAATAAAATATCCCAGGGTCTGTGTAGCTTTGCAGGCTGAAAACGACATCGATGTGAAAGATGACAGCAAGTAAAAGACTGACATACGACGATAAAAATGAAGGATGGAGCACAATAAAGTGACTTAAGGCCGTAATTAAGATCCTTGCAACTTACATTTATGATTTAATTACCCACGATCTGTGATTGTATTTGCTTTAATTGTTTTGGGTGGTTCATAATTTCCCCCTTTCTGTTTACATTTAAAAGTGTTAAATGGCTAATGCAGACTGAAAGTAATTTTCATATAGCCATTTTAAAAACCACAAATATATATAAATCACCAAAAGGAAAAACAGGACAGCGACTAGTGCATACGAGTCATCCCATCTTTCATTATTTAATACAAAGAATCGTATTTATTATTCATCATAAGAGAGAGAAAAATACCCCAAGTGGGATAATTGCAGGAAGCTCCTATTTGCATATGGAAGAAGACATTGTGTATTTAATATGATTGCTTTACTGTAATGACTCAGACAGTTAAGCCCCAAAGCCTTGTCGCTTGCCCCCATGTATTCACCCGCCTTGATGTAATTAGGCATCGCAACAGGCCAGGGCTTGGCCTGCCTTTTGTGGGGGGATTGTTAGAAGTTGCCATCCTGATGGTCATTGTGTATTAGGGTTGCACCCCCACCACGCGCGCGCACAGACACACACCTGCACGAAGGTTTGCGTGCAAGCTTACACAGTCACCTAATGCACAAGGGGCGCCCGCGCACGCAGGAGCCCCGGGGCAACAAAGACAGGGCCCCGCTTCCACGCGCACACCCGGGCACGCTCCCTGCCGGCGCGTGCCCCCGCGAACACGCCGCCACCTGTCCACGGAGAGGCGCGCGGCGCCCTTGCACGCGCACTTTGCCCCCCTCCCCCGACCGCTTGCACGCCCGCCTGGCCGTAGCAATAGCATGAGCGCGGCGCCTTTAACTCGGTGCCATCCCCGCCCCTTCCCCTGCTCGGCGGCGGCCCCCTCCCTGCTCCGGGGACCGCGAGCGGCAGCCCCATCCCGCTGGCGGCCCGGCCGGGCGCGGCCAGTGCATGAGGGCAGCGGGCGGAGGAGGAGGAGGAGGAGGAGGCGGCGGCGGCGAGTCCCTCCCGCCCACCGCGGCAGCCCCCGCCGCCTCCGCTCCTCGCCGGGGCCGGGGCCCGGGAGGCTGAGGCCGCGCCGCGCCCGGGACATGCGGCCTCCCCCGCCGCCGCGGAGGAGGAGATGAGGCTCCGCAATGGCACCTTCCTCACCCTGCTGCTCGGCTGCCTCTGCGCCCTGCTCTCGCTCTCCTGGTACGGGGCCTTCAGCGGGCACAAAGGTAAAGGGGCGGCCGGGCATCGCCAGCGGGGACCCCCCCTCCCGCGGCGCGCCGTGTCCCCCCCGCGGGGGCCGCCGGCGGAGGGGGGTTCCCTGCGCCAGAGCTGGGCCCCCCTGCGGGCTGCTTCGCCTGGGGGACCCGCCCTCATCTCCGGGGGACCTGCCCCCCAGCTTGGCACCCAGTGCCAGGGCCTCCCCTCGCAGCATCCCTGCAGGAAAGGGATGCTTAAGGATCTCTTCCAGCCATTCTTCTCCACGGGGCTAAGGGGCTGCCCACTCTTCCCTTCCTCCGCAGCAGGCATCCTAGATCCTCTCCCAGTACCTGGGGGACAGGCCCGATGGAAAGGCAAAAAGGCGCGGGCACTGAATAGCACCCGTGCCTCTCCCCCCCCCCCCCACCCCCGTTTTAGCTATGCCTGTCTTTTCTGCTGCATGATATGAATTTTCCCCTCCACCCTCCTCAGGAGTACCCATGCAACCCCTAGGTACAGCGCTGTATCCATACACACCCCAGGGGGCTCAAGGGATGCCTTCTGCAGCCTGAAGTTTGCTCGCAGTTTGCAACCAGTTCCACAGCCTAGAGTTGAGCTCTAAAGGTGCATCCCATGGGCTTCCCAACCAGTAATGATTCAGGCTTTTTAAACTGCTACTCTGGGTTCCCCTGTCTCCCCACTTTAGTGGTGAGTCTCTGGAGTAGACTCTTGATCTCTCCCATTACCCCATTGTGAACTTCCCATTGTTTGTGTGTGCTCTGGCCTGTCAGGATAAGACAGCTGTTTGGAGTAGCAAAAGCTCCAGTTTGGAGTTAGATCCCACATACTGAATGACAAGCAGTCAAGTTCTTAGGTAAACTGATAGCTTCCTGCACTTGCTAGGCACTCATTACCATAGGCTGTACTTAATTCCTGAGTTCCTGTGTAGCCTTGGCTGGAGGATAGATTTTCCTTTGTCTTGCTACCTTGTCATCGTCCTGGGCTGCTTTGTTTCTCCTGTAATTGAGTTCTGATCAGGTCTGTCCATAGGCTGGCTGGTCTGGGTATTTCTTTTTTGTTGTAGTATGTAAGTGTTTTTCAGTCATGGGGCTCACCTTTCTTTTAAATATCTCTACTCCCTGTCCCGGCCAAAATTCACGGGCTGAGGAAAGTGGATGCAGAGCTCTGTGGAGCTGATTTGGTGTGAGGAGTCTTTGCAGAGCGATGTGAAGCAAGTGCCTGTTGGTCAGAAGAGGAAGACATTATTACCAAGGCTGTATGCACTCAGTGGCAAGCATGACCTAAATTCTGTGGCAAGGCCCTGGAGTTCTACAGCACTCCAGTACAGCAGGCTAGAGATACAGCAGCAGCTGCAGAAAATTTAAGAAAGGAATTTTGTATTCAATATGAAAATGAACTGTAAAATCAGAACCGTAATCCGCTTGTTTAATATATTATGTTTATTTTATACTCCCATTATTTTTTTTGATATTTAAAGTTTGCTGAAATTTGCATTGAGAACATTTAACTGTATTGTTTAAATGATTGGGGGTCGAAGCTGGAGGCTTTGGAAATGGAAAAGACATCTTTTTTGGCATGTGGAAAAGTGTGGGAAGCAGTTTAGGATAAGCACATTAGCTGAATGTTTACTAAAATCAGCAGTGAAATAGTTGTTAAAAATATAACTTTAAAACAATTGAAGCTTATCTGATGGAGCACAATTCTGCAGAATACACAGGACCCTGTTTTTATGTTAGGTTCCATTATATAGAAAAAAGAAAGACCAAATCTCGTATGTCCTGTATGTGTATAGAACAAAAAGTAAGACCAAGCATCTCAGGAGAATCCTATATATTTTTTATAACAACATAATAGCTACTTTCCCCAGCCTGTATGTCACAGCTACAAAGTCCTATTTTTTCTTTGGCTGGTGAAAAATTACCGTTGCTTCTGAACTGTAGCTCTCGCTCTCTGGTCTGAATTAACTAGTGGATACTGCACCTTTCCTACTCAATGGAGCATTCGTTGGTTAAAAGTCCTTAAGTCTGCACTATCCATCTATCTAATGGTTGCTCCGTTTCCTGCCATCCTCTATTCTTTTTTATGGTTGTAAAATTGATTTTGTTTTTTTATGAAACATTATTTGGTTTTCCCGCATTACTCATTAACTAAAAGGTTCTGCTAACTATGTTTCTAGCATGGTTTAAATCCCATTATAGCCATCTTCCCTATAGCACTTCAGATAGAAAGATTGTTGAGCATGATTTTTAGGGCAAAAGTGTCTATAATTATCTCATTGGCTGCATATTACTTTCAAGATTTCCCCTCTAAAAATATATCACCAGTTTTGTTATGTCTGTTCCACCAAAAATGTCAAACCCCGTCGTAACTTGTATGTGTACAGAAATGATCTGGAAAGCTGATTTTCTGTGATCGACACAGATGTTGTTCACTATTTTAAAAGAACCTCAAACACCTTTCTGTGTTAGAAGAATGGCAGATTAGTAACTGGAGTTTCCTGAATTGTAGTTGCCAAGTGTAAAGAAGCAGGTGTTTTCTGCAATACTCTCTGAAAAATAGAATTCTAACCTTTAATTTCAGAATATTACATTTACCCTAGACACTTTTTTAGTATGTAGTGGCATATTAAAAAGGAAGCCTGCTTTTTCCTTCCTTCTCAGTACACAAGGTGTCAAACTGACAACACAAGAAACTTAAATGAAAGTACATTAGAATCTCAGCGTTATGAACTGACCAGTCGACCGCACATCTCTTTTGGAACTTGAAGCACAGACCGTCCTTGCTATAAATCTAAAATATGTTCCAAAAAACTTGGATTTATAGCGAAACAACTTAAAAGTGGGAAATTTTTTCCCCCACAGCTGAGTTCCATTTGCACACTTTTTTGTGTGTGCAACTTAAGAGCACAGAATGGGAAGGACTTACAATGCATCATTTCCTACAAGCATCAATGACTTTAGTGCAGAATGGATGTATACCAGGGTGACTCATAGCGGGAACGCCCTGTACACAATCAGCAGCAGAGACCAACCAACCATCTCTTCTTCCAAAAAAGCAAATACACTATAGTACTGTTAAACATAAACTATTTTAAAAAAAAAGCATCATTTTCTTTTGCATAGCCACATTTCAAAGCTGTTTTAAGTTATTGTTCAGTTGTTGAAAGAACTACCATAGCATTTTGTTCTGAGTTACAAACAACCTCCATTCTTGAGGTGTTCATAATTCTGAGGATTTCCTGTATCCCCTCTCTATCTCATTGATGTTTTAGAATGACCATCTCTAGGGACCTGCTCATGTTCCAGCTATAGCTGTGATTTTTGTTACTCAGTAGCATCATAGTTACTATGTAATAGGGTTCACGAAGCAGCTTTTCTGCTATAACAGTGACACTTGTGTGTCTACACTTAGTGCTCATATCCTTGCATTCTGGTAAAAGCGATCTACCTGTAAAAACGGGGTTGCTGTCTCAAGGGATTTCTAGGTACTTTATGGCTCCCATCACTATAGTGTCTTGAGTGTCTCACAATCTTTAATGTATTTAATGTCACAACACCCTTGTGAAGTAGGGGACAGTGCTACTGTTTTACAGGTGGGGCGCTGTGGCACAGGCCCATAAGTGACTTACCCAAGGTCACACAGGAAGTCTGTGGCAGAAGCAGGAGATGATCTCACATCTCCCAACTTCCAGGTTAGTGCCCTAACACCTGGATAATATTTTCTGTTGTACAATTTAAAACAACATCCCTGCAGGACACACAAGTAGAAGGGAGGATGTGCTCTGAGAGGACTTACCACTTAGCGACGGGGAGGAAGGGGGACTGGCCAAACCAATTATATAAACATACTGGATGACAGAGGGGCTTGTCCACAAAGCAAAAATAAAAATGGTTTTGAACTGGTTGTATATGACAACCATCTGTCAGCAGCAAAAAGCTTATTAACTGAGTTGTGACCAGATGGAGAGCATACAAAATCCCTGACAACCATAGTAGTGACTGCTTACAAACCTGGTTAAGATATTTCAGTGCACAGGAGCAAGAGGGGCAGGGCAGTCTTAACCACTAGGGTTGCCAGGTGTTTGGTTTTGAACCAGACAGTCCAGTATTTGAGCTTTCTGTTCCGGAAACAAATTGAGGAAATATAAATGAGAAAATAGAAATGTCCAGTATTTTCTAAAGAAGATGTAATGTAGATTGTAATGTAATGTCAGGTGTGTCCTGTATTTTTGTTGAAACCATCTGGCAACCCTATTAACCACGCAACCCCCCACAACCAACCTTTTACTGTTCTAGTATCCAGCTAAATATTAGACATCACTAAGAGTAGCCCAGAACATCAGATTGGCTGCTGAAATTCTTGTTTTGGATTTTGGAAGGGATTTTACAAGCGAGTGCTTGTTGTGTTCCTCCTTTCTGCCCTTCCTTTTTTCCACCACACATGGCCAAGATGTAGGGGAAAGTAGCCAACACCATTAAATAAGTTTGTCTGATGCTCTTTTGATATGGTACTTTGCTGGGGCTATATCCAGAGTTTTGTGTGGATACAAAATCTGTATCCGCATCCAATCAGCAGACTGCAAAACTGATCCGCATCTGTGGATGCAGATACCTGCAGATATAAAGCGGCTGTCTGTGGATATCTGTGGGCTATCTGTGGGCTCTAGCTGTATCTCCTTCTGTCACCATCTGATAGGATAACCTGATCCCGAGTGCTCTTCTGCAGTAAGTTCAATTGACTGTACGTGTTGGATTTCTGTTTAGCTGTGGTTAACTTTGTCAGTCAGTATATCCACATAAAAGTTTTTCTGTGGTCCATCATCAAATGCTGGACTAAGGATTCAGTCAAATGCTGCTGGAATTGTAGGGCTTCACTTTCAAAGTGTAACCTGCAGTCTACAAGATAGGTGTTGTGGGAAGGGTGGGGGCCAGAGAGAAGATAGTCAAGTAGAGTCATTATCCAACAGTCAGTAGTTACTACTGAAAGAGTCCTTCACAAAAGGCTTACTCTAGCTGAAGTAGAAGTTTTGTAACAGTACATAAGTAAGGGGAGGCAAAAGGTGTATCTAGGGAGAAGGAAGAGAAGCATAGCGGGGCATGCACAATCTTTTTCAGCTGGGACCAGAATCAACAATAGGGTGAAGGGGCCAGGTAAATGTACTCCCCAAACTTCACATATAGTTTCCCGCACTTGGAAAAGTGTCACAGACCACTTTTGGGCCACAGCTCGCGGTTTGGGACTCTTCGCCCCAGGGTATAATGAAAGAAGCACTTGCAATGACCTCTAAGGGACATCCTGTCACACTGTCCTGGAGGAAAGAGTGGTCATGCAGTTTCGGGCTGGGATTGCATGCTCAAAATTAGCCTTTTTTTTTTTTTTTTTTTTTTTTAATACAAATTCTCTGTGCAAGACTTAATTCCAACTTCTATATTATTTTTACCAATATGATGCAAGGAAATTACTTTGTGCTTGAAGGCTTGTAGAATTGTCTAGCACCCATTTTTGTGGTATTTTAGAAACCAAAAGTTTGGACATATGAATAGACATATTCCAACAGAGTTCCTGTCTTTTACAGTGCCACATACGGTGAGAATCACGTCTCCTATGTAAACTTTGAAAATGTATTTTGAAAATAAAATTGGGGAATCCGCTGAAAGAATTACCATTCGCATACTGTATTGGTATTCCTATTTCTTTGTTGAATAAATATCTTTATTCCCATTCTCCACCCCATGTTTAAGGCTAAATCATGGAATAACAAAAGTGTTAGGTTGTTTGATGGGAAGAGGAATAATATTGAGATCACTTCTTGATAATTCAGTAATGATAATTATTTCAGTTAATGGGTAAATCTAGGACAATGCCAGTAAGCTTTCAGATGAGGTGTGAGGGGACCAAAATTCAGCTTGAGAATGATAGTCTACAGAGGTAATTGGAAACATGTTGGATGGTTTTAATAGACTTTCCTCCAGGAGCTTATTTGTCCAATTTGTTAAAGCTGGAACTTCTGTCTGCTGTAGAGGTTTGCTTCTTGAGGTGTGAGTGTAGAATATCACTTACCACAAAGATGCAAATCGGAAAAATAGTTAAAGCTGGATGGAGTATCTCATTCCTGAGCCTGACTTTCAAGAGCCAATCAATACTGATTTAATTTTGAGATAGATTTGAGAACTAAAACTTTGTATATGAAAAACGGGCGTGCTCGGATATTTTGAAAACGGTATTTAATATTCTGTAAAACTCTGATAAAGTATCTCAGAAACTGGACTGAATAAAAAGGAGTTAATTTCAACTTTCAAAGTTATCTGTGCCTTTCCTGAAGGAGAAGAACAAAGGCAAGTTAAAGAAATGTTGCATATTAATTGAAGAAACTGCATATTCAGGAGCTGAAAGTGTCATTAAAATAATCCCGTAGGCATGGAGCCAATTAAAGAATGACAGCAGCCAACTTGAATCTAAACAAGCATGAAAGAGGTGTGTTTCCCTATAATTGAATGAAAATAAGGAGCCAGAGTATAAAAGACTCTGAAATGAGTGCGCCAGGTCACACTCCCTGCTACTGTGCTTAGACAGCAAGCACTTCACCACTCATCCTGTCCATCTTTACAGGCAAGCTGCCTCAGACAGATAAGAAAATTAGAGAAGACACCAGGAGAAACCAATGCAAGGAAACCTCCCCAACACTTCAATGTGGATTGGTGAGAGGATGTTAGCTAACATGGTGCCAAGAGCTTAGCTTTAAAATTCTTGTAATGATTTTGTTGAAATGCTGCAATAACTTTATAGACTAACAGATTTTTTTCCCTGTTAATCCCCAAATGGTTAGACTACATATTCCTGGAGAAGAGACAGGGGCTATACATCCATAATCAGAGATGTAATTGGATTTAGGCCCATTAGCTAATAAACTTATCTCAAGAGAATGCCTTAAATGTTTTTTTCTAGTAAATAACTTAGGCCATGTCTACATTATGACATAAGGTTATATTTATTAAGGTTGGCTTTCTAGCACCTGATTTCGTAAAGTGGAAGGAGTGTGTATCCCCACTATGCACGAGAATTTGACATAGTTCAAAGTAGCACATCCCCAGTCGGGTGGCTACCGTTGACTTTGAGGGTGCTTTGAAAGACAGTTTTATGAGTGGCTAGTTTTGAGAGTCATGCATGTTGCTCTCAACAAGACACCTCTGCAGTCATTGTGTTTGCCTGTAATCCCTATCCCCTTCAACATAAGCAATTAAGAGACTGTTATTCAGAAATCCTGCATCTTTTTTTATTTAGGGAACATAGAAGGAAGGTAGGAACTGGAGCTTTGGAGGGGTATATGATCACAGTTGTGAGGAGGACAGCCTTTTGCTTCATGGCACATCCCTGGTAGTTGAGTGTCAGGCTGTCATTGACTCTTATCCTCCCTTCCCCTCCCCCTCTCCCTCCCCTTTTCCCACCCATGTTCTAGGGCCCATGGGAGAGGAGGCTATGGAACTCAGTGAGGATGGAATATTGGAGGGGTGCCTGTGCAGGTAGGCATCCTGGAATGCCACCGTGCAGTCCATCGCATCCGCCATGCATGACGAGACTCTCTCCTGGTGCTCCACTTCCAGTTCCCTGCATGCTGTCCTTTCCGCATGCTCTGCTTGCATTTCCTCCAGCAGCATGGTTCCTCCACTGGCTTACACACTCCCTGTCCATTGGCAGATTGCGTTTGCTCCTTGAACAGTTCTTCCCTAGTCTGTTTTCTCCTGTGGATTTGTGCCTGCCAGCCAGCCAGCTGGCAGGGCTGGGGAGTACGCCACAGACGCCCCACTGTAATGAAAAGGTAAAGGGCAGACTTCGCAGGTGATGTATTGTAGGGCATAAAATCTAATCTGTTAGGAAAAAAGGAAGGTCTATCTAGAGACAATAGTGATGCGTTATGTACCATGTCACAGTTATGCTTTTGTGCAGCAAGTACAACACAGAGTTCTTAGGGGAGCAGTTGGACTCGGTTTGGTGGCAGACAAAGTAGGGGACAGGCTGCATGGGGGAGGGAGGTTCGGGTGTGGCGGCAAAGCAGAGCAGTGACTTGTGCAGTGGCTGTGTGTTTGGCATCCTTTGTTTGCCAGGAGAGTGCAACTTTCCCACAGGAGCGGATGTGTGGAGGGGGCCTGGGTGTGGCGGCAGAGCAGGGGCTCAAGCCATGCTTCATTGAGGATGAGCAACGAATGGAGGCTTACTGCAGAGGCATCAGGAAGACAGAATAAGGCAAGCCTCCCCAGAACACTTGAGGAGGGATTAAAGAGTTCCTGTGTGAGGGCTCTATGGAGATGTGTCTCCCAACACATTAACAAACTGTTCTGGGGACCCCATGCTGTGTAGGCAGAGTGGTTGCCACAGATCACACCCAATTGCCTTATCCCACTTTTAGCAAGATACACAATGAGAACTCACCAGCGTGCCCTTCCCTGGATCAGTGCCCGACTGAGATGTCCCAGAAGGAGGGGATTGTTTCCAAGGTTATAAAAAATTCTTTGCTCTTGGTGACGTGGGTTGCCCCACTCGCCTGCTGACCCTTCTCCTCCTCCATGCTGCTGCCCAAGGCTGCCTCAGTGTCTTGGGGGGAATCCACAGACTAGCTAGGGAAGCTAGTTGGGTTCCCTTCCCCCCTTGCAAGAATTGCATGCAGTCATTTGTAGAAGCGGCTTGTTTGTGGCGATGCTTCAAACCATCCATTTGCCTCCTTTGTCTTTTGGTGTGACTACTTCATCTGCTTTATTTTCACTTGGCACTGCTGATATATCCTTTCTCCTCCATGCCCTTTGTGATCTTGGCATAGATATCTGTGTTTCTTTTGCTGGTTCGTAGTTCTGTGAGAACAGATTCCTTTTCACACACAGCAGTGAGGTCCAGGATCTCCTGCACCCTCCATGTTATTGTTCATCTGTGACCCCGGGAACTCATGGAGCTCATTGTCAGGTGCGCTGCTCAGGGTGCTGCCTGCTGTGAGGTCTGCTCACCATGCTGGCCACACGGGAAATGAAATTCACATTTTCTCGCGGCTTTTCCTGTTCAGTCTGGAGAGCAGTAGAGTTGAAAGTTGTGGTCAGAACAGTCACCATGGGGCACTGTGGAATACCTCCTAGAGGCCAAGCATGTTGACTTTCAAAGTGCTGCATCTGCCCTACCATAAAGTTGACCATGCAAGGTTAGTCAAGGTTAGTGGTTACTCCTTCAGGAAAGCGACTGAAATCAACTTTAATGTCCCTTAAACTCCACATAACAGGCCTGGTGGTGTAGACTAATTGTTTGGAAAATTGACCTAATGTGGCTAAGTTTGACTCCCAGTGTAGACCAGGCCTTAAATATTTTCTGCTGCTTTCATAAGATATGTCCTACTTTTGCCAGCTGTAAACTGGCTATGCTTGTTAATAACTAGCAAGTTCATCTGCCCTGAAACAAAGGTCTTCCTCCCAGCTGTAAATATTCTTAATTATCTAAGGATGTACCAAAAAATGATTCATGGTAATTTTGGGAAACAATATATTTTGTTCTAGATTTATGGACAGGTGAGTACATCTTGGAGGTTCTCCCACTGGTGTAAACTCTGTTAAAAACACACCCTTGTGAGACATGAAGAAGAGATTGTAATTAAAGTAGCAAGTTTATCATTTGTGTTTTGGTCATTGGTGGTGGTTAATATATTGTCCTTTCCTTTATTTTGTAATAAAATGTCTATGGGGGATAACAATTGTGATTATTTTGGGTGGTGTTGGTCCCAGTGCCCCTGACACATCATTTTGTGGAGTGCTGTTGGTCCCTGAGATTTCCCTTACATGATTTAGTAGGGCAGCAAGGCAGTCCCTGATATCAAAAAGGTTGAGAAACACTGCTCTAAGGTATGTGAAAGAACCCCTGTAATACTGGGAACCACATCCCTGAACTGTCAATAAGAAACACATTTGGTAATTGCTGGCCTTCCATTTCTTGTTCCTCTAAATTAGAAATTACTAAAACATTTCAAACAAAATTACCACAAATTTAAAACTGCTCCCTTTAAATTCCAGTGTCCTCGTCTTTTGAGTGACTATACATGTGGCCCTAAGCTTAAAGTGAAGAGGATCTCTCATGAGGTTAGATGTTATTTGATACCTTTTGATATCTATTACAGCTTGGCTCACTGTGTCACAAACATTCCAAGTGTAACTTTCTAATGAGTTTATAGTGGGGCAGGCTTAGAGATAGTGTCAAGGGGGGAAATGGTGTTTACTTGAATAAAACTGGGTTTATAAGCCACACTTGTATGCTTTTGAAGCGCTTGCTTTTTGGTAGGTGATTATGAAGAATAAGGCTCACTATGTTAAGCACCAATCCCTAAAGAAAATGATAGTCTGCAACAAAATCTCTGTATAAATATGCAAGCCAGTCTCTTCTCTACACACTGGAGGATCAGAGTGTATTGTACTGCTAAATAAGGATGTATAGCTTTTATTCCAATACACAGGACTTAATGCAATTACCTTGTGTGTTACCCAAACTGTATGCTGATTTGTTTTTACATAAGTTGCTAATGTTCTTCTTAGGCCTTGTCTATGCTGGGGATTTGTTCCAATTACAGCTGTTGTTGGCCAGCCATTGGTGTTGCTACACCAGTGCAAATCCCAATGTAAATGAAGTAAATCATGACTTGTTCTGGTGTAGATTTATCCCACTTGAAACTGGCGTAGACAAAGCGTAGAATTCACAAATGAAAATGGTTCCACATAATAATCATGGCAACACAAAAGTCTGGTTCTAAAGTCAGATCCACATGATTATCTGCTAAGGGGCCAACTCCTTCGTAGAGATTGCAAAATTTAGAAGGATCATTAAAATGCGTGACAAACAAGCTGTGCATGAGCAGCACTGACAACTGTCTCTTGCTCCCTATGTTGCTTATCATAACTTGTGTGATTGATAGCTTGAATGCAGCAGGAATTTCAAAATTGTTTGGCATACAGTTTGATGAGACATACCTAGGACTGAAACATTAGTCTCAGAAGACCCGAAGAGGAGCTTTTTGTAACCGTGAAAGCTCGTCTTTTGCACCAACAGAAGTTGGTCCAGTAAAAATACTCACCCACTTTTTCTCTCTCTTATCCTGGGATCAACATGGCTACAACAACACTCCATACTAGGGATGTGAACAGTTAACTGGTTCCCTGATAAGCATCACCCTTATCAGTGATGCTGACCTGTGAAATGGTTAACTAGTTCCCTGGAAGCAGCCTGGCTGCAGGAGGAGAACTGCTCTAGCCCCCTGGGACAGACAGCCTGCCCAATGTGGCTAGAGCCTGGGAGGCGAGTTATAACAGGTTAAACATTAAACCTAATGTTTAACTGGTTAACTGATTCATCAGAATTTTACATCCTTATGACATACAACATTGTGGAGTTCATACACACTCATGAGAATGGCTTCCTCTCTGTTTGGGGTCAGTTGTACTTCTGTAACTCCTGGTTAGTTTTGTTTTCAAGTTAGACATTCTTGTTTGTACTTCAGTTAGGTTTGTATGAGTTATAGGTACAGCTCTTCCCCGTATAATGATATGATGAGCTTGAGAATGTTTGGGGTAAGGAAGGATGGTCCAATGATTAGTGTTCCTGGATTGGATTTCCTGTTCTGTCCCAGGTTTTCTCTGTGACCTTGGATAAGTCACTTCTTATCTCTGTGCTTCAGTTTTCTAGCTGCCGAATGGGAAAATAGAGCAGTGCTATCTCTCAGGGGTATTGTGAGGATAAATACATTACATATTGAGGCACTCAGATTTTGTGATAATAGAAGGTAGAAATTTATCTAAGATGGAGAGGTCATAATATCCAGAAAGGAGGTGAGAAACTAACCCAGATATATTTAGTATTTTCTCTGCATTTGTATACAGCGAATGGCAGATTTCTCATTCATTTGATTCAATTGGATTCATTTAAAAGAAAACATTGATTTATGCTTCTATCCTGAACATACATTGATTATTTACTTGGTATTCATCTAGCAAACAATGGATTTGCTTTACATTAAAGTAATGCTGCCAGTCATCCATAGAAGGCTTTGAAGTCTACAGAACTACAAACTAACAGTCCTATCCAAAAATGAATTTTTAATTTTAATGGGATATTTCGATTTTATTTAAATCAGTTTGAGACCAGTTCTGTTCAATATCTTCATCTACAATTTAGATAATGGCATAGAGAGTACGCTTGTAAAGCTTGCAGATGATACCAAGCTGGCAGAGGTTGTAAGTGTTTTGGAGGACAGAGGGCTATAATAAGGACAAATGCAAAGGACTCCACTTAAGGAACAATCAGTTGCACACACACAAAATGGGAAATGAGTGACCTGGAAGCAGTTCTGTGGCAAGGGATCTGAGGGGTCATAGTGAACCACAAGCTAAATATGAGTCGTCAGGGTGACACTGTTGCAAAAAAAACAAATATCATTTTGAGATGTATTAAAAGGAGTGTGGCGCAAGAAGTCATTCTTTCGCTCTACTCCGTGCTGATTGGGTCTCAACCGGAGTATTGTGTCCAGTCCTAGGCACCACATTTCAGGAAAGATGTGGACAAATTGGAGAAGGTCCAGATAAAAGCAATAAAAATGATTAAAGGTCTGGAAAACGTGCTGATTGAAAGAATTGGTAAAGAGAAAATTGAGAAGAGAAGTAACAGCTTTCAAGTGCCTAAAATGTTGTTATAAGGAGGAGGGAGAAAAATTAACCTCTGGTGATAGGTCATGAAGCAATGGGCTTAAATTGCAGCAAGGGAGTTCTAGATTGAAATTTAGGAAAAACTTCCTAACTGTCAGGGTGGTTAAGCACAGGAATAAATTGCCTGGGGAGGTTGTAAATTGTGTAATCTCCATCACTGAAGATAATTAAGACCAGGTTAGGCAAAAATCTGTCAGGAATGATCTAGATCAGGGGTCTCAAACTACTGGCCCTCGGTCAAAGAGATTGTGCAGTCTGGCCCTGTACTTGCAGCAGGCAGGGTGAACCTGTCCATTACCAGCCTTCAAGCCCCGCCCCTTTGCACTATTGTCCCGCCCCTTCCTCCATAGCATCCCATCCTCCGAGCATGTAGTTTTATGGATCACTGAAAGCAGCAGCAGTTGCACCTCCATCTTCAAACTGTCCACAGCCACAGGAGCCATGGGGGAAGCAGAGCGCAATGGATGGTGCACTCGCTCCACTGTGCTCCACTTCCCCCGTGTCTGCTGCCGCCATGGGGTATGCAGGACAGCAGGGGGTGTGACCACTGTCATTGCATGCGCCAGACTTCCCCGGTGATCCCCAAAGCCACGTGCTGAGAGGCAGAAAGGGGTATGGCTGGTAACAGACAGCCCTCACCATCCTGCCAGGAGTCCCAGGCCGTATTGCACAAATGCTTTGGTTGGAAATGAGCCACAGGCTGAAAGTTCTGGATCCCCGATCCAGATGTTGCTTGTTCTTGCCATGGATGCAGGGGGCTGGACTTGATGACCTCTTGAGGTGCCTTCCTTTTCTCTTTTTAAAAAAAAATGAATTTAATACAAAATATCATAAGGCCTAAATTTATTATAATATCTTAAAACATTTAAATAAAAAATAAATGTGGTGAATCCATGAGCCTCTAACAAAAGCTTTGTTTTAAAAGGTTTTATTTAAAGAAAGATGTTTTTCTCCTTTTCTGCTTTGTAAAGAAGGTGCAACAGTCACCGCAAGTAACTCTTGAGACTCATTTTCAAGAGAATTAGTCGAGTAGGAACTTACGCTCTGGTCACCAAGGCATATTTAAACATCTTCCCCTGGCTGACCTGAAATAATCAGTTTAGTTCACTGACTACAGTTAATCCCTCTTGTTTAATAAATCATTTAACTGTAAATGTGAAACATATTTTGAGAAGATACATTTAGGTAGCTAAAATATTTAAACTTGATTTGTTTAATAAAAATAAATTGTATATTCTATTTTGTGTGTTTAATTAAATTCTGGTTACCATCCTAATGAAGCTTGACACAATTCATAAGCAATAAGTTGTCTTGTCCATGAACAATATCTAAGTCACCATTCTCTAACATACTAAAAAGCTTCAGTTAATAAGAATATGAAAATACTATGATATAAAATTGCTTAAACGTATATACTCATATTGTACCCTTCTATGTAGCAAAAAAATGTTCCAAATCTAGTGTAAAGGCTCTCGTTAGTTGTAAATCAGCATGCTTTGGTTAATAGTCCAAATGCACCTCTTTAAAAGACAAGTGAAGTATAAATGGAAAGTTGATTAAAATGGATACAGGCAGTCCCCGGGTTACGTACAAGATAGGGACTGTAGGTTTGTTCTTAAGTTGAATTTGTATGTAAGTCGGAACTGGTACATATTGTAGGGGAAACTCTAGCCAAACTTTTTTTTTTAGTTTTGGATAGCATAGGGAAAGGTTAACTCCCCTCTAATGTTTGTTTTGCTGTCTGTTCCCCTGTTCAGAAGATTTCACATCTATTTCTGTCCCTGTGACAAACTCAGGACTAAAGGAGTAACTCATCAAATACCAAACAGCTCTGCACCATGCTTTGAGCTAATAGCTTTATTTCCACACACCACCCAGGGTTCTAGGAGGAGGGTCCTTTTTTTGCTAACACAATGAGGCCAGCACTTTGTTTGTTTTGGTGGAGTCTTTGTTTGCCCAGGGAGCCCAGCATGTATAGGGGGAGGAGGGGCGGAGAGGCTGCTTTTGTCTGCTGTTCGGCAGCCTGTTGCTCAGGGGAGGGGGCAGCCTGTTGCTGGCAGGGGGGGAGGGGGGAGGCGTGCAGGATGCGAGGCCGCGGGGGGGGGGGGCAGCGGGCGTGGGGAGGCACTTTTCCTCTGCCCGGCAGCTCTGCGGGACCCCAGTCGGAGCCGGCCCGAGGAGCAGGAGGATCCTAGGACCCAGGTGAGCGAGCCCCGGGAATGCTGCTGCGCATGTGCGGGAGTTGCCTCACCCCGTTCGTATCTAGGGATCCGACGTAAGTCGGATCCACGTAAGTCGGGGACTGCCTGTAATTTAAATCAAGGCTTTCAATGTGGTGATTTAAATCACCTAGATTTAAATGAATCTACCTGTAGTAACTTACTGGGAAGGTAGACTTTTGATCTCCCATTGCATTTTCAGCACTACATTTGAAAATAACTTTTAGCCACATTCCTGAGTGATGTAGCTGGTACAACTTTTGAGTGTGGACCTGGCCTAAGAGGAGATGCAGCTGGTAGGTGTGTTGAGCAATGGTAAGGAACCACGGGAATAGCAAGGATGAGGGAAAGGATGATAGGTAATGTAAAGCTTGTTATAAGATTACCCATCACCTCTTCTGCAATATTTTTTCAGTTATAAAAAAAAAAAATCAGTGTTATGTAGAGGCATTTAGCTTCAAGTTGACACCTGCAGAAGCTGAAGACTTTGAAATTGCAAAGGGGTTCCTGTACAGATGTTTTACCATGCCTCTGATATGAAATGAGTTTTCAGATATCTGTGCTGATCTAAAATTCCCTGGAGACAATACTTGTTAAAAATTAAAAATCTTTATAATCCTCTTTTGCAAAGTGAATGTGTGGTTGAGCTGTTCTGGAGTGTTAGTGTACTAGGGTAGAAGTGGGCTAGAAAAGTGTGTGAGAATGTTTGAGGGTTTTCAAAAAACAGATCCATGGTTCTTTTCTTCTCCCACATCTTTAAAAAAATAAAATTTTCTATATACTCTCTCTTCTTCTCTTCCTGTGAACAGACAATGTTTTGAAAGGCTTCTTCTCCTACCACCTTCCTTGCATATTGTGTAAAGTGTACACCTGATATTGAGAAGGAGGAAAGAGCTAATTATAGGATTGGTGCCCCCCTCCCCCACACACTTTTCCCTATATGCTTCAGTTTCAATCACAGAAGAGACTGTTCCAAGAGAGAAGGAAGAGTGCTGTACGGCAATGGTTTTCAAAGTCTGGGTCGTGGCCATAGGAAGCTGGGAATGACCATGCCTGTGCACGCTCAGGTAAACAAAGTGTCTCACAGCTTACCCTTACAAGCTGCAACCCAGACCTTGGAAACCTGCTGTAAGGTGTGAAGTCACACATTCTAGTACAAGTTATGGATGTTTATGGTAGATAGATGGCTAGCTAATAATTCCTGCTGTGGAAGTGTGTGAAACATGATGCCCTGGAGGAGATCAGGGCCCAAAGAAGCGTGGTAAATGTTCACCTTTAGAAGCCAGCATTGGCAGATCACAAAGATTAATATAATTTGAGTTGGGGTGGGTGAGAAGATCTGTTTACAACAGCCCCACCATCCTATCTGGTGAAGATCTCCATAAGTGTGCACTTTGGGAAAACATTGCACAACAATGTATTACTAAACAGATGGCTTTTGGAAGAAAATGTGTTATAAGTGGTCACAAACCACACCCTCAACCTAGTAATGATACCACTGATACAACTTTGTAAATTGGTGCAACCTCCCACTCTCTTCCCCAAAGTAACACCCTATGCTCAGCGCAGATGATTAGTGAAGTAAAAAAGAAATTCTTGTGTGTGTTTGGGTTTTTTTTTCCTTCTTCCCTGTGGCGTGAATGTGATAAGAAAATGCACCACTTTTTACACAATAAGATGAGAGATTTTTGGCTCTGAATCTTAAAGATTAAAAGGCAGACCAGAGGACCAGATCAGCAAAGTTATTTGTAGAATGAGACTGGGGAAGAAAATCATTGTGTAAATCAAACACACATTTGGCAGAACCAGAGAAAGAAAGACGTAACTTGTTTACACGCTTCTTTCCATTACAGGAAAACAAATGAAGTGAAATCTTGGGCAGCAGCCCTAAACAGTTGCATTGCAAATACGTTGAGCATTCTTTTGCTTTAAAATTCTAAACGTTAATCCTTAAGTAGTGACTGGACAAATATTTATTCACTACTGATGTTATTTCTGGTGAGGTAAATGTGAGATTAGGTTAGCATGTTTTAAATTCAAGGGTAAACAAATGCTGGGGTATTCTAGAAAGATCATTCCTGAATCTGGTGTCTGAGCAGACACCAACACACTGGAATAGGAAGCTTTATTACAGGCACTGCATCATGAATAGTTGCTTATGTCTTGAGTTACATTTGCATTGTACTGCAGGTTTCTTTGATGGTATGGTATCCCTGGGTGATATGCTATGTATGTGGAGGTAATGGAAAACCTTGGTTTTCATTTTTTTAAATTGCTATTATTTGTTAAGGTCAGTTGGTTTTGGATTTCATTTTTTAACAAATAAAAGTTCACTAGATCAGCTAGGCTTGATGATGGGCACATAGGCAGACGTTATTGATCAGACTAAAAGATTATGGAAACAGTTAAAGTAAACAGAGCTTTACAGCTGGGCCTGGAAGATTAACTGTGTAGTTAAAGGTATAGGGTGCCCCCAGAAAATACCTGCCACAACTCATAACTTAAAAAATCCTCAAACTATTTAGCACAGCTTCCCATTCGTTTCTTTTTTAATAGAGGCAGATGCAATACATTTGTGGCCTCATGGGGTTTTTTAACAAGGAAAAAGCTTTTTTATTAAAAAGGTCAGTTTGATTTGTTTTTAAACCACCATTAAAGACAACCTGTATTTGGCCATAGACTTGAAGCAAAGAACCTCCATAGGGAAATTTTTTTTATCTAAGTAGTCATTTTGTTAGCTTTATTATATTGAGTCTAGTGCCATAGAAGTGACTGTGCCGTCACAAAGGCAGCCTTGTGACTTCATAGTAGAATCAAATAAAAGGGGATTCTTGTGGTATCCACTGATGTCCTCACCTTGTTGTGCTAGGCTCTGTACAAACACAAAAAGATGGTCAATGCTCTGAAGAGAACACACTGAAATTGAAGTAAAACAACGCAGAAGGCAAAACTATATGCTTTCATTATATGTGCCTTATTTTTCATATATGGAGCCTTCTCCAGTCTCCTCACTTCATTTTTGTTTTGCTTTTTATTTTGCTAGCTGCATAGTCGAACCCGGCCATGGCTCTCAGGCCCTGTCCACCATATTAGCCACAACCATACTTAAACATGGCCGTTTTGCTGATGAGTTCTATTATGGTTACCTTGTTCATAAGGAACAGGGCATGATTTCAGTCACAAAGTAGACACAACAGTAGAGAAGTTAGCTGCATTTCTTAAATTTGTTTTCAGAGACGATATGAATCTCTGGTCAAGCTGTTGCTTTATAAAGAATAGTTTTCTAGAGGTTTCTGGTCAAGCTGTTGCTTTATAAAGAATAGTTTTCTAGAGGTTTCTGTGGTGTAAGGAGCATTCCAGAATGAGGGTCTGATTTATACTTTGATGGCCATTTGTAGGTGAACACAAACAGCCTTCTGTTGTTGGTCCTGCTACTTACTCCTATTCCAAGATACCACAGTTTTCATAAAAACATCTTCACAATGCCAGCCAGAATGCATAAATTGTACAGGTTCCCCAAATCATCACACTTTGTTGCAGCTCTGAAAAGTTTCATGCCTTGATATATTTGCTACGAGGGCTACTGGCTCCAAGGAATTTGCATAACATATAAATGCTGTTGTACGTGTTCATAGAAGCAAGGGCAACAATGTGAGATGCCTTGCTTGAAATAGGCAGGTTAATAATAGTACCTAGCACATACATAGTGCTGTACCGATATCAGTTAGTCCTGATACCTACCTATGCATCTTGGAAACTCCCACTCAAGAGAGAGAAACAGACCACTACTACAATCCCTCACTTTCCAATATCTACACTCCCTGCAATTTAAAGGAGTAAAACAGTTATACAGCGTACTTAAATGTAACATTTGTCAATGACTTTCTATTGCATTTTTAAAAGATGTATTACATACTACTTGCTGAAGATCTATTTCTTGTCTTCTTCTGTGTTTGTCACATGTTTTTGAGTATTATTTGATTCTCTCCTAGAGTTGGTTAAACACCACAAAAGTACTTGTCAAGCTTCTCGGCTAATATACTGAGGAAATCTGAACAGTATTCTTGCCAGCATCTGTGTGACTGTTCCTGCTTTTTTGTTTGATCTCCATCCCTTTCCTGTTATAACTCTACTCATTTCCCTGCCACAGACCATAGTGACTCTTTTCCAGAGCTGGTTTTGGTGTTTTTTCTTTGGTTTTCGTTCGTTCTCTCTCCATTCTCATGTCTCCTCCCTCCATCTCTTCCCTCTACTGTTTTTCTTTTTATGCCACTTGTTCTCCACAAAATCAATTTATTTTATTGACTTTATTGCAATAGCCTCTCCTGCTCTCTTAATCCCAACCGCTCTCATCTACTCACCCACTTTGGAAGGTTTACCAGGCACTTAATAGAGAATTAAACATATTGGCATGTAACTGATACCAAAACAGGCATGAGGAGGGAACCCTTCCCAAGAACGATGCTAAACTCAGCCTTCCTGTTTCTGGGAAAGGGGAGAGCATTAGGATGTCTCCCTAGAGTGTTATCAAGAGCTCCCTCATTTGTATCCTCTTCCAGCTAATATGCTTGTGCCAGTATAGTCATGGTGGGACAGCTGGTGGAGAACATTTCTATGCGTGAGCTCCTAGATAGGTACTTGGACTGCTGGCCTGTACAACTGCCCATGTTGTAGCACCTCCATTGCTTAGGGTTGCCATATGGTTTAACAAAAAATACCCCCCCCCCCCAAAAAGGGAAAAAATTCTGTTGGGGGCGAACGGGGGAAGGCGGGACCAAAGTTATTGAGCGCAAAAAAAAAAAAAGGGCATTGCACCTTTAAATGGCCCTGTGCTCCTCACTCCCCCACCAGACACGGCAGGGGAAAATTGGCTTCCATCCTAGGGAAACAGGAAATACTGGACATTTCACATGCCTGGTTTTTTTTTTTTTTTTTTTTAAACCGGACGGGGGACCCGAATAACGGACAGTCTGGGTGAAAACTGGACACCTGGCAACCCTACCATTGCTAATTTGTAGCATGTGTACGTTGACTTGAGCTGGAAGTTGTACATCTAGCTACAGTAGATATGCATTCCTAACACTGGGCCCCATTTTTCCCCATGATTCTTCAGTAGTTGGAAGGACATGAGGGATTCCCAAGTGCAGGCTGGTAAAATGTACACAGTGCTGTTAGTGCTTAGGCCAGCACTACACTACACCTGGAAGGTTGGATTAAGGGACGTAAAATATGTAGCTGGAGTTGGCTTACTTTGGGCTGAGCTTGGCGCTGTCTTCATAGAGGGAGGCCTATGGTGCAAACGCTCCCATCAGCTTCCCTTACTTCCTGTGACTGCAAGGAGCACTGGTGCCAACTGAAGCCGCCCTCAGCGTTCAGTTTAGCAGGTCTTACCGACTGGGGCGCAGGGTCCAGGGCAGTGTCTCAGGGCCGTGGGCAGTGAAATTTCGCGGGGCCCCCCCTTTGACACGGTGAATGCGCTGTGGCACCATGGCGCATATGTGGGGCCTCGGGAAGCGCGAGGCCCGGGGCAGCTGCCCCACTCGCCCAGCCCTAAATCCGCCGCTGCTTATCGAGACCTGCTAAATCAAATGCCAAAAGATTGATCTCCGGCAGCAAGTGAAGATGTGGCCTTAATGACGGTAACTAAGATTCAGCCAAAGATGACACTTGTCCCCTTAAAATATTTCCCTCTGTCCCTATGTTAGCAAAAGATTCTTCAGGAACGAGTGTGATCTAGCTGAAAAATAAGAAGAAAACATCTTCCCAAGGGGAGAGTCTCAATTTGGACACCATGCATAGCCACTCCTTGTTGTCTGTGCTGTGTACCAGCCCCCAAACAAAGCTGCTGATTGAGTCTCTTGCAGAGGCTGTGGGAGAATCAGTTAAGCATTTCTGTGCCTCCCGCAGAACCGAGACTTTTGTCTCAGTCAGCTTCGCTCTGAGATTTCTGTGCCCAGCACTTCAGCAGTCTTCCTTCACGCTTCAGTTGTCATAGGCCATGCGTAAATTAAGATGATCTTTGGAGGCTGAAGCCAGGAAAGGAGGTGGAGTGTGCATGAGCAGGGAGGTGGGGACCTTATCAGTGGCTGAGTACAAAGAGCATTTTAAAATTCCACTAAACTGTTGACTGTGGCCAGGGCAGCATTCTCTTCCAGATCCTTTTGGAAACGTTCAGCACCCATTCGTTTCTCAGGGTTATGTAACAGAATAGGTCACTTGCTCCAACAGGTGAATGCTCCTCACCATTACACTGGGGGAGGCAATAGCTCATTTGTGACATGAATATATATTGCCCAAACCAGGGGCGGATATAGGGCAGGGCGAACGGGGAAGCCGCCCCGGGCCCCTCGCTTCAAAAAGCCCCGTGCATGTGCCATGGCAAAGGGGGGGCCCCGCGAAATTATGCTGCCTGGGGCTCCGCAAAACGGTCATCTGCCCGTGGTCCAAACCAAATGCTAAATCAAGAGCAAAATCCAAGTGTAGACGTGTAGCTATCAATCTCTTGGGATAGCCATTGCGGTAACTGTGAAGTCCTGAATCCAGCTGACTCGTTCTCTCTGTAGGGGTGCATCTAGACTGGCAAGATTTTGCGCAAAAACTTGCCAGCTGTTTACGCTGGCCGCTTGAATTTGCGCAAGAGCACTAACGTTATAATGTACAAAATCAGTGCTTCTTGTGCAAATACTTTCATGCTCCCGCTTGGGAAAAAGCCCTCTTGTGCAAGAATACTTGCACAAGAGGGCCAGTGTAGACAGGGAAGAACTGTTTTGCGCAAAAAAGCCCTGATGGCTAAAATGGCGATTGGGTCTTTCTTGTGCAAAATCACGTCTAGACTGGCCACGGATGCTTTTGTGCAAAAGCACTTTTTGCGCAAAAGCATCTGTGCCAATCTAGATGCGCTTTTGTGGAAATACTTTTAATGGAAAAACTTTTCCGTTAAAAGTATTTCCACAAAATCATGCCAGTCTAGACGCAGCCCAGGTGTTTAAGTCGCTGCATACTCTGAGCTATGCACCTCCAATGCCATAGCAGTGAGGAACATCTACAGTTTACATACAGACTGTGCAATACAGGGGGAACAGTTGATGCGCAAAAACTGCATGTATTCCCTTTTTGTCTCCTGCTTTACATTTAGAAAGTAATTTTCTCATGCCTGGGATTGTCTTGGTACAGGGCCTAGCAAAATGGATCTCTATTGCAATACAAATAAATAACTC